>NC_134581.1:24642500-24942500 GCF_037038515.1 Microtus pennsylvanicus | reverse complement strand
GGGGGTTCTTTCAAGTCCATCACAGAATCTCAGAATTGGATGCTGCAAGCAAACTGAACTGAACTGAATGTGTAAACGACTCCAGAGAAGCATCAACAGAACTGGATCTAAAAGTTTCTCTTAGCACAAAGAAAAGAGCTAAGGGAAGAAGCTTCCTGGCTGACCATCTGGAGATGTTCCATGCACACAGGAAGGAGAAGGGGCACTAGAAGAACGCAGCCTCATCCCCTGCACGTGAGACAGAAGTGTGCACCCTCCTCCCATTCCCGCACACCCAGAGACCTGGGAGTTTATGACCAGACTTGGGTTGGCATATCACAAAGAAGGGAAGGCAGGAGAAGGCCAAACAAGCTGCCCTCTCCCTTGTCTCCTTCCCTGGCTATCAGCTCTCCAATTCCTACCTGACCAAATATGTCAACCATGCTCTCAAAAACTTCTGTCTTTGAGAAGAGTTGTGGAGGACAAAGAGCCTGGAACTCTTAGAGTCATCGTGAGATGCAGCTCATGTCTCCGCCTCTGTTCCCTTTCTCTGTCTGTCTGTCTGTCTGCCTCTCTCTCTCTCTCTCTCTCTCTCTCTCTCTCTCTCTCTCTCTCTCTCTGTGTGTGTTATTTTCTATTGCCTGACAAAAACATCATGACCAAGGCAACTTATAAAAGAAAGCATTTAATTTGGGGCTTATGGTTCCAGAAGGTTAGGGTCCATGACTGTCACACAGGGAGTATAGCAACAAGCCATCCCCAGTGACACAATCCCTCCGAGAAGGCCACACCTTCTCATCTTTCCCAAACAATTTTACCCACTGGGGACCAAGCATTCAAATATATCAGCCTATGGGGGGGGGGTATTTTCATTCAGACCAGCACCGTGTATGTATACATTTATTCTGTTTCTACAGCAAGACTGCTACCTTCGCATATAGAAAACTGTCTCCCACCATAACCAGAGCACATTTTTGGATACTGGATGATAATCACTTCCTTTCTATGCCTTAGTCCTCGATCATCGCTCTCACATCTGTGCCTGCCAGTCCACACTTTATCAGAAGACAAGTATCTTGTCCCTACTCACAACAAGCTGTTTCTTAATTCACTAATAGTGTTGTTCTGTGTATCTGAGAATCTTTTCCTCTCTGGCCTGGCCAATAGTCATTTTCTAGATTGGGCTTGGGAATCACTATTCCTATGGAGTTTTCCTTGATATGCCTATGTTCTAAGTTGGCCTAGGTGTTTCTCTTTGGGATTCCCTTGACTCTTTGAGTTATGTGTATTATAAAACTTATGGTGATTAGCAAACCAACACCTATAGTGGCCTCTGGTCTATCAGGAGTAGTACAAAGCAGTTAACTTATATAACTATTACATTTGTTTTCTTTGAGGCAGGGTGTCACTATATAGCCCAAACTGTCCTCAGACTTGAGTCTTTACTTATTCTGCCAACAAGTGATGGGATTACAGGGATGTGTCACTAAACCTGATGGTATTCCGGTTTCCATTCTCTATACTATTCTTACGTCACAGTTGTGCCTGCTTTCCCTCCTTGTCATCACGTAACTAATGCCTTCGTGACTAGCAATGTACCCAGCTTATTAATCACGCATTACTGCTAACCCACAATTCAACTTTCGCCAGTGGGAGCTGTTGGGAGAGATGATAGTAACACTCTTTAAATGGCGGCTGCTGCAGCTAGAAAGCACCTGTTATCCTCTATCCTTCCCCCAGCCTGTAATGTTGACATGATGGCTGGGAGCACCCTAGTCATCTTGCAACTGTAAGACAGTATTCCAAAGGATGCCAATCCCAAAATGGTTATTTTTTTTTAAATAAAAAATTAGAAAGAGACCCACTTCTGATATGATGATACAAACTATTGGAGCAAACCTCTCACCATGTGTATCTGTTGACTCTAAGCAAAATAAAAGCCACAACTGTCTACAGACGCTGGCAAACAAAAGCTGGAAGGCAGATTGGGAAGGAGAGAGAGTTGACATTCGGAAGGAGGAGGTACGGAACACCGAGTGAGTGCAACGTTGATGTCCTACACATAGTAGTTCAGAGTCATCTTGAGTAGGCATTGAGCGACAGGCATCCTGTGAGGTGACGAACTTTAGTGCAGAAACTCCAAAGTTTGTCTAAGTTTAAATAAAACAGAACAAAACTCAGGAAAAGCTCAGATGCTGGGAAAGAAAGAAGCAATTCCAGAGAAGAAGGCAGAGACGGGGGCTTTGAGTTCTTGGCATCAACCAGTCCCCTGGCTAGTGATGAACCATGCACTCACGGGGCAGACTCCAAACTGTCCAGATGGTAACAAAAGAACTCAGCTGAGATTTGAATTGCTTCCCTGAGACAGACTAAATCCAACCTCTTAACTTGCCAGAGAAAACAAACACCAACACTCTACGTAATGATATAACATAGTCTTCATCTCCAAATTATACCTCCAATGTCCAGGGCACCAAAAATTATCCAATATACCAAAATAATAGGAAAACACAACTAGTTCCCAAAAGGAAAGACAGATAACAGAGACCAAGATGTTGGAATTAGCAGACAAGGATTTTAAAGCAGTTCTGTGATGAAGAGTGTGTAGCAAATGTGCTTGCAATGAAGATGGAAAGAAACATTTATGCTACTGGATCTTGGAGTGGGTGTATCTGGAAAACTCGATGTATCCAAAAGACTCCAGCATCCTCCAATATTGTTGAGTCCAGGCAAGGCAAGGGAAATGAAGTATTCAATCAACTATGCATTGATGTAGTTACTATCTCAGGCAAGGTACAGGGAACCAAAGTACTCAGCCTACTGAGCATTTAGTATAGTTACCAGTCAGGACTCATCTATACAACTGTGTTGAAGGAGCTGTGGGGTAGCACCACGAAGTGGTGGCTTACCAGAAAGGATTCTAGTGTACCATCTTGGGCTGGAGCTTCATCGCGTCTGCCCTGGAAAGGAGAGAGGCATGGTGTCTGCCTCACTTCCTCTTCCTCCCAGCATTTTGTTCTGTTTACTCCACCCACCTATGTTCTAACCTATCAGGCCAAGCAGTTTCTTTATTAATTAACCAATGAAATCAACAGATTGAGATATGACACTTCCACATCACAACTGCGTAACCCCTTTCCAGTATAGACCATCAGTCCCACACCGTGAGTGCCCTCAGGACTGAACCTTCAGTAAGATCTGCAGCCCATCCTGAAAGGACTCTGTCTGGACGGTGGCCCAAACAGCCAACACTGCCTCACCTTCATCTTCAAGAGCAAGAGCCAGCACTGACGGCTGGAGGGGCATCTTCAGATTGGGGGCATTCTTGAGGCTCTGGCCTTAGGCAGAGAAACAAAACCTTCAAGATCTGGTTCTGCAAGTCCAACACCAGAGCACTGGCAGTGGCATACAGGACTCCAGTAAGCCTCAAATCTGGGGCCCTTCCTGCCTGCCATTGATCATGACATTGGGCTGGCATTTGCCCAGTTGGGCTTCTGTGGGATTGCTAAGATAGGTTTCTTTTCTCCCACTTTACACGGGTAACCAGACAGTCATGGTTTCAGTACACACAGCAAGAGACAGTAACAATAGATGCATGTCTGCAATCCGGGAGTCCTGTTTCCCATGTGGAATTCTAGTCTTCTAATCACACGGGTGGCATCATTCATCTCCCACCTACCCCACGTCACCCCACTGTCCTGCACCCCACTGTTGCTTATGATCCAGGACTGTCCATTTCTGTCAACTCTGAGCTCTTTGAGGTCAGAGACTCTGTCTCTAGAGCTAACAGTATGCTATAAAGTCTAAGTCAGTCTTAGGAAGACAGGACACAGCTGTAATCCAAGGAAACCTCCTCTAACGCTCACCTTTCCTCTCCCAGCAAGTCTAAGACTGCAGTGATCGATCCGACGGCCACCAGGATAAAACACAATCCATGCCATCTTTAGGCAAAGGAAATTGAAATCAACTAGTCTGGTTGGCAGTTCTTTTTTTTTCTTTTTCTTTTTTAAAGCATCCCTCTGAACACGATCAGGCAAAGCAGTCTCTTTAGAACCTGGAGAGCTGGACTGCATTTGAGGTCTCTGAGGTTGTCCAACCGGAACCTGCATATCCAGAGACCCCACCTCATTCCTGGGATCTGACAAGCTGATTGAGCCCCTACAGGAAGAGTAACTCGCTGGTGATTGCAGATATCCAGTGTCAGCTCATTGTTGGGGAGGAAGCTGTCAGAACAGACCTCCCTGGAGTGCCTGGGGCACTCTGGTTCTTATTTTCCCTTTGGAGGTGGGAGGATGGTGGGGGTGGTATCAGGAGGTCATCACTCTTTCCCTCACCCAACTGGACATTCAAAATCAGATATCGCCAGTCCAGGGTCTCCCACCCCTAGTGGGCTCAAACCAGGGAAGCAGAAAACACCTAATGCTTTTTTCTCTGAAGTTCCCTTAAAAACGTATTTTAAATTTCGTTGTTTTGACATTGAATGTGAGACCTATCTTCTCAGTATTTAAAAACCGCACAAAGCAAGATGTTTGACTGTGGGTGGACCACTGAACAGCAAGAGCTCTAGAACATTCTCACTGTGCTTCCTTCAATTTCATGTTCGGCTGGCCTCCCTGCATCCTGGAAGTTCTGCTCCCCTCCGGTCGGCGGGGCTCTGACTGCTTTCCGCACTTGGGGCACGTTTCAAAGTGTCCCCCAAAATCCATGTATTGAAAACTTAATTCCAGTGTGAGGCAGGAAGCCTCCCAGGGAAACCCCTAATATCATTGACCTTCCAACTGCACTTTTTCCTGTTCTCAGCTAAAACTTAAAGCAAGCTGAGCATGCCTGTTGTGCTCTCATCCCTCATCTACGCTCCTAGATAAGCATGCTCAGAAGTATTGATGTCCACCAGTTTAATCTTTCAAACGTGTGCTCCATGACCCAGCTAAGTGGCCTGAATGTGCCCACCATCTTTCCTTCTTCAACTATGACTTTAAAATGAGCATGACCAGAAACACACTAACTGAGCATGCTCAGAAATGCAGTGCTCTCTAAAAGCTTTCGTTTGTCCTGTGGAGCAAAGCCCCCATGTTTCTCTGTTAAAAGAAACATGGAAATAGCTCTCGTGCTGTCCTTACCCCCCACAGGTCATTACTCTTCCTCCACTCTTTCCATCCTTAGCTGGACTTTGCACTATAGGGGCAGAACCCGTTACGTTTGATTACTATACACAAATGGTATTTAGGGGTAGATCTTTGAGAGGTAATTAGAGTTTATGAGATCACGAAGTTGGAACTCACCATAGTTAGGGTTTATATTGCTGTGATAAAAGTCCATGGCCATAAACAACTCGGGGAGGAGAGGGTTTATTTCAGTACAACTCTAAGGTCACACTCGACTGCTGAGGGAAGTCAGGGCAGGAACCTGGTGGCAGGAGTTGAAGCAGAGGCCATGGAGGAATACTTCTTACTGGCTTGCTCATCATGGCTTGCTCCGCCTGCTTTCTTAGAGCACCCAAGACTGACAGCCCAGGGGTGGCACTGAACACATTGAGCTGGGCTCTCTCACATCAATTAAGAAAGTCTCCAACAGACTTGCCCACAGGCCAATCTGGTAGGGGCATTTTCTCAACTGAAGTTTCCTCTTTCCAAACAACTCTAGCTTGTGTAAAGTCGACACAAAACTAGCAGGCACAGACTCAGTGATATGACGATGATGATGATGATGATGATGATGATGATGATGATGATGATGATGATAAAGAGGAGGAGGAGGAGGAAAGCTCCTATTAAGCAGCTCGTCCTGTCATGCCATGTGATGCCCTATGTCATGATGCAGGAAGAAACTCCTCAATAGAAGCCAGGTCACACCCTTGAGTTCTCACGCTCCAGAACAATTAGCCTGCATGACCTCAATTCTGAGTTTAGACATCCGGTCCATGGCAGTTACTTGTAGCAACACGAAAACATGACACGAAACTGTGCATTTGGCTTTCTCTTACTGGTGTATTTCACTTAGTGTAATATGTTCAAATTACATCCATGTTCTAGCACACAACAGAGTTTGCTTCCCATTCAAGGCTGAATAATATTCCATTGTGTGTGTATACACCATATTTTCCTTATCTATTAATCCTCTGTCATTTGGGACTTTATACCTCTGAGATGCCATGTGTAGTGCAGATATGAACATGGAAATGTTAAATAGCCCTTCAATATCTCGTCTTCAGTTATTGCAAACACTCAGACTGCAACTGCGATATCAGATGCAGTTATAGTTTTAATTTTTCCAGGAATCCCTACACTGTCCCAATTTTCTACAACTGCTGCCCCATTTTATATTCCCACCAGCTTGGTACAAGGGATCCAGTGTCTTGGCAGAGCATCTTGTCTGTCGTTCATCTGATAATGGCTGTGCTGACAGGCATGCCGGGGTATTTCGCTGTGCACTGGATTTGCATTTTCCTGGCGATGAGTGAAGCTGAGTCTCCTTTAATGTGTCTGTTGGCCACCCGTGAGCCTCTTTACAGGAATGTCTGCTGGGGCCTTGGCCACTTTTTTCACGTCAGGTGACTGGGTGTCTTGTTATACAGCTATAGGATTGCCTTGTATATTTTGGACACTAACCCTCTGCCAGACACATGGCTCACAAATACCCTCCCATCCCCTAGGCTGATTTTCTCTGTTTTCCCCTTCACTGTGAACCGTTTGGGTTGATATAATCTCACTTGACCTTTTAATTGCCTGTGATTTGATGTCATGTGTGTGTATGTGTGAAATAATCGACATTTGGCCAATGTCATGTTCATTTTTACTATGTTTTTTTCTACCACTTTTACAGCAACAGGTATTTATTTAAAGTATTTATTTTACATATTTGTTATTATTGCAATTGTTATTAGTCCCTTGGGAATTTTGTATGATGTGTTTTGATCATGCTTACCTTTTTATATGGTATATCAGCCTGATTTCATTGTTTTGCCTATTTGATAGTCAGCTTTCCCAGCACCATTTGTTGAAGAGACTATTTTGTATTTTGTATGCATATTCTTACGTATTCTTGGCAACATCATCTAAGATGTTGATGTACCTGCACACATTTAACTCCGGGCTCTTTATTCTGCCCCACTGGTCTATATGTTTTTCCTTATGCCAATGCAATTATGCTTTCATTAAAATATTAGTAATATACTTTCTAAGTGTCCCAAGATTTTAAAAAAAGACATATATGAAGTTCCTGCTGATAGCATCATAATCAATAGTGAAAAAATATAGCATTTTCCTCTAAAATAAAAAAACAAGGCCATGATAGCCACCCCTACATTTCTAACATTGTAAGGCCAAGACAAAACAAATAAATGAGAAAAAAGATAATAAGTGTCAAATCAGAAACAAATGAGCTAACCCTATCTTCAGTTACCATAAAGAATGCATAAATACTCAATAAAAATGGTAATAAGTGATAAATTACTCCAGTAAAGTTGTAAGATACATACACACCTTGGCAGAACCACTGTAGTAAATTCATTGAGGAAAAGACAACCCTGTGTGGTGGGTTCAGGTTAATGACATGGAATAGATGTGGACTTCACCTTCTCCTTTATCCTGGTGGCCTGAGCAGCCAGCTAAAGAGTGAGCAGTGCTTGCAGTTATGGGTAGAGACTGGTCTCACAATCAGAGGCAGTGAAAACTGTATACAGCATGTGGCACCGCCTCACCCGTCAGTCCACTGCTCTCCCAGTGCGGGCCTCGGCGGGTGCCTGGGAGCCAGATGAGCGGCAGACTGTGGTTCCAGCCCTGGGGGCACGCTGAGCTAATCTGTGTGGAGCAAACAGACCCCAGTGAGCAGGGACACAAAGCTGTTCTAACCGGCTCCAGTCCCCAGCTGCACCCCCTGACTGAGTAGAGAGCAACACACAGAAAAGAAGGGGTGAGAGCCCTCTCCAAAGGACACGGAGCCCAGAAAGACACAGGCAGCGTGCAGAGTGTGGGAGGCACTGGCGTCCACTCGTGCCCACACAACACCCAGGGAGGCAATACTTCTTTTCTTTTTGTGTATAGATCAAGTATGTGTGTGCATGTGTTTATACATTGTGTGTTACTGCATGCGTGTATAGGTATGTGTTTACATGTGTCTCTATGTTGTATGTGTGTATACTTTTTGCTTTTTTCTTGATACGTATTTTCCTTTCTTTTTAAAAAAAAACTTTTTTATTTTACATACTAACCTCAGTTCCCTCTCCCCTACTCCTGTGACCCCCACCTTTTCCCCACTCCACCCCCATCCACTCCTCATACAGGGTAAGGCTCCCATGAGGAGTCAAGAAAGTCTGTCATATCACTTGAGGCAGGACCAAGGCCCTCCCCCGTATCTAGGCTGAGCAAGGTCTCCCTCCATAGTGAATTGGCACCCCAAAACCAGTTCATGTGCTAGGGATCAATCCTTATCCCACTGCCAGTGGCCCCACAAACTGCCAAAGCCACACAACTGTCACCCACATTCAGAGGGCATAGTTTGGTCCTATGCAGGCTCCCCCACAGTCAGTCCTGAAATCAGTGAGCTCCTACTAGCTTGGGTCAGCTGTTTCTGTGGGTTTCCACATCATGGTCTTGACCCTTTTGTTCATATTATTGCTCCTCCCTCTCCTCGACTGGACTCTCAGAGCTATGGATCTCTGCATCTGCTTCCATCAGTTACTGAATGAATGTACTATAATGACAATTAAGGTAGTCATCAATCTGACTACAGGACAAGGCCAGTTCAGGCACCCTCTCCACTATTGCTTAGAGTCTTAGTTGGGGTCATCTCTATGGAAGTATTTTCCTTTCTTATAAGCTGTTTTTCACTATTTTTCACTAGTTCTCCTTCCCTCTTCTAACAATGTCTTTTAAGATTCTCTTTCTTTCTTTTCTATTTTGTAATTACACCCTTCATCTTTTACTTTCTTTATCCCTTTCCACTTTCTGGATAGCCTAACTTTTATTTTGCTTCCCATTTCCCATTTTCTTCTCTCTTGATTATCTTTTCTCTCTTTGTTTATTATCTTCCAGAACTTCCTAGCTGATATTATTTCTGCCCCCACCATCACAGTCATCGCTGTTGGGGTTGCAGGTGTCATGGATGACATGAGCGGTTTTTATTTCTTTTATACATCTGGCCCCTGCTATTAGTTGCTAATGCTGTTATTTGATTCCTCTTTACCATGCAGTGCTGGGGTAGAACAAACTGAGTGAGATGTTGATGTGGGATCCCCCTTTGTATGCTAGGAATATGTTTTATTGCTATTGGTTAATAAAGAAGCTGCTTAGGCCAGTAGCTTAGCAGAATAGAGCAAGGCAGAATTCCAAGCAGAGACAGAAGGAGAAAGTAGGAGGAGCCAGAGGTACACCACAGAGCCACAGCAGGAGGCAGACTCACCAGAACCTTGACAGTAAACCACGAGCCTTGTGGTAAAATATAAAATAATAGAAATGGATTAATTTAAGATGTAAGAGCTTGCTATAAATATGCTTAAGCTACTATTGGTCAAACAGTATTGTAAATAATATAGTTTCTGTGTGATTATTTCAGGTCTGGGAGGCTGGGAACAAACCAGCAGCCTCCCCTGACTCTGCAATTAAGCCACACCCCAGGCCACATCTGATTTCTTTCTCAGCCCATTTATCATCTGTGTAAAGGAGGGTTAATCTTGTATCTTTTTTGTATTAATCTTGTATCCTGCTACATTACTGAAGGTGTTTATGAGTTGCAGAAGTTCCTTGGTAGAATTTTTGGGGTTACTTATATAAACTATCATATCGTCAGCAAACAGTGAAAGATTGACTTCTTTTCCGACTTGTATTTCCTTGATGTCCTTTTGTTGTCTAGCTAGACTTTGAGTACTATATTGAATGGATATGGAGAGAGTGGACAGCCTTGTCTTGTCCCTGATTTCAGTGGGATCGCTTTGAGTTTCTCTCCATTTAGTTTGATGTTGACTGTTGGCTTGCTGTATTTTGCCTTTATTATGTTTGGGTATGTTCCTTGTATCCCTACTCTCTCCAAGACCTTTATCATGAAGGGGTGTTGTATTTTGTCAAAAGCTATTTCAGCATCTAATGAGATGATCATGCTTTTTTTTTTCAGTTTGTTTATATGGTGGATTACGTTGACAACCGAACTACCTGCCTGACTCCACCTCTTCTTCCTTCTTTCCTTCCTTCCTTCCTTCCTTCCTCCCTCCCTCCCTCCCTCCCTCCCTCCCTCCCTTCCTACTTTATTACACTCTAAATGTTCTGATTTATCAGCTTTTCCATCAAGCCCAGGAATTCTCTCTTATGTTCTTCTAGATTATTACCAAGGCTTTCCACTATTTTTTCATTTGACTTTCTGAGCTGTTCACTTAATAACTTCTCTTTGATTTTTAAAAAATTTCTTTTCATTGAACTTCTTATTCATTTTCTGCATTGTTTTCCTTAATTTATTCAATTGTTTTTTTAATATTTTCTTTGGAATTCAATAATCCTAAAACTACTTTTGAATTCCTCGCCCAGCATCTAAATCCTTCCCATGTTGTTGGAAGCAGTTCCTGGAGAATAATGAGCTCCAACAGTGTCATATTGCCTTGGTTTTTCACACATTTTATATTTCTAGGTTGAGATTTATCTTTTTTGCTGTTGTTTTGTCTTATGGTAGCATCCATGAATGCTACTGGAGGAGAACTAATTACCAGTTTATCACTGGGTAATCAGAAATCTTACTCAGCTGTGAACCCTGCAAACTACAGTAAGGACCAGCCTGGCAATTTCTGCCTGTTGATACAATAGTGGCACAGATGTCATAGGAGTAATTGAATAAAAATGACCCCCCCCCCTAATCTCATATAGTAAATGCTTGGTCCCCAGTTGGTGGACTGTTTAGGAAGGATTAGGGGTATGCCATGTTGGAGGAGGTGTGCCACTGGAGGTGACCTCAAAAGCCCAAGCCATGTCCAGTCTCACTGGCTTTCTGTCTGCAGACTGTGGATCAGAATGCAAGCTCTTAGCTGCTGTTCCAGTGCCTTCCACGATGGCCGTGATTAACCCACTGAAACTGCCAGAGGAAACTGTTACCAAACATAAGACACACGAGGGTAATAGGCAGGTAAATATGGTTAAAACATGTATGCTTATCACCCTGAGACCCATTATTTGTACAATGGATGTACATGAAAACAAATATTTAAATAAAAAAACCAAAAATGTAACTAAGAAGGTGAACTATTTATAGATTTAAACTACACTACACTGTAGGAAGAAATCAAAGAAGATGCAAATGCAAAAAAAATCCCACATTCATGTATCGGAAGAATTAATATTGTTAACGTGTTGGTCCTCCCCCCCCCCCCAAACAGTCTATGGCTCAATGCAATCCTTACTAAAAATTCCACTTATGTTTCCCAGAAACTTAAAAACTGCATTCTAAAATATTCATACTGTGTATATTTTATATATAAATATACATAATTGAAGAAGATGGCCCCAATGAGCTCATACATTTAAATGCTTGTTCACCAGGGAGTGGCACTATTTGAAAGGATTTGGAGGTGTGGCCTTGTTGAAGGAGGTGTGGCACAGTGGGTGGGCTCTGAGGTTTCAAAAGCTCATGCCAAGCCCAGAGTCTCTCTCTTCCTGCTGCCTGTGGATCCAGATGCAGAACTCTCAGCTTTTTCTCCAGCACCATGACTGCCTGTGTATAGCCATGCTTCCTGCCAGTTAAATTCTTTCCATTATAAGCACTGCCATGATCATGGTGTCTCTTCACAGCAATGGAGCACCAACTACAACATGCAGAGTCTTAAAGGCCCTCAAATAGCCAAAATACCCTTGAAGAACAGAGCTGAAGGCATCTTGCTGCCTGATTTCAAAATATACTATAAAGGTACCATGGTGGAAACAAAACAGTGTGGAGCTGCTGTAAAAAGAAACATACAGTCCAGAGATATGCAATAAAGAGCCCAGAAATATAGCCTCATGTATACAAGCTCATTCTAAAAAGGGTTCCATGGTCATTCAATGAGGGAAGAGCAGCTTCTCAACAAATGATACAAGGAAAACTCTCGAAAGCTCAAGCTAATTCTGGGTGGGTTGTTTTTTTTTTATATTGTTGTTGTTAGAGTTAGAGCTTTTCCCTCTTTTTAAAAGTTTGTATCTTAGGGCTGGAGAGATGGCTCAGCGGTTAAGAGCACTGGCTGCTCTTCCAGAGGTCCTGAGTTCAATTCCCAGCAACCACATGGTGGCTCACAACCATCTGTAATGAGATCTGGTGCCCTCCTCTGGTGTGCGGGCATACATGGAAGCAGAATGTTGTACACGTAATAAATAAATAAATCTTTAAAAGAAAGTTTGTATCTTAAAGTGGTGAAACTCATTTGAGGTATAGCAATCCAAACAAACCCTGAGAGCTCAGCTCAGGGAATTTTACTCTCACCTACACCTTGGAGCCAGCAAATGGCCCTCCAGTAGCCCTCCCCTACCTGCTAGGTGATGGAGGAAGGTCATTGGTTAAAATAAAAGAAGCTGCTTGGCTCTCATTGGTTAGGAGATAGGTGGGAGGAGTAAACAGAACAGAATGCCAGGAGGAAGAGGAAGTGAGGTCAGACTCCGCAGCTCTCCTCTCCGGAGCAGACACCTCAGAGAGAGACGCCATGCCCAGCTCCCAGACAGACGCACGTGATGAAGCTCCGACCCAGGATGGACTTAGGCTAGAATCTTCCCGGTAAGCGCACCTAGGGGCGCTACACAGATGATTAGAAATGGGCTAAATTAATATGTGAGAATTAGCCTAGAAGAGGCTAGATAGGAAGGGGCCAAAGCAGTGTTTAAATGAATACAGTGTCTGTGTAATTATTTTGGGGCATAAGCTAGCCGGGCAGGCGGCTGGGGGTTGGGAACGCAGCCCCGCCGCCCCTTATTACTACAGCTAGGCATCTTCAGCCTGCACCCCTCCCCCACCTGTCCCACTTAGCAATCCTTATCCTGAATCATTTGGGTTTCTCTCACTGTAGCCACTTACCTTGTTCTTAACTATAGTATAAATCTGCTGTGACTCTTTTAAGTCCAGTTTCCTTTACTCAGGATAACGTGAATGAGACGTGTTCCTGTTGCTATGGTTACCAGTTCTTCTCCTCTTGTGGATGTGTGGTACTTCACTTTATGACTAGGTCTTGATTTATTTCTCTTTCTTGTAGAATATTTAGTTTTTCCTGTTTTGAACTATTGTGAATAAAGTTGCTATTATCTCTTATTTGCATATATTATATAAAAGAATAGATCGTATTTATTCCATTTTATATATTTATCCCTTCTCTCTCTTCCTGATTGTCCACTTCATGTTTCAAAATATTCTCTTTCTACTCTTATATTTTTAAAAATAGAGACCCTGCCTTTGAGGCTAAAATATTAACATTCGCCTTTCTCAGGGGGGATTATTTCATTTAGCATGATTTCCTGTTTTGTCAATATTTCTGGAAATAACATGATTTTGTTCACCTTTATGGCTGAACAATACTTGTGTGTGTGTGTGTGTGTGTGTGTATGTGTGTATTATCTATTCTTTACCTATTCCTCTGTTGATGGGCACCTAGTCTGAGACCATGTCTTTGTTATTGCAAATAGTACTGTTATAAACATGTGCGTGTCATCTCTATTGCAGGCTGATTTTGACGCCTTCAGGTGGACTGCCAGAAGTGATATGGGAGGGTAGGTCTATCTTCTGCTATTTGAGGAACATCACTACTGATTCCCATAGTGCATGGACTAATTTACTCCCCTATAAACTAGATAATTGTTCCTTTTCTCCAGGTATCTTTGCCAGCATTTGTTGTCTGTTTTCTTGATAGTAGTCATCCTGACTATGGTAAGTGGAATTTTCTGATTGCGATAGGCGGTGTGGTGGTTTGGATGAAAATGTCCTTCCTAGGCGCATAGGGAGTGGCACTACTAGTTGAGACCTTGTTGGAGCAGGTGTGGCCTACTATTGAATAGATGCATTATTCTCCAAGTTTGCTTTCTATTTCTGTGACAAAATGCTATGACTGAAAACAACCTGGTGAGGGGGGATTTATTTAGCTTACATTCACAGTCCATGAAGCAAAGTCGAGGCCGGAACTAATGCAGAGGCCACGGAGAAGTGCTGCCTACTGCAATGCTCTCCATGGCTTACTCAGCCTGACTCTTCTACAATCCAGGACCACTTGCCCAGGGGTGACACCACCCATACTGGCCTGGGCCCCCACATCAATCGTTAATCATGAAAATGTCCCCACAGACTTGACTACAGGCCAGTCTGATGGAGGCATTTTCTCCATTGAGATTCTGTTGTCTCAGATAACCCTAGCTGTGTCAAGGTGACCCCAAACTTAGCAGCATGGTTATGTTTTCTTCCAGACTGTGGCTTGTCATTGCTTATTAAACTTGTAGTTTAATGTGTAGCCAAGAGGAAAGATAAAGCCCATGAGGTGAGTCCCCTGGCCTGCCTGAGGAAGGAGCTGGCCCCTTCCCTCTTCTCTCCATCCCTAAAGGGGTTCAGGAAGAAACAGGAGCAGGGAAGAGGCCAATCACCTGTCTGTATAAGAGATGCTTGTCAGGTGAATGGCAATGGAGAACAGGCAGTTAGGCCAGGGACTTTCCAGAATCGATAGCCTTCTAATTGCAGATTGAGTTTACTTATTTATTTATCTAAATTGGATGTAGGCAAGCAAAACTCCCTGAACTACCTGCAGCATCCAAACCTTTCCCCACCAGGGGGCTGCACTGCAAGGAAAGGGGAAGGCAGCTTTACTGAAGCCATGGCTCCCTCATTCCTGGACAAGGGACCCAAGTGAAGAACAGGTTTGAAAGGACGAGGGAACTAAATAACCCAAACATACAAAATCTCTCTGAATCTTTGTACTCTTTACGCTGTTCCCTCAACTCTGCAGTTTGCTGAGGTCTTCAACATGAACGGATGTTGAATTTCACCAACTACCTTGTCTACCCCTATCAGAGGTACTGAGCGCACGCGCTGCTGTGGCTCACATAGTAAACTTTTGCGGGGGTCACGTCTGCTTCAAATGATTGAAGCTGAGGGTGGTGGCCATCACCTTCTTGGGACTGCTATGAAATAGAGGTGGTGAATGGTGGGGCTGGTGAAGAGCCAGCAGTGATCTTGAGAAGAATGCATCCTTTTACAGGACATAATTTCCCAATAGTCAGTATTTTGCTGTCTCTGCTTACGCACCATGATGGCCGGTGTTGGTGCTCCTGAGGTGGTGGGCTGCAAAGCTGTTTTTCGGACCTCTGAGTCCCTGGAAATAACCCCCCCATCTTCCCCATTTGTGGTCTTCATAATGTCTTCACTAGAAGAGATTCTCTCTCCGAACATTGGTAAATGTGATGTCTGGCCCAGCGGGATCCCACCTGACTGCTAGAGAAAAGAATCTGGGTCCAAAGAGAACCAAACCAGACAAGCAGCTGGAGAGTCTTTGGAGAGAATTCTTAGATATGTCCTACATTTCTGCATGCAAGACTTTGGGAATAGGATTCTTTCCTCTTTTTTTTCTTGTTTATTTTTGAGACAGGGTTTTTCTGTGGCTTTAGAACCCATCCTGGAACTAGCTCTTGTAAACCAAGCTGGCCTCAAACTCACAGAGATCCACCTGCCTCTGCCTCCAGAGCACTAGGATTAAAGGTGCATGCCACCATGACCTTATTCCCATTCTTTATTCCAGATTTAAACCCAGACTAGGACAAGGGTTCAGCCGTCGGCTGCCCATTCACAGCAACTGGACTCACACCTTCATCTTGACACTTTACCACAGGGCCTTTATTGATAAGCTCGAGAAAGTGACAGTTCCTTCCATTCCTTAACTTCAGGGAAAACACTGTCCTAATCACACACTGCTGACAGTTCTGGCAACCTGCTTGCGTTCACCTTTATTTTCTTAACCAGCTCCTTGAAACCAGGGACCAAGATCTCCATTCTTGGAAGGAACCTATGTTCCTTTAACTTCCTGGGAACGTAGTGGGAAAATTGACTAACTGTTGCTTCCTGGCTCATTTCTTAGCCCTTTAGTGTACCCGGGATCTCCAGTGTGCCAGCATTTTGGCTGTTCACCAGCATTGTATAGCAGGGTCCTTTGACTGTCAGCCACACCATCCAACAGTTCACAGTTACCAGTTCGACTCTGAGCCACAAACAACTTTGCCCTATAAAGACATGTCTCTGAACCAAACTTCAAGAGAGACTGTTCAGATAGGGTCTTGCCTAGCTATGGCAACTCTGAGTATCTGGGACAGAGCCCCCTGCAGGGGTGTATGTCGTACCCGCTGCATTTAGCTGTACTAGGGGAATCCAGGCAGCGGACAACTGCCCACCTACTCGGCAACCACTTTCTCCTAAGTCCATAGCAATTGCGAAGCCAGGAGTCTTGGCACAAGGCTGTTCCCATCCTTGCCGCCATGGGTTCATGGATGTTAAGCGTCTGCTGATGTGAACCGGCTGAAAGCACGCTTCACTAGATGTGCCGCACACAGAAACACAGCCGCTTTTATCGTCCCCTCCACCTATGGAGGAAACGCTCACCCACAGATGATGTGGAGATTACTGGGGCGTCAGGCTGCTGTGTGTTCTTAGGCTTCCTGTCAGCTCCCATCTGCTATGGCTAGCGGCGCACAGGAAGTTGGACACACCTCCCTCCGTGCTGCAGCTTCAGGCCCTCTGGCAGAGTCTAAGGCAGGAGCGTGCCTTGGGAATGGGAGGAGAAAGAGCCCATTCCTTACCCCAGCCCTTTCCAAGGTTTCCTAGACCCAGCCAAGACTGTAGGGATTCAGCAGCTAGCACCTCCAGGAGTGTGCTCTCCCAGCCTGGCAAACGGTATCAACTCAAGTGCACCACACCTAGGGATGGCCACTCTTCTTCACTCCCTGCCTTTTACCCCTCCTCCTCGTAGGATTGCCAGGTCAAATACAGTCCTGGGGCAGGGACAGAAGACAAGATAGTCAGTTCTTGTCTTCTGGCCCTTTGCTGGCAGCATAGCATAGCCAAAGTAGATTCTGGAGTCCTTTTCAGCGGACGCTGGCCAGACTCCAAATTCCCTTAGGAAAACATATTTCACCATCCAAAAGAAGGGAAGAGAAAGGTTAAACCTCAGAGCCAATGTGGGCAGCAAATATTCAGAACATCATGGAAACAGTGGTCTTCCAAATTCTTTCTGAGCCAGAAGAGTTTCCACTATTTTTCCACACCACCTCTCTCTAGATACGGAAGATGATGCAGGTGAGGGACGTCTACCTCTGGCTTTTACCAGCTCACGTGCTAGTGTGTGTACCTCAGCTTGCACAGCCAGCACTCAGGACCAAGTTCTCTGGGTTTTTTGTTTGTTTTTGTTTGGATTTAAAGGTTGAGATAATGTCCTGTGTATTTCAGTCTGGCCTCAAACTTGCTACATAGCACAAGATGCCCTTGCATGTCTGATCCTCCAGCCTCCACTCTCCAGTGTGAGATCTTACTCGTGCACAGCTGCACCCAGTTTATGAAGTGCTGACCATTAAACTCAAGTCTTCATACATAGCAAGCAAGCTCTTTACCAAATGAGCTGTTAGCCTTAGTCCTAGGACCAGTTTTGATGCTGGAATATCAAACAGATTCTCATGCGAACCCTGGTACATGGTGGTCTCGCTCTACCTGGAGATCGCCACCTTCTTCCCCACCAAATACCTCTCATTACGCACTCCCACTGTACCCCAATACTTCTTATGATGTCATCAAAGCCCATGAACATGGGCACTGGTTGGACTGACCTTTAAAGTCATGCAGAATTCACATAGTCTCAGACTGCCAGACTGCTTTAGATAGCCTAGAATCCCTCATTCTGATCAACATTGGCTTTTTGTTCCACTTTGAATTTTTTCAAAGACGTTTCTCATCACACTCATTTTTATTCAACCTCAAGGCATCTTGGGTCAGGTCTACCTAACCTCAAGGACTGACCTGCAATTCTGGAGCAACGTCTTGCAACCACTCATCATGTGGTTGCATGCCCCAAAATAGCAAGATGATCTTGTCGCCATCATTCTGAGTGAGGCCATGGGCCAGAAGCATTCCCGTGGTCCTCAGAGCTTTCTCCCCACAGTATGTTCTGTCAGTAAATGGCTTCAAGTGGTCCTGGAGCTGCGACATCACACCGGTGCTTTTAATGCCAATGACTGTTCAATTTCATTTTCTGTCTGCTTTCTTGGACAGGATACTAAAGGCCAAGTGGTGGTAGCTCTAGGCTTATCAGTCATCTAAGACTATGCACAGGGCAGCGCAGTGTGTGTGTGTGTGTGTGTGTGTGTGTGTGTGTGTGTGTGTGTGAAGGGGGGTCATTGTGAGCAATTGTTCAGGGATCAAGTGCAGCAACACGAACATCCCTTCTGTTCCAGAAGAGGCCAGGTCAAGATGGCCCCAAAACACCTGTTTGTCCCCAGGAAAGGGCTCCCTGTGGCTGAGAGAGTGTACATCATGTGGCTTTTCTCTGGGAGCAGTAGCCTGAACTGGGGTCTATTTGGTGGCAAATACTTTCCCAGCCTTTGCTGCAGCCCAGCTCCCACCTTGGGGTGGCACGGGATCCTGTCCTTGGGTGCTATATCAACTCCTCTTTTTATATGTGTTATGGTTTGAATGCTAAATATTCCTTATAGAATTGGGTGTTGAAGGCTTGGTTCCCAGTGGCAAACACTATTCTAGGAGGTGGGGAAAGACAGAGGAACTGGACCACTAGAGGTGTGCCTCTGAAGGTGGGGGGCAGTCCCAGTCCCTCCATCTGCCTCTGCTCCCTTCCCACCGTGAGGTGAAAAGGCTCCTGCACACTCCCTACTCCATGAAGGTCATCCTCAGCCCAGGCTGAACTAGTGGAGCAATTTTGAGCTGAAACAAATCTTCCCCCTTAAGTTGCTTATGTTGGACATTTTGTCAGAGTGACCCAATTCTAACTAACACCAAAAACGTAGCCTAAGTTTCCCAGAGAATCAATTTTCTGAGTGCGTCTTTGGTACATTTTGGTTTTCATGTCTGTTTAGTTTGGGTTTGTGTTTTTTTGCAGGTTGAACCTAGAGCCCTGCACCCACCAGACAAGCTATCCACCTCTGCACTATGTTCCCAGCCCTCTTTCTGCTTTTCAAAACAAGGTCTCCTTAACTTGCCTGACTAGGGTTAAAGTCACTGTGAGCCCAAGCAGGCCTTGAGCTTCCAACTTCCTACCTCAGCCTCCCAAATAGCAGGGATTACAAGCTGCACCTCCAACGCCAGCTAAGTGTTTTCTAGACAGCAAGAAACCTTGTATAGGATCTGAATTTGTTGACGTTTAGAAATCCCCTTATCCTCCAGGCCTTGGTTTCCTCGTTTGTCCAAACAGGAGAAAATGGCACAGACTTTGTGCTTGTAAAGGTAGACGCACTTAGTGTAAACTCTGTGTTCCTGTCATTTTATGGACGTGATTTCTCCTCTTCTGCACAAAATTCTAATGTTATTGAAACCCAATGGTTTCCTGAGGGTCTGTGGTTTGCCAGAACCTGTGCTAGGCTCTGAATGCAAATTAATTCCCTTCCTCCTCCCAGCAGCCCTGTGTCGCAGACCCTGCTCTCACGTTTCTCATAGAAACCAAGGCACAGAGCACTGCACTGCTTTCTAAGCCATAGCACTCACAAGTGATGATCCTGACCCAAAGGCACAGCTCAGAACAAGCAGAGCCCCACGGAGCTCCGTACCTGTGTGTTTAGAAAGCTCTCTGTGTGCGGAGTTCACTGAATGGGACTCAATGGTTTCATCACTAAGTCGCACTCGGGGATATAAGGGACAGATGCAGGTCTCCGAATCTTGGCAACATTATCTTCCCCTCTCCCTTGGCTTCTGCTCTTCTGATTCATTCAAGCTGAAGCAGCCCTGACCAAGGCCAGAAAGTCAGCCTGCCTGTCCTCATCTTCAGATTTCTCTGCTTGGGGGTTCTCTCTCTGACTCTTCCCTTCTCCTGGCGTCAAAGCTTCTATCCTCAGAGGAACACCGTAGTCTCAGCTCCCTCTCAGTGGAGGGAGTGGCTGGAAAAGCTCCATGTGGGAGACAGAACCCTTAAGTCCTGCTGACATGCATACAGGAATGAAGTGCGACCAGTGGGCTCCCTGCAGTATGCCTAAGAGGAAAGTGTGGAAGTCCCCTGGGACCTTACATATATGTACATATGTATACACATACTTGCTTATATGTAATGGACGTAGTGCCTAGTGACTTTTTAAAACAATGGAAATTTTGTTTCAATGCAAAGCTAAAAATCTTGACTAACAGTGTTGAGTTCAGACCTCTTCCCCGACTCAAAGCCAACTGGGCTGTAAAGTGGTACCTAAAGCGCCCTCATCCCTGGGAGCTTGGGTTGGCTGTGGAAGTGGATCCCAGACTTCCCTGTTTCCCCTCTAGGTTTTCCTCATTTGTGTCTGCTTGCATTAGTGTCTCTACTGTGTCCTCCATCCCTGTAATTTGTTATGCGTGGTCTTGTCTGTTGATGTTTTCTGATGTCTTTTTTTTTAACTTATTTGATTGACTATTTCTTTCATTCCCACTGTTTTTAGTTGGTTTTTCTTCAGTGTTTTAATTTCCTCGATGATTTTTTTCTCCTACATTTTTAGTTTTCTCCTTGAATGTATTAACTGTTTCATTCACTTTAGAGACTGTCTTGTCAAGGTCTTGGACAGATTTCCTTAGTTCATACACCTGTTGAGTCTTCCATGTGGTCATTCATTCTTCCAAAGAGTAAGACTCTGAATTTATTCTCAGACATTTCATCAGTCCCTGAGTTGGAAGGTTGGGGATGGGTTGGTGCTTGTCATGTTTTATGCATATACTGGAATGGATTTGTCTTCCAGCTTTAACCTCCCTTTTCGACAACTCAATTTGGTTGTTTTACTTTCCATAAGTCTTCCTAGAGGGTTAGCTGTATGAAGTTCAGTTACAGATACTGAGGAATCTTGGAGCTGATTTCCAGGTAAGGTCATTGAGGTGATCTGGTCTTGGCTAAGTGACAACAGGATCAAGAGTAGGTCCCCACACTGATTACCAATACAGTGAAATGCAGTCAAAACCTTGGCCACACATTGAATTCTATGAACCTATTGGGGTCTATAGTCAAAATACCAGTTCCTCTGAACTCTATAAACTGACTTGGGGCCGTACTCAGAACTTCATTCTACAGTGGATTCTGGGCCCACTGGAGTCAGAACACCAGCACTCTGGCAAACTTTGGGATTACTAGAGCCAAGCTCTGATCTGCAGTGAACTGTAGGACACCTGGAATGAGTCGGAACTGGTCTTGCAGTGAACTTTAGGGATGCTGGCACTAAAATCTCAGTCCTCTGCTAAATTCTGGGATCACTGAAGTCATAATTTCGGTCCATGGGACTAGTGAATCATGAGACACTGGCAATGAAGTCCAGACCCCACAGGTAACTTTGAGATTGCTCAAGCCTTGGCTCTTTCGTTCTCTAAACCCTCTCTTTCAGGATGTCCCTGGTCCTTGAAAGGTTGTTATTGATGTACTCTTTAGAGATGAGTACTCAACAGTCACCAATTATTATCATTTTGACAAGTCTCTGTATTAACCAACACTTCATGTTGAGAATGTCACTAGTCTGTTGGCATAAACATAAATATTTAGGCAGAAGCTTGATAACATGTCTATTTAGGGAAACAATGATAGTAAATCATCCCCCTCACTCTTTAGACCCAAATCTGCCCTAAGTATAGAATTTTGATCTAGTTTATAGTAATAGCTGTGCATTCCCTCCCATGGGTTAGCATCCAATCCAATAACAGATCAGTTGTCATCCCAAGACAGTCATGCCAACATTACCCAGTAGGCACAGACTGCATAGCAGGTCCCTATTGCATCAATCATGGTCTACACTTAGATAAGACTGCCAATGAGTTCCCCCTCAGCAGCCTACACCACACCTTCTGCCACTCTGAATATTACCAGCAGAGGGCGAGTTCCCAGAATGGTTCTAACTTCATTTCCCTGTGTCCTATAACTAACCAAGATGTGCAATGTCTTCAGAAACAGGGTCTTACCAGCTAATTCTCTGGACAACCAAGGGTGACAGAAATGGCCAATATTCTTTTGGGGACCTCTAGGACCTCTCAGCCAACAATTCACAGAGAGGTCCCACTCCTGTCAGTAGAGTATTAGTTACAAGTCTATAATTTCTCAAAGTAGCATTAACCCATGAAAGGCACCTGCATTCCAAGTTCTTTTATCATTTTATTATTATTTACATTTTAGGTTGTGCTATTTTAGTTTATAAAGCAGCTTTCCTCTATACAGCTTTTTAAAAAAAGAGATGTATTTATTTTCTGCATGAGTGCTATCTGCAAGTACACATTTATGCCAGAAGAGGGCATCAGATCTCCCTAGAAAAGGCTGTGAGCCACTGTGTGGTTGCTGGGAATTGAACTCAAGACTCTGGAAGATCAGTCAGTGCTCTTGACAGCTGAGTCATCTCTCCAGACCTTCTATATAGCTTTTCCACGCATCCTTAATTTTGTTTAACTGTCCCCTGACCTCCATACTTCCCTATCCCAGCACCATTTAAATCTCTTCACACCTAGTATATCCCAGCTCATCTTAACCCGTGTTTTAACACTCCCCACAGGATTCCTGACATATAGAGACACTCAGATTTAAATACAGAAATCTATAAATTTGAAGCTGGATCCACAGATATAAGAGAGAATATACATCATTTGTCTTTCTGGGTCTGGCTTACCTCATTTAGTATAATTTTTTTCCAGATCTATTATTTTCTCAAATTACATAATTCACTTTTTACAGCCGACTGAAATCCCATGGTGTATATGTGCCACATTCTCATTATCCACTCACCAGATGACAGACATTTAGACTGATTCTGTTTCCTAGGTACTGTGACAGGAGCTGCAGTGAACACAGGTGTGCAAGTTCCTTTCTGAGTATGGAGGTTTGGGGGTACACACCCCAGAGGGGTATAGCTGAATCTTAAGTAAGTTTTATTTCTAATGTTTTGAGGAACTCCCACACTGATTTCCATAGTGTTGTTGCTCCTTGTGTCTCAGAGGGCTGTGGCCCCAGCACCATCTTGGGAGCCTACTGTTTAACAGGGAACTACCCTGAGGGCCTGAGAATGAGAAACAATCACAAGTCAGAGACTCTGAAGGCAACAGGTCACAGCCCCTAGGGGAGAGATGACCAGAGGAGGCAGCTGTGGAGACAGGGAGAGATGGGTGCAGCAAGACTAGCATAAACTAAGGACATGGCCTCTCCAAGATATGGTTAAGGGGGAAGGATTTTATTATAGATACAGGAGAGAAAACAGTCGGAAGCATCTGGAACAATATATAGCAGAGAGAGAAAGAAATAGACGGAACATGAGCAGCAGACTAGACCTGGCCAGGGCTATCTGTGAGAGAGGGGATTAGCAGGAGACAGAGAATAGAGGAACATGGTGGGAGAAGCAGGAACAGAGTGAGAGAGAAAGACAGACTAGAGAGAGAGAGAGAGAGAGAGAGAGAGAGAGAGAGAGAGAGAGAGAGAGACAGAGAGACAGAGAGACAGAGACAGAGACAGAATAGCAGAGTTATAAGGAGAAAGGGTAGCTGGGGAGGGAAGCTCACAGCTGGAGAGGTTAGAGTAGGGGAAGAGTTGAGTTAGAAGGGCTAGGATGCTCGCATGGGCTCTGAGATGTGTAACAGGTGCTTGTGATTCTAGGGGAGCCTGGAGGCCAGCCTGGGCTTTGCTGTGCTGCTCGGCACCACATGTCCCTAATGCCAGAGGCAGGGGAAATGACTCATTTTGGTAGAGGGGACCAGCTTCACTAACTTCTGCTTGTGAATCCTCCTCTAGACCAGGTTGAGCTCATTTCTGGAGTTCCGGACTGCTTTTTGGAGTTTAGGGAATTAGAGTTTCCTTTGGATCTGACAGAGTGGGCCTGCCCAATCTCATCTGCCCTCAGAAGCTAAGTATGGTTGAGCCTGGTTAGTATTTAGATGAGAAAGAAATTCTTTTCGCATCACAAACAGTTTCTAAAATTGGGTTTGTTGTGGTTAGCACAGCAGATTGGCTACTCAACAGCCATTTGGTTTCCTGACCTCTTACTCCCTTGGCTTCCTTATTAAAGAAGCTAGAAGACACATTCTTACCTTCCCAGATTCATTTGTGACTAGGAAGTCACGTGGCATGTTGTAGCCAAACAGATGAAGTCAACAGATGAATAACTGGGCGAATCTTCCAGTAAAAGTTATAAAAAGTAATAGATTTACTCATGCCCTTTTCCTGGCTCTTCTTTCTTGCTTTTGAATGCTGATGTCATGCCTGGAGGGGCAGTAGCCATCTGGAGACCTGAAGGGAGAAAGAAGAAATCAGATGGAATCTGAGTTCTCAAAAGTCCTCCTATGCTGGTACATCAGACTTGAACTGCCTACTCTGCAATTTCGTTACTGATAATAAACTCCTGTCTGTTAAAACCACCATTGTCACAGTTCCTTACTGAAGGCATCCTGAAGGTATATATAATATACTATACAAATACGCCACAATATGTATTCTCACTGACTTTTTATGTGTTCCCCCAACTACTTTATATTATACTTCAGTCTAGAAATTATTAGTCAAAGGGAAGGTGGGATCATGATGGGAGATGTTGTTTTTGTTTGGATTTTTGGCTCGTGGTGTATCTATCATTCACAGCATACAGGTGGTTCATAGCATCCCCAGGTGAGTTAGGATGACTTACAATACACTTCAGGAGCTAAGTCTGCTACAGCCCATTAAGAGTGACCATGTCCAGGATGGGTCTCCATGGAAAGATGTCTGTGTTCTGAGCGTTTCAGAAAATCTGAGGAGGGAAAGTGGCAGATGAAAGAAGGGCCTGATATTGCTCTTGACTCTGCAGCTTCTGCCAACCACCACACAACTGGCATTTGGCATGGATACTTCTTTATAGTAGGAGATATCCTGAACATAGTAGGATATTTAGCAGCAATTCAGGGGCCTACCCACTGGATAACAGTAGGCCCTTCTACTTCTGGGTTATAACAATCAAAATGTCTCCAAATGTTGCCACATGTTCCCTGGGACAAAGGAACAAAACTGGCCCCAGTTGAGAAGCAACTGGCATAAGGAATAGCCCGATTCCGGAAAGAGTGAAGATGCGAGTTCTGTTCATAGCTGGGTAGTCACAGAACCCAAAGGAGGGATATTGATGACATGGTTGCCACATGGATTGGTATCAAAGAAAGATGGTACATCCATGGCACCCCCATAACTGTGACAAAGAGGGGGAGCACTGGGCACACCAGTAAAGTGTGTAAAGACATTGTGAGTGAGAGCAGTCTGTGCTGGAGAACTCACAGAAATACCAGGACACCCAAAGTGGCAGATGGGATTCCTTCTTGCTTCTAGGTATTGCAGATCTTCTGATGCCTCAAATGTGCTGCCCACAATTCTGGTGTTTGAAGGCATGTGAAGAACCAGGACTGCAGCTTGAGCTCTGCAGCCCCTTGTGTAAGAAGGGCTTCTCTGGGAAGTCAGCAAGCATTGGCTGAGTGCAGCCCCACAGCAGGCAGCAAGCTGGATGCCAAGGCTGTGACAAGGAATACATCAGATAAGATCTTCGCCTCCCGGAGCCTGCAGGCACTTGAGGAAGTGAGACTATTAAGCAAGAGACTTCAAGACCAGAATGGATTATATCTGGACTTTGGTTTACTCCCCTGTCACATGGCAAGAGCAGTCCTTAGTCACCGAACGTCCAGGTTCGCAGGGGGATCATGAATAATGTGTGGGGACAGCATACCCCGAGGGAAGTCACCAAAACAGAGACGGGCAGAACGTGGAAACGAGCAGCTGAATTTGGTTAACACAAGCAAAATATGGAGCCCATCCTTGTCCACGAAGCAAAATGAGACCAAATCATGACGCATCACTGATTTCTTGTTCCTGGTCATTGGGATCTCTGTAGAAACACAGAAAAGGACAACAAGCAACTTGGGCAACATGAGTGACTGAGACAGAAAGCCATATTTTCTTCTCTCTCCTCCACGACATTAACCTGCTGTCTCCTCGTGACCATAGCAGAATACAAAAACCGCCATGATCAGTATTTCCACAGACACTGGAAAAAACAACTCCCTGAGAAGCCATTGCCAGCACATCCTTTACACAGTTCTTCCTCCCATAATCCCTTGGTGAAATCTTACAAGGTCAGCCCCTACCCATGACGTAAGCTAAGAAATACAATCTTCCAGCTCTACTGTCATGCTCCAGGAATATTGATATGAAATACGAGTAGAGTAGATGCTAGAGACAATCAGGTTCTGAGCACAGACTTGCTGAGAGGCTCATAGCCAGGGTCCTGGCAGAATAGAGGGAGGAGATATTTAAGAAGAGAAAGATAATTCTTTGGGACTCCACAGGTGGTGAAGTCTGGACTCAGGTGTGGTACAGACTTTAGAGACCATTTTCCAGGCAGAATTCCTAGGCAACAGTACAAACGGCTCCAGGCAGAGTGAGTCTTCCAGCCCTTCTCACCAGTCTGAGCTGATAGCAGACACATTTGGCCTTCCGTGCTCTAGAAGCTTTCTCCAAAATCCTCCCAAACAAAAATTTCCCTTCCCTAGCTCCCGCCAGAAATAAGGATTCTCACTGAAGCAGACTCTCTAGGAATCCCTCTGATAGAGCACACACCTTACACTGCCTCACTTCTCACTCTGGTACCCCTTCTCCGCTTTATCTTGGCAGTTGGACTAAAACCTCTAATCTATCATCCTCTTCTTCTGCTCCTTCTAACAACAGGGCAAGAGCCAGTTACGATGGACAGTTGAGAATACATAATCAAGGCCCTAGACACAACTAATAACACTGAATGGTAATACATAACTGCCTGACCTCAGAGCCTCTGCTTCTGAACGGAAAGTCCAGGCCTCAGGTGGCTCTGCTCTGGCTCCTCACTAACTGTACCCCTGCTCCCAAATGGTGACTTCACGTGGCTGACCACATATACTCCCTTCTAGAGCATGCTCTGGTGTCTACAATTGGATTTTGTGGATTTCCTTAGGGGATGGAGATCTCCCATGATGCTGTCCTCCAATGGCAAAAGGAACCACAAGGGTGTGCAGCTCTAGGCCTGTGAGATGGCCAAGGATATCTGTCTACAGAGCCTGTATGGTGACTTGAGTGTCCAAATTCCTGCATGTAGAGCCCCTCGTAGAGCAGAATGAGAGAATAGGGTGGCCTGTGTATTAGGAGCCAGCTCACCCCATGTTGCCATATTGCAATAGACGATTCTGACAGGTATGAGAATTCTGACTTTAAGCTCACCGTCTAGGTCACTGCAAAAATGCATTTGTCAAAGTAGGAGGAATGAAGATACACTTTACTTTGTGTGTGTGTGTGTGTGTGTGTGTGTGTGTGTACAATGCATGTTTTGAAGGCCCCCATGTGTAGCTTGTCCTGGAATCCCAAATGTTATGATAAGCATATTCCCCAGAGCTGCGTCTTTGGCCCACGAGCACAGGAGGCAGCATGGCATTTGCGATGCACCTCCCTCTCTAAGTAACACAACACTCTGGTGGTGAAAGTCAGGAATCAGCACTCAGGGACACAAAAATTGTCCTCCTTCTGCACCAAAACAGACTTCCTTCTGCATCTGCAAGACATTTGCAAAGCAGGAAACAGGTGGGTCCTTGGAGGTGGGGGCTGGCAGACTTGGCGCTAGCTTGACAGAGATGGTAATAAAGCCAGTGGGGTCATTTGGAAAGGAACAGACACTACAGGGAGTGGGCAGGGCGGAGCTAAAGATTTACTCTTTAACATGTGCCCTCAACTGGAGAAAATGATTCACTCTGGCATCTAGCTCACAAGGATATTCTAAATGGAAGCCTCCGATATCATCTATCGCAATGGTTTCCAGGCCTTTTTCTTATCAACAAAATCAAAAAGATTTATCAAAATGAAAACTTATGTGAAACCCCCATAGTGAAGCAGCCAAAAGAGAAAAACCAATTCCACAGACAATTTAAACCCTTGCTACGATTTGAAAAACACTTCACTATTTACAGATATCCCCTAAGTGCCTCCTCAGAGGTCTGCGGTCCCTGGAGCAGGGATTAAAATCACTAACTTAGCAATGGCAGGTTACATGGCTGGGGCCTGGCCAGTACCCATTCTATTTTTCTGAGAACAGTCCTTCCCTCCGCATTCCCTTCCGCATTTGGGTGAAGCAAACCTGTATACTTTCTGTTCCCAAGCCAGAGAGGTCATGGGACTCGGACCACAGACATTCTATCTCTGGCCACAGTGATTCAAAGACGGTTGGTGCCTAACATAGAACCAATCAGAGGTTCTCGCAAGTCTTGGGGGAGGGCAATAGGAACCAGAGATGGGAACTGAGTTCAGATCACAGAAGCACAGTGAGGACTTTCCTAGAAGAAGACAAACAGTCTGGGCTCACACTTGCATCAGCCAATACAGTTCTCTTCTCTAGCAAGCCAGTTTAGACTACAGCCATCTGCCAATGGGATAGTCCTGACTAGTGACACCCAGGTGAAAATGCCAAAACCCCAGCAGAGGACAAGCACTGCTCAAGGCCTCCAGGTCTCCGAGAAAAACTCAGCTCCATGTGAACAATCACATTTGCATTTTTAAGCTTTTCTCTGTTCCTCTTTATTTGTTGAGACCGACTATAACTTTCGCATGTGGATAAGAAGTTTCGGTAAGTTAGAAATGGTGGGAAGAATAATACTGGCATCTCTGCAGACAGTGGAAGACTAGCTTTTCACAAAGACGGGGTGTTAGTGGTACCATCGGAGAGCCCAGGAAGGTCACTTGGGAAGAATCAACCTCTAATATTCCAAAAAAAGAACTTCACTAGATTAAAATACTGCCTTTTTCAGATTTCCCTTTCAAAGTTCATCACTTCCTGGCCTTGATGACATCTTGAACCCCTGACGTCATCTTGAGAAGATTGGTGGCCACCAGGAAGCTTGAGTGTAGAGGAGTACAGACATACTGCCATGGGCACTGAACACCGGCAGGGAGAGAGGGCGATGCTGAGTGGATGCCAGTCATACTGTGGACAATCCTAAAGACACAACGAAACGAAGAGAGACAGACCTGGCTTCGGACCCCAATCCAGCTGCATTCATCTTGGCTCATATGGGGGCCAACATTCAACATCTGAGACTTCACTTCCTACCCTGTGAATGTAAAGCACAAATATCTGCTTTGTCGTGAGGCTGAAACAACCTTGTCAAGACCCAAGTGTGTAATATGTGAGTTCCCCTTGCATCAAAGAAAATGGAAATTACTAGCTCCATTGTAGTGGATCGTTTCCACAGTTGTGATTCTTCTGTAACAGATGGAGTGTTTGGGAGAAAGATCTACTTCCCTAGGTAGACTGCAACCACCTCACCTAACCAAGCTCATGGAGGCAACAAGCCTCAGCTCAGCACACTCCTTAGATCCAACGGTCTAGACAGGAGCTCATGGCTGGGACGAGAAATCATTCTCACACCAGCACATTCCACACAAGGGAGCATGCTTTCCCCGAGTCCCATGGGCAGCAGGATCTGCAGCTACAGACGGGAGTAAACTGGGTCCAGCAGCCTGGATGTGTGCCACACAAGGGTCCCAGGCCATAGAGAAAGGAACTTCATAACGGTAACGCTTGAGGAACTGGGGCACAGATAGGTTAAAAGACTGTTACCCAGCAAACAATGGCAAGATGGGGTTACAGACTAAATCTAACTCTACCGAAGATCTTTTCCCCAGCACGCCGTAAGTAGGGTACCATTTTCAACCCCTCAGAATAAGCCATGTGGAAAGGACTGCTGTGGGCAGGGTTGTTGGAATCAGAAGTGACTCAGAGCTAGATCATGGCAAAGGAAGAAACAAAGAAGCATAAAGCGGGACATTCATCTCCCTTTTCCAGGCTCCTTCATCTTAGAGTCCGGTGCTGGAGATAAAGATAGAAAAGGCCTCCTGTGCTAGGGTATTAAGAGTCTCATATGTTACTCTTCAAGGGAATTTGCATCTAAAAAGCAGAGCCAAGCATCCTCCTCCAGTGTAGGCCAGATGGCCGCAAAGGAGGGTTTCCAGGCAATGTCCGCCAATAGTACTGCTATTTCTACCTAGGAGCCCGTCTGGGGCTCAGCAGTCCTTCTGGAGGGGTGAAGAAGCCAGCTCTGTGGTGGAGACAAGGCTGAGCCAGGAGTGGACGGATTGTAGCATGTTCAAAGATATGTCACGGGAATAATGAAGTGCCCTAGCCTCAGGCCAGGCTGACCTCCCAAAGTATGTGTTTGGGAGTTTGCAGCTGGAGCGGGATCGCTTGAAGAGAGCCAGGCCCACCCGGATGCAGGCGGGCGGCTGGCCTTCCCACCCCCACCTCTGGACCCAGCCATGAGCAGAGTCCTGCCTGACCAGCCAGCATCTTGAGGTGGTGGGCACCTTGCCTGGGCTGGACCTGCAACGTACTAGGACCACCCCTCGGGACACCCCCATGGGGAGTCACGGAGCCTATGTCAGTAAGGTTGGGTCAGGATGCAGGATGTGAGTGGGCCAGCTTCATGGGTGGCAGGGATGGCAGAGGGAATAGGGAAGAGCTGCCACTCAGAGTACCCTCCCTCTAGAGAAGAGAGGCAGCAGGGCAAGCAGACAGCAGTGTTCCCAGAGCCTCTCCTCCTCACTCCTGGTTCTCCACAAGATGCCCTCTTGTGGTGTTTTCAAGCACCCTGCTAAACGAAAGGGAATTGCTACTCTAGGAGGCATTTTGGAGAGTGAGACAGTTACAGGAAGCAATATAGGTCTTTGGACCAGTTGATTTCCATGAGATAGAGGTTGGTGACATGTGTGAACTCGGGCATCAAAGGCATGTCCCCAACCCAGACGGGCTGGAGTAGGGCTGGGGAGGCTATCACCTGGCAGAGAGTGCAAGGCTTCCCTCCTAGCCAGGAGCCCTGGTGACAGAGATCCCATAAATGTTTACATGCTTCTCTCAGGTCATGCTGTCATACCCAGAAGGCAGCGGGGAGCTCAACTTCAAACTGTTGGGTTCAGAGGGAGGGAGAGAAAACTCCATGGGCCTCAACCCAGAGATGATGGATCTGGTTTTAGTCTGGCTAATGTCCCTTCCGTGGGACTTGCTGGGGTATCCACAAATGACCAAAAGAGGCAAAGGCCATCGGGCTTCCTCTTCAGTGGTAGAAAAGAGGACTCCCTTTCAGAATGTCTGTACGCACCAATCCACATCTGGAGTGGCACCTCCGCTAACAGGCATGGAAGACAGAGCCCCGGGATCCTCTCTCAGCCTTAGCAGGATCATCTCACCTTCTCTGCCCACACACACCTCTCCCTGCTTCTTCTGGCCCAAGTGGCCAAGGTCTCAGATTGCTCATGTCCCCACAGCACCCACACAAACACAGCCTTTACACAGGGCAAAGACCAACAGCCATTCCTAGAGTCACATATACTTCTTCATGTGCATTCAGAGCTGTGTCTTGCTCAAGCACATTCATTTCACACCCAAACATACACACACACACACACACACACACACACACGGAAGCACTCAGCAAACAAATATTACACATTCTTACACATATACACTTTATAGTGTTCCCACCCCATAGCTTTCCAAATGCATAGAATTTTCTGAGTAGACTCCCACAATCCATATTCATATATACATATCCACACATCCATATATATCCACGTATTCCTACATGTGTACACATAGTCATATATATTAGCATTTTAGCATTAGCCTCACAAAGTTTATAGAGAGTGAGAACTGCCAAGTCCAGTCCCCTTTCCCTAAGACCTCCTCTTCACAGCCTGCTGCAGTCGCTTCCAAAAGTCCTTCCCCTCAAGACACATATGGGTTCTCTGCTACACGGCTTTGTCAACCAGTCATTTCTGATCCTTTTCACATGAGTCACAAAATTTGCCTTGTTTAAATCACTCCCCAGTGACTAAAAGCAATCTAAAAAGGAAAGGGTTTATTGGGCTTACACTTCCACATCACAGTCAGTCACTGAAGGAAGTCAGGACTGGAACTCAGGGCAGAAACCTGGAGGCAGGAGCTGATATAGAGACCATGAAGACCTGCTTGCTATCTTGCTCCCCATGGCTTGGTCAGCCTGCTTTCTTACAGAAACCTCAACCACCAGCCCCCGGATGGAACCACCCACCATGGACTGACCTCCCCGACCAGTCACTAATTGGGAAAACACCCTAAAGCTGGATATTATGGGGGCATTTTTTTCAATGGAGGGTCCTGCATTTCAGATAACTCTAGCTAGTGTCAACTTGACATAAACTAGCCAGGACAAGTGATCCCTTGTCAACTTGACACACAGACATCACTGTTAAGCTATAACCGTCCCTTTCTTGTTCATCCTGAAGCTCACACATTAACATCAACCTCACTTCTTTTACAAAATTTAAAAGTCTCACAAATCTTTACAAATTCAAACACTTTATTTTTTTAATGCATTGAATTATTTATTTTTTCTTTTCTATTTATTTATTTATTAAAGATTTCTGTCTCTTCCCCACAACCACCTCCCATTTCAATCCTCCTCCCCCAATCAGGTCCCCCTCCCTCGTCAGCCCAAAGAGCAATCAGGGTTCCCTGACCTGTGGGAAGTCCAAGGACCACCCACCTCCATCCAGGTCTAGTAAGGTGAGCATCCAAACTGCCTAGGCTCCCACAAAGCCAGTACGTTCAGTAGGATCAAAAACCCATTGCCATTGTTCTTGAGTTCTCAGTAATCCTCATCGTCCGCTATGTTCAGCAATTCCGGTTTTATCCCAGGCTTTTTCAGACCCAGGCCAACTGGCCTTGGTGAGTTCCCGACAGAACATCCCCATTGTCTCAGTGTGTGGGTGCACCCCTCGCGGACCTGAGTTCCTTGCTCGTGATCTCTCTCCTTCTGCTCCTGATTTGGACCTTGAGATTTCTGTCCGGTGCTCCAATGTGGGTCTCTGTCTCTGTCTCCTTTCATTGCCTGATGAAGGTTAATATTCAGGAGGATGCCTATATGTTTTTCTTTGGGTTTTCCTTCTTATTTAGCTTCTCTAGGATCACTAATTATAGGCTCAATGTCCTTTATTTATGGCTAGAAACCAAATATGAGTGAGTACATCCCATGTTCCTCTTTTTGTGTCTGGCTTACCTTACTCAGGATAGTGTTTTCTATTTCCATCCATTTGCATGCAAAATTCAAGAAGTCCTTGATTTTTTAATGCTGAGTAGTACTCTAATATGTATATATTCCATACTTTCTTCGTCCATTCTTCCATTGAAGAGCATCTAGGTTGTTTCCAGGTTCTGGCTATTACAAACAATGCTGCTATGAACATAGTTGAGCATATACTTTTGTTGTATGATAGGGCATCTCTTGGTATCAGTCCGAACACACTGAACCTGATAGAAGAGAAAGTGGGAAGTACTCTACAACACATGGGCACAGGAGACCACTTCCTACGTATAACCCCAGCAGCACAAACATTAAGGGCCTCATTGAATAAATGGGACCTCCTGGAACTGAGAAGCTTCTGTAAAGCAAAGGACACTGTCACTAAGACAAAAAGGCAACCCACTGACTGGGAGAAGATCTTCACCAACCCCGCAACTGACAAAGGTCTGATCTCCAAAATATATAAAGAACTCAAGAAACTAGACCATAAAAGGCTAATCAATCCAATTATAAAATGGGGCACTGAACTGAACAGAGAATTCTCAACAGAAAAAGTTCAAATGGCCAAAAGACACTTAAGGTCATGCTCAACTTCCTTAGCAATCAGGGAAATGCAAATCAAGACAACTTTAAGATACCATCTTACACCTGTCAGATTGGCTAAAATAAAAAACACCAATGATAGCCTTTGCTGGAGAGGTTGTGGAGAAAGGGATGCACTCATCCATTGCTGGTGGGAATGCAAACTTGTGAAAGCAGTGTGGCGGTTTCTCAGGAAATTCAGGATCAACCTATCCCTGGACCCAGCAAATTCAAACACTTTAAAATTCAGTTTGTTTAAAAAGCCAAACTTCCTTTTGAAACCTAAAACCTCTTTAAAAATCCAGTCTTCCCTCTGTGGGCTCCTATAAAGTCAAAATTAAGTTAAAGATATTCTTTTTCTTTCCACATAGACTTTTTGTTTTAAGAAATAAAGAATATTTGTGGCTTAGATTTTTAAATCACGTTTACAGATAAGGAAAACTAGACCCAAACAGTCACAGTGAACCTAGCGTTGCTGGAGGAATGCAAGCCCCACCTGCACTTGATACCCAATGCAGGGGACAACATGCACAACTCACTCTAGTCTAGACTAGGAGCAGGGAGAATGGGTCCTCAGTGAGGGATGTGCAGCACTCTCTGACCCCTCCAGTCCTGCTGCAGGACCAGTGCACAGCTGTGGTGTCAGAGGAGCTGGGGCTGAGTTCCTGCCCACACCAAGCAGCCCTCTCTTCTGTTGACACTGGGCATTAGCTGCAGAGGGTATCCACTGATTACCAGTATTGGAACAGAAAGAGGAGCCACACAGATATCTGCTGCTCCAGGACTAGTCTCGGATGAACTGCACCTCCCCAGGCTCAGTTCCAAAACCTCCTACTGGCATTTGCACCAAACAAGGCTCCCTGGGCTTCCGGCATCATCTGTTGAGCTAGGAGATCCAATTGGCTTTCCAGAGTGTTGGAAACATTTATCTCGCAATCCCCATCATAGATTTCAACTCCACCAGCTATTTCCTCAGGCAGGTAAGCCTCCTGGTCAATTTAGACATCACCATCTTTTTTGGTGGCAATTTTATACATAGAAATTGCTTTTTGTACTGAAGCCTTCACTGAAGGGAAATCTTGTTTTCTGCAACGCACAATAATACGAGGCTCCAACAGCTGGCACAAGCCCTGAAGGACCAGTCCGTTCCACAGCACTTGGTATCGAGTTGTATCTTTTACCACCTTGCTGAGTCTCTGTTTCACCTCATTTAGCAGATTAGTGATGAAGTCATCCCTTGCTTTGAGGACTTTGAGCCTTGCTTGATTCATCAGATTGTACATTTGATTTTTTTTTCTGCTCAATCTTTCTTCTCATAGTATTCCATAATCTTCAGTCTTTGGGTTTGCACAAGACGACCTTTCTCAATGCTGAACTCCTCTTCTGCCTTTGCATTGATTTCTTCTGCTTTCTCATTGGCTTCTCCTTTGATGACAGCCGCCATGTGTTAATCTGCTTCTGTACATCTGCATCACTGAGGGCCACGGCGAAGACGAAGCTTGGCCAGGAAACCGCCTCGAAACTGGGCTTTAAGTTGCAGTGGAGCAAACCCGAGACGAAAACCCCAAGTTAAAGAGGGCACTTCCAAGAGGGAAGTACCAGGGCACAGTCACAAGCTGAATATAGTAAAACAAAACTCCAAACTTGTAAATAACTCGATGTCCAATTATTTGGGGTTCACTCACTATCTTCTGGGCTCCTCCAGAGGGCGTAGGTCACTTCTCTGTTTCTGCCCTCTGCAGCATACACAGAGCGTGTCTTCCAGGCTCCAGCTTGCTCCTCAGCTCCATTGCTGCCCTTCTTAGTGGTCATCCCATAACAATGGCATCTCCAAAATGACGGGGCTTTGTGCTTCACCTGGCTGCACTTTGACCAATAGCTACTCCTGCCTCTTTTCAGAGACTCCAGTCCCGCTACACAGTGCCAGGACTCAGATGTTCTCTGTGACCCCTCACACCTTCAAACCCAGCACCACTGGTGACTCTTACACTACCAAGTTTGGCTGCCAGCACCAGACACCACCTGGGTCACCTCTGGAACACAGTTTCTGGATGCTGACTCTTAGGGAACAATTCCCAAAAGATTTGACCACAATGATGCTGGCTTCTTCTTAATCACAGTCAATTGGTCAGCTCCAGCTAACCAGCATCCATTGTCCCACAAGTCAGGGGTTCAATTTTAGAGGTTCTGGTCTCTTGTGAATCACAGTTAATTCTTCAGCTCCAACTGACCAGAAACCACAGATTCCTCACACAAAAGGCCTGATAAAGTCTTTGCTTCCTCCTGAAACTTCACAAGCCAGGCCTCCTTTGTCTGAATAGCTATCAACATCCTAATCTTCCAAGCTCCACAGAACATCCTACTGAGCTTTCAACACTCCATGTGTTTCTAGCCCAAAGTTCCAAAGCTCTTCCACAACCTTACCCAAAACAATATAGTCAGGTCTATCACAGCAATAACCCACTATCCAGGTACCAGCCTGTCTTAGTTAGGGTTTCTATTGCTGTCATGAAATACCATGACCAAAAGCAAGTTGGGAGGAAACAGTTTATCTGGCCTACAATTCCACATTGGAGTCCCTCATTGAAGGAGGTCTGGACAGGAACACAAAGCAGGAACCTGAAGACGGGAGCTGATGCAGAGACCATGGAGGGGTACTGCTTACTGATTTGCTCCCCATGGCTTGGCCACTCTGCTTTCTTATAGAACCCAGGCCCATCAGCCCAGGGATAGCACTACCCACAATGGGCTGAGCTCTCCCCCCATCAATCACTAAGAAAATGCCCTACAGCTGGGTCTTACGGAGGCATTTTCTCAATTGAGAGTCCCTCCTTTCAGATGACTCTAGCTTGTGTCAGGCTGACTTAAAACTAGCCAGGATACCAGTATCCCATCTATAGAATCCTTTCCAATCTATAAGCCCCTGCCACTAATGAAGCAATCCCTGGCTCTGAGAACAAGCCTGGGAACAAGCCTGAACCCTGAGAAGAGTAATCACTCAGGCAGGTGTGCCCTGTGTCATAGGTATGAATCTTGTGTCACTTGTGAGATATTGAAAGCCTTGAGGACCAAGGATAGAAATGTGACCCTTTTCCTTCTCCTGTGACTCTAATATGCCTACTGGACCTCAGTGCAGCTCTGCCCAGAGTACTGCCTCACTCTTGCGGTTTAATTGAAGCCTTCCTTAAAAGGCATCCACCCCTGCCTCAGACATACCCGGGCACAAATCCCAGCCCTTCTAACTTCATTGCTTGGGCAACCTATCTAACATTTCTGAGCCTCCGTTTTCTCATGTAAGATTTTAATACAGCGACACCTCTTCTGTAGCTCTCAGAAGAGGCCACGAAGTACTCTGAACAATTCCTGGCACATGGCGTACAGTCCAACATAGGATCTTCTTTGCCTCTCTCATTTCCCTGTCTGCAGCCCAAGGAGATTGACCCCACAGGCTGCAGCGGGCTGGAGCAGGTTCAGGAGAAGCGAGGGACACCTGGCTCCAGCCCACATCCACACACACAAGGCTGCATCTAGTCTGTTCCCTTCATGTAGGGTTCCAGAGTTACACGACATCTTTGATTAATAAGAAGCAGAAAGATAAGTCACATGATAATTAATAAATCATTAGCGGCATTACTTTTCATCAGATAAGCCCATTAATTGTTCCCATTTCCTTACAGAAAGCCCAGGCCTTGAGGCCCCTCACAGCGAGTTGATTTCATGATAAATACAAGTCGATGAAGGAAAGCAGAGCTGTGGTAGACCGAGCTGCATTGACCTGCAGGAGAGAGTGTGGCCAGCCCACACTCTTGGGCATGCTGGTTCAGAGTTCACCAAACAAGCACTGGTAGGGTTGGCTTCCCCAGTGAACCCAGAAATTCCTATCCCAGAGCTAGCCCACAGGTTTCCTCTCTGGAGGCAACACCGAGTGTCTGCCAGCATCCGGTGTAGCCACACTAATAAAAATGCATCTAAACTGAGAGGAACTTTACTGCACCTAAAAACCTAATGATACCCTTCATTGCATGTGGCAGAATAAGAGGCACAGGGACATGCCTGCCCATCCATTTTTTCACTTGTTCACCTCCATCCATCTATCACACAAATGATCAGAAAGCATCCATTGACGTGCAAGGGACTTGGGAAAATACATGGAAGAAAAAGAGATAGTGCCCACTTTATAGAGCTTATTTTTACTGTCTCTGAGTCCTTTATCCTTACAGAGAATGAAACTGATACAGGGAACTGCTTCCACAAGCCATATTGAGAGTCAGTGGCAAAACTGGAGAAAGGTCCTTCACTGTACTTTATGTCCCATCTCTTCCTTCAAAGACTCTGCAAAGGAACACTAGCCCTCCACATCCCCATCCCATCCCATCACATCCACACCCCATCCCCATCACATCCACATCCCATCCCCATCACATCCACATCCCATCCCTATGACATCCCCATCCCATCCCATCCACACCCCATCCCTATGACATCCACATCCCATCCCATCCCATCCCATCCACACCCCATCCCCATCACATCCCCATCCCATCCACACCCCATCTCTATGACATCCACATCCCATCACCATCACATCCCCATCCCATCCACACCCCATCTCTATGACATCCACATCCCATCCCCATCCCATCCACATCTCATCCCTATGACATCCACATCCCATCCCATCCACATCTCATCCCTATGACATCCACACCCCATCCCATCCCATCCACACCCCATCCCATCACATCCACGCCCACATCCCCATCACATCCACACCCCATCCCCATCACATCCACACCCACATCCCCATCACATCCACACGCCATCCCCATCACATCCACACCCCATCCCCATCACATCCACACGCCATCCCCATCCCATCCACACCCCATCCCCATCACATCCACACCCCATCCCCATCATATCCACATCCCATCCCTATGACATCCACATCCCATCCCATCCACATCTCATTCCTATGACATCCATATCCCATCCCATCCACACCCCATCCCCATACATCCACACCCACATCCCCATCCCATCCACACCCCATCTCTATGACATCCACATCCCATCCCCATCACATCCACATCCCATCCCATCTCATCCACACCCACATCCCCATCACATCCCCATCTGTCACAGAGACAGAGCTGGCCCTCCCGCTTTCATACCCTTGGGGATGGCTCACCCACATCTTTACCACCAGGGCCCTTTTGTGTTGCCTAGGCTGCCTAGGTGAGGTACAGGGGCCTCTCTCTCCAGTACTGCAACTGATGAAGGGCAGGGACAGCTATTGCTATCATGACCTCAAGGCAAGCTCTCCCACCTGCCACAGGTGATGGGGAGACATTTATTCCTCACCCACACCACCTGAAGGCAGATGAGGGGTGGGGTCAGATCTCCCACACTCAGGTTTTCATCTGTGCCCCATCAACAGGGTCAGCTCTACTGGGCAGCCCAGAAAAGGTGCAGGGCTCGCTTTCCTGAGTGCTGCAGCTGGTAAGGGGGAGGGTCAACTCCCTTGTGTAGCTGGAGGCTGCTAGTTCATTTCCCGGCCAACCCGGCAGCTTAGACCCAAAATAATCACACAGAAACCGTATTAATTAAATCACTGTTTGATTTCTGTTAATCTGTGTATCACTATGAGGCTGTGACTTCCTGGGTAAAGTTCTGGCATCTATCTTCAACAGCTCTATTGCTTCTCTCTGACTCTACCTCCTTTCTCCCAGAATTCCATAAAGTTAGTTTTCCCTGCCTAACTCTATTCTTTTGCCCTATCACAGGCCAAGACAGTTTCTTTAATAACCAATGGTATTCACAGCATACAGAGGGGAATCCCACAATTGAAACGGGGAGGTGATGTGGGAATTCCCCTCTGCATGTTGTGAATACCATTGGTTAATTCTTATTAATCCCACATCACCTCCCCTTTTCTCTTTAAATAAAAAGGAAGGTTTTAATTTTAGCATAGTAAAATTCTATATAACAAAACAGTTATCAAGCAAGAATTATAGTTACAATATTTATATCTATTTATTTCTTATCATAACTAAGAAAAACTAGAACTATAAATTCTTCAACTCCAGAAGGATATAATATTACCTAAGTAAACAGAAAGTGCATTGGAAGAAACTTCCAAAACTCTAGAATTGACAGAGACATCTCACTGTCTGGACAGTTACCCAAAGTTCTTCTGTACCATTGGGGCATCTATCTTCAGCCTACAGGTCCATAGTATCCAGAATGCTTTTCCATAAAGCAGGAAATTTCAAAGACAGTTCCACCTATATTGGCAATTTGTCAGTCATTTTCTTCCATTCCCTGCAGAGTGTCTAACAGACTCCTTCATGAAGCAGGGACCCTGAAGGACCATCTCATCTTTAGGCAAGTTCAGTAGTCATTTTCTGTGGGTCCTGCATGTCCAGTCCACACAGCACAACATCAAGCAATCCAGGCAAGAGCAGTTTAAACATTTTTAATTTTCCAGTACATCAAGGACAAATATAAACATCAGAGGGGGAGATTTCTGTAATATACATGATAAACCAATGATAAAGAGTTCCAAAGTTGAAGAATTTCAGATAAAGAATTTCACAGGTAATTCACAGAGGATAAGCAAAAGGCTAAACAGCCATGACTCTCAACCTGCACACTCTTGACTTTGAGAACAGGGACAGCATTTCAACCACCATCACCACCACCATCCCCCCATCATTACCAATAACCACCATCACCACCACCATTACCATCACCATCACCACCACCATCCCCCCATCATTACCAATAACCACCATCACCACCACCATCACCACCACCATCCCCCCATCATTGCCAATCACCACCATCACCACCACCATCCCCCCATCATTGCCAATCACCACCATCACCACCACCATCCCCCCATCATTGCCAATCACCACCATCACCACCACCATTACCATCACCATCACCACCATCACCACCATCACCACCACCATCCCCCCATCATTACCAACCACCACCATCACCACCACCATCCCCCCATCATTGCCAATCACCACCATCACCACCACCATTACCATCACCATCACCACCATCACCACCATCACCACCACCATCCCCCCATCATTACCAATCACCACCATCACCACCACCATCACCACCACCATCACCACCACCATCCCCCCATCATTACCAATCACCACCATCACCACCACCATTACCATCACCATCACCACCACCATCCCCCCATCATTACCAGTAACCACCATCACTACCACCATTACCATCACCACCATCACCACCACCATCATCCCTACCACCACCATGGCTGCCCTATTACGAGATCCAACATGTCTCCAGGTACTGCCAAATGTCCCAGGAAACAAAAATCAACCCTGGTTTAGAACATAAAAATATGCACAGTCATCTGACTGAACAAGTAATTGAAAATTAAAATAACAATGTCACTTTCTCAGAATAGGAAGATTCTTAGGACAGATGCCAAAGGTTTGGGCAGGGGAATGTTTGTGGTTTTGGTTTGTGGGGACACAAACAAGAGACACAGTTTTAGAAAAGGAGCTGGCAGCACCGGGCAGTTCTCCAGATGTACCTTCCCTTGACTCAGCAATTCTCTGCTCCCACAGAACCGAGCACACGAGTGCACAGGACATACATCCAAAGGGTGCCTAGCAATAGATAACTGAGAATTCGGAAATTATAGTAGAAGGGGAAAGAACAATTAAACTATGGCATATTAAAGAAAAAATGGGAAATAATTGTTGAAAACATGAAATTAAATAAGGCAAGTTAAGAAAATATGACCTAGAATTTATTGTTAGAATACTGCATTCATGAACGCTTGTACATTCCATTATAAAATACTAATATTATAAGTTAAATGCTCTATTCACAAAAGCTTGTACACTCCTAACAGTGCTTATCCTTGAGACAGAATGTGGTTGAGGTGGTGAGGGGATTGAGCTTGGACAAGGAAGGGAATATCTTCCTGTTGTTTGCTTTGTGACAGTCTGTATGGCTCGAGTTGGAAGTGTCATAATTTTTTAAATAAACTCTTAAAAAATTCCCAAATTGAAAGCATTCATGCTATGCATGCCCCAGTAAGTGGGTCAAGCCACTCTGACCTCCGTGGACCGTGCCACTTTTTCCATAGATCAGATTCTGGAAGGTGGTACATGCACCAGGATATGGAACTTCACCTGCCGGCTGAAGTGAGCTGGAGCTTGACTACAGCAAAATCAGATCTGGGTGGAGTTTCAGCCATTGGTTAAGGACATGCTGGGCCAGGCATGTGTTTTCTTAGCAATTCCATGAAATGATCTGGAAAAGGGAGCTGGTCAAGCCCTAAGCCAGTTTTCTTCACTTTTACTACATGCTGTGTCAGTGGGCCTCCCCACTCTCTTCAGCAGCTGCTCTTGTTTCCTGGGCCCATGTTCAGTTTACAAATCTCTGGGCTCTGGTCCACTTCCCACCACAGTGAATTGTCCCCGGAACACAAAGAAAACAGAAGTTCTGAGGTCTGGAGCTATTTTTCATTCTTTATTTTCACAGCATTATAAATTTCAAGTTATGTTTTCAGCTTGGAACTTGCATCCACGGTTGGAAGCCGTGAGTTTGAAGCACAAGCGTGTTAGCAATGAAAGTATGAAACTCGGAGGCAAATCCAGCAGAGCCATGAGACACAGTGGGCGCGATGGACATGTTGCTAATCTCTTCCACGAGACCCCAAGTACTGTAAGAACCATCGCTCCACCCCAACTACACCCAGTGCACCAGTAGAGCAGCCCACTAAAATACCCTGGACCGAGCTGAGCGGACAGCACAGCAGAGTTACGGATCAGCATACAAAATCACAGTATGAGGTCGTTGCGACTACAGCCATACTGAAAAGAATCCCTCTGCGGTTTGAGGCACCATCCACCTGCCAAAATCAAACTACCAAGAATAAAACTTTCTTCCCAATAGATCCATCTATTCAACTTCTGTTTTTTTTTAAAAAAAAAAGTCTTATTGCTTTTGTTATTATTTTATGTGTACAGGTATCTTGCCTGCACATACATGTTATGTGCCATGTGCAAATCTCTTTATGCATATGTGTATTTGTAGGCATGTGTGTATGAACTTGTGTACGGGCATGTGTGTGTAAGTTCTGGGAGAAGTGAAAAGAGGGTGTTAGGACCCTGGGAGCTGGAATTCTAGGCAGTTTTGAGCTATTCGATGTGGTTCTGGGACCTGAACCCTAGCCCCTCTGAAAGAGCAATGGGTGCTGTTAACTTAGGATCTCTCCAACCCCTCCTTTTTCTTTTAGTCCTAGCTTCAGCATATGACAGAAAGCATATGCTTGCTTCTCGGAGTCTGGCTTGTTTCGCTTAACAGAATGATCTCTAACTCTTACCTATTTTTCTGAAAACAACACAGCTTCTCTATAAAGTTATTTGAAATGGGTTCTGTGTTGCCAGTTAGAGTAGCCTCCAACTCTCCATCCTCCTGCCTCAGTCTCTTAAGTACTGAAGACATGGGTATGTGCCACCACATCCAGTCAAAGTGAGTTAGTTAGAATTGCGCCTGGTGCAGTAGTGTTTGCGTGCCAGGGTTAGCAATGACATCCTCACTCCTAGAATTACCTATTATTTACTGAACTGCCAGTTGACCAGGGCAGAAAACCCTTCCCTCTTTTTTGTTCTGCAATCCCAGCTCTTGGCAAAAACTAGGTGATCAAAGACTGATGAAAAAGACAACTGGCAAGCTGGGTGTGCCTGCCCTCCAGGGACCCCGGCATCCCAAAAGCAGCAGTTCACCATCCTGAAGAGATGAAGGGTAGACCCAGCAGGGCTTGCTCCGCGGTTCAAGATCACCTGATCACTCACCATGGGTGTTTCTCAGGGGCAGACTTTCTCTGAGCCTGGAACAATTGCCCTCTTATCTTGATGGGTCATTGTGGTGCCATGACACCCTTGGCCAGAGATCTAGAAAAACTTCATTCTGAGGAACTTCTGCTGCCCGTCATCTGTGTTTAGAACAGCTGATTTGCCATCCCTTTTCGTAAGAGCCCTCCAGCCCATCACCCTGACATCTCTCTGAGGGCATCCTTCACATTTGAATCTCTCTGGCCACATCTGTGTTTCAGATCCAGCCTGACTCACAGTCCTCAGATTTAATATGGAGTCCTCCACACAGCTGCTCAGTCGAAGCCTAAGTCTCAGGCAACATTCTAGCCTCCCCAGCTATGCTTGATCGACTCCCCCCTCCTTATCTTAGTGGCCAGCCTACAGCTGTCCAAAGCCCCAGATCCAGCACTTCTGTGGCTGGTTCCCCTCTCTCCAACTGCCCTTGGAAGCTAGCTCAAAAATCCTGTCAGATTTGCATAAACTGTGGCTTACTCCGGGGCATGCTTCCACAGACAAAATGCTATGGCCTGAAAAATTCATTTCACACCCAGTTATTTGTTCATATTTATGTCTCTATTTCAGGGTGGACAAGCTTTTTGAAATTTATTTGTGTCCAACATTCATTCCAGAATACAGGACAAAATCATCTTTCAATAATAGTGAGCTATCAGCTGAATGAATGAATGAATGGCAAGACAGATATGTCTCTAGGGCCCTGTGGCGCATAGGAGTGCCACAGTGGTACTACTGACTATAATCCCAGCACTTGGGAGGTTGAGGTAAAATTTCAAGTTACAATCTATCCTAAATTACATAAGAAAAGAGAGAAGAGGGAAGGGAAAGATTATATTTAAACTTATTATATTTCTAGAAGTTCTTCTTTAGAAAAAAAATGACAAAAACAAAGAGGCCAGCCAAGAACTAGAAAGAAGTCCTGTAACATGCAGCCCAGGGCTGGCCAAGAACAGCTGTTTTCTGGAGAGCCCAAGGCACTCAGCTTGCTACCCCTTCCACTTCGTGTGAGTCCAACCCAGCCTCCTTCCCTTGGCATTGACTAGACACCTGTGTCCCTGCTTTAATCCCCAGGTAAGCTGCCTGTACGTAGCCTTGCACCTCCCCTTGTCCTGGCCATGGAAACATCAATAGTCCAGCACACCTGTGTGCTAGTGGTCATTGATCCATGGGTAGGGCCTAGCAGGACAGAGGCCTCAGCTTTTGAAGCGCTGACAAGGCTTCTCTACCAGGCCTGACCCTTGACCTGCAGGTGGGCACAGCCTTTGTCCCTGCATGTCCCAACCACTGTCGGTCCCATTGCAGAAACCCGTGAAGGTATTCAATTCAGGTCAGCACAAAGCAAAACAAACAGAAGGGCCAGGGGGCCAAGCCTGTATGGAAGGCTTTGCTGGACGGGGAAGCCACTGCTTGCAGTACAAGGGTAATCCTCACCAGGTAGGTCCCGCTGGACAGCACGGCTCCACCTGTCACAGCAGGTTGTGTATAAATGTATGGCCGAGGTCAGCTCTCCAAACAAGAGGACTGGAAAGCAGGGGCCCTGCAGAATCGGAAAATGCCTGGGCATCAGAAAGCAACGCTTTCCTCTTTTTGAACACACGGATAGGCACAAAGCCCAGAAGCTGTGGTCGGAGCCCAGGCGCTACGGAGAGCTTCAGCTCACCTGCATTCACGGAGCTTGAGTCACCAGAAGTCACAACACAGCTGGCAACTGTCATTGTACTGCTGACAAACAGCAGTAGCCCTGAACCTCTGCTTCAGGGGAATCTACGCTAAGCGGCAGGAGAGGACAGACCTGGATCTAATGTCACCTCAGCCACACACAGATCAGCTACAGAAACTCACTCAAGTGGCTTACCCCCATGGGGCCTCGGTTAAGTCACCTGTAATCAGACGTGCCAAAGTCTTGTGCCAACAAGAATGGAGGCTCTAGAGATCAGTCATGTGCAAAATAGGTTGATGCTACCCTCAGCCTCTCGCTTCCCACCACCTACCTGGCACAGCAGGTCCTGCAAGTCCCAAGATACTAGGACTTCTCAAGCACTTCAATGTCACACTGTTCTATTCATATAACTTGCAGAAAATACAGTTTTCTTAAATCCCAGTTGTCTTATTTGTATGATCAGGGTAAAAGTAACTATCTTGTGGCCAGGTGGTAGTGGCATATGCCTTTAATCCCAGCACTTGGGAGGCAGAGGCAGGCGGGTCTCTGTGAGTTCAAAGTCAGCCTGGTCTACAAGAACTAGTTCCAGAACAGGCTCCAAAGCTACACAGAAACCCTATCTTGAAGGGAAAAAAAGTATCCATCTCGTAAGCTTTTCTTTAACTTAATATTTAAAGTTACTAATAAAATATTTTCTCCCAGTACAAAAAAGTCTTCGTGCATGGTATATTGATAGTTTCTGGGTTCTCTTTGCTTATGTTACATCCGAATCTGTAGTTGACTGAAACTGGCCTCTTTCTCATTTCATGTGTCATCCACGTCAGGCTTTAGAATATGATTTTACCTCCAAGTTTATCAATATCTTCTGTCTTGTGGCAGAATCTGTGTAAGTTAATAACATTTCTATCTTAATTAGTCTCCAGAAGCTAATTAGCCTCTGATATTTTTACTGTAGCAGCAATTGGGGGAGTGCCCAATTTCCTTTAATGATTAGAGGACTACTAGAGTTTCTATTTATTAGATCCGTTTTGGAGCATCATGTCTTTATTAGGATCTGTCTACTTCTTAAAGTGAATGCTTTTGACACTTTGTCAAATATTTGGTGTTTACAGCTGTGCGTGCTTATCTCTGGGTCTTCTAGTCTGTTTCATTGGTCTACAGGTCTCCTTTGCCACACTCTCTGCATCACTATGGCTCTGTGGTGTAGTTTGAACTTGAGAAATATGGCCTCTCCTGCTGCGTTCTTTCTGCTTAGAACTGCTTTAGCTATTTGGGGTCTTCTGCTCTTGTTTTTCATATGAATTTTAGGACTGTTTTTTTCCAAGTTCTGCAAAGAATACCAGTTGAATTTTCATGGGGATTTTATTGAGTATGTAGATTGCTTTCAGTAGTATAGCCACCTTCATAATATTGACTCTACCAATCCAGGAGCATGGAAGAAGGTCTTTCCATATCTAGTATCCTCTTTAATTTCTTTTATTTGATTATTACTAAGATTTAACAGCATGAGATATGCTATCTGATGCAGCACTGCTTCGTGTGTGTGTGTGTGTGTGTGTGTGTGTGTGTGTGTGTGTGTGTGTGTGATGTGATGATGGTAGTAACAACAATCAGATTAATACATAATCCTTTTGTAAGTTAACTACATAATCAGATGATTTTATATCTTTGTGGAATTAGGAAGCACAGGTTTAGGAGAAAATGTGGCTGTGGTAATAAATAGGCATGTAGAAGATTATGCTCAAGCAAGAAATGTATATGGCCATTAACATATGTACACACAAATGAATCAAGTGATGTCCAAGTGTCCAGGGACCTTGGGTGCTACTGATGGATTGAATAAATAAAGATGTCCTGATTTTGATATTATATTCTTTTTGTTTTACAAAATGTTGTCACAAAATTTACAGTGGATATATTTGAGGTTTCTTGCAACTACATATAAATTTGTTATCTCAATTAAATTTCAAATTAGCCAAAAAAAAGTGGAAATGAGCCAGGTGTGAGGATGCACACCTGTAGACCCAGCTATTTGGGAAGTGGGGGCAAGAGGATCTGCTGAGCCTTGTTCCAGGCTAGCCTGGGTAATATAGTGATCTCATTTCTCTTTTCTTAATAAAAGAAAAAGTTAAGCCATATCCACAATTTTAAAAAGAAATCTAAAACATAGAAGGTCCTCAAAACTTTCCCCTGGGAGAGATCAAACTCGGGATCTGAGGATCTAACCCTAGTGCCCCTGCACCTGCTTAAAAGCTGGATGCTGGCGAGTATCTAGAACCCCAGGTATGAAGGATAGGGTGTGAAGACAGATGAATCTTTTGAGCTTGCTTGGCAAATTGGTAAGCTTCAGGTTCAGTGAGAAACCCTGTCTCCAAGACTAAGGTGGAGGGCCAGCAAGATAGCTTGCTTAGAGAGTAAAGGTGCTTGCCACCAAGCCTGATGATCTGAGTTTGATCCCTGTTAGCAGAGGTTTCTGTCCTGCCTGGTCCCACAACAAACACACAGAAACTATATTATTTATAATACTGTTTGGCCAATATCTTAAGCATATTTCTAGATAGCTCTTACATCTTAAATTAACCCATTTTCATTATTTTATATTTTACAATGAAGCTCGTGGCCTACTGGCAAGGTTTCGGCTAGCAGCTCGCTTCTTTCTCTTCTGGTGGCTACATGGCATCTCTCTGACTCCGCCTATCATATATATATATATATATATATATATATATATATATATATATATATATATAATCTCTCTTCCAGCCTGGCTATGTTCTGTTAAGCCTTTGGCTGAAAGCAGCTTCTTTATTAACCGATAAAAGCAGCACATATACAGGAGGACCTCCTACACCAGATCCCCGGGGCTCAAACAGTTGTCTTCTGACCTCCACACATACTGCAGCATCCAGGTGCATGAAAAGCATAGACACACATGCACACACACTAAATATATGTAAAAACAATAATCATAAGATAGAGAGTAACTGAAGAAGACACCTGACATCAAGCCATTGACTTCTGACATCCACACGTGTGTGTGTGCAGTTATGTGCACATACACACACAAACAACATATATGCATGGCAGCTACTGTTATTAGAATTTAAAATCACATTACTGACAAGGTGTGATAATGCACATCTATCATCCAGTACTCAAGAAGCTTAAGTAGGAGAACATATGGTTTGAGACCACCTGGGCTATACACAGAGATCTCCACAAGATGCATCCAAAAGTTGGTCCTAATGGCACAAGTTGATAACGCCATTCAAGAGGGTCAAAGCCCGTCTGGGCTATGGGGTGAGTTCAAGGCCACTGAGAAACTTAGTAAGAGCTTGTCTTGAAATAAAAGAAAAAGAGATGAGGATACAGCTCAATAGTTGAGCACTTGCCTCATGTGAGTGAGGCCCTAGGTTCAAGCCTCAGTGTCAGGCAGAAGGGGAGTGGGGAAAAGGGGAAACAAAGAATCCTAAGGTTTCTACAAATGTGACTACAGAGTTGTCTCAGTAAAATGTACAAGATAACAAGAGGAAAGAAACCACTGAAGCCAAATGAAAAATAGCCAATGATCTCCAAAATTCAAATGTAGGCCAAGATGGTTATGTGTGGGCAAATGGTGACAAGCCTTCAACAAGTTCAGTATCCTTGGGCAGCAGAGGACAGAAAGCTCTTCAGCATGATTTTAAGGTTATATTGGAATTTTTATGCCAAATCTGCCCACACCATACACACACACATACTAATACACCATGCACACACATGCCACACCTGATATACATGCACACACACCATACACCACACACACACACACACACACACACACACACACACCATGAGCATGCTTTAAAACAGAAGCAAAGTCATCAACAACACATTGTGAGACAGAGCTTGGTAGAGCATAAGAGAACCATCAGCAGACTCCTGGGTAGCAGCTAGGTGAGCCTGAGAAACAAGTTAGAAAGCCATTTGTCATAGGGTTTCCCTGTGCCCTGGGCAGCAGCTGCTCTGTGGACAGAAGTGCAGTGTCGCCCCAACTAGTTAGTCCAACTATCTGGCTAAGACAGTGCAGACCAGCAGATGTGTGGGCAGGAGGTGTGGGGTGGGGGAATGGGAGAAAGTTTAAGTTTCATATAGTATCAAGTATTTTTTGATACTTTTAATTCAATTTTTCACCTGTTTACTATAATTAGACACTAAAGTTCTATCATCTATCTCTCTATCTCTCTGTGTATGTATGTATGTATGTATGTATGTATGTATGTATGTATGTATCTATCTATCTATCTATCTATCTATCTATCTATCTATCTATCTATCTATCCCCCCAACCAGGTCCCAGTGTTGGGAATCAAACCCACAGCCTCTGTCACCCACACCAGGCAAATCCTTTACCACTGACCTACACTATCAACTCCTCCTCTTTCATTCTAGAAGTTACACTCCCATGAACACAGTTTTGTCCGTTCTGTGCCCATATTTCTGATTTTTTTTTCCTAAGGACCCATTCTTAGAAGAATGAGCATGCCAACCACTGCAATGGCTTTTGAATTTGTCATAAACTTTAAAATCCTTGGTGCACTCAGCGTAAGAACCCTCCAGAAAATTAGCATCACTCTATGCTGTGCATAGACACTTTCTCCTGCATCCTTCACAGTGTTGAAGTATTTCCCTTCTTCAGCCTGTTAAATCCAATCCAGCAAAAAAAAAATGGTGCCATGTCATTCTTCCAGGCGTGCTAAGAGAGCAACAGCAAAGGTAATGATCTTTCCCTTGCTTGCAGCCAGTTTTCTTGCTATGCTTTTCTCTCCTTGCATGAAGATAACCCTCGAAACCTGCTGCCTTACAAAAGTCTCTCCATGCTGGGATTTTTTCTGGCACAAAGGCTTCAGAGCACGTGTAGTGGGAGACATGCAGTCCTGGGCCAGCCATCAACCCACTACCTGGCTGGCCTGACGACAGAGAGACAGGAAACCTGAGTCCCTTTTTGTAAAAACACTTTCATAATGGCCAGGCCTCTGAGTGGGTACAGATGCAGGATAAGCCAAGAGGAGGATAAAGTGAAAGGCCATATGTGAGGTCTCTTAATTGCCACAGGACTGGAAACACTATTACACTTGCTTTTAATCGCTCCACTCTCTGTTCCTCTCTTTCCTTTTAATTTTCCTAAATGGCCCAGCCGCTGCTTTGGAGAAGGTATTTAATATGGGTGAGGATTTAGCTGTTCCTCCAGCAACAGGCTGGACTACCGCTTTTGAAATGTCATCTTGATTTGCTGCTTCCCCACTAAGTAAGAGACTTACTAGGGCTTAGGGCATGAAGCTGGATACAAACCTCCCTAATGAAATGGTCCAGGCCCTCATCTACTGCTGTATCTCAGAGGAAAGCTGCCCCTGGAACAGGAGCTGATAGGAAAGGAGCCGGGAGCCTGAAGGACTGTCTTCTGAGACATCCCCTCTGTGTCCTTGGCTCCAGCATAGAACCACACCATGTCCCCCTGATCTGTCATATGTGTGACTCTCCTCTCCCGAGCCACCTCTTCTTACTCCAGGTCAGTCAGTTCAAGTTTACCCAGCACCCCAAACTTATGATTCTGCTAGCATTTGTTTCACAGTATGAGAATTAACTGTCAACCCTCACCCTCTTTCCCTTCCATCTACATTCACCCCAAACCTGGAGTTCTTTGAAAATAAGGATCACATCTGTGATCCCTGGGTGTCAAAGGAGTACTCAATACACTCCAGAAGAGTTCTCAATGAACCATTGGTGTGCGCAGACATGAATGACTGAATCATTGGTGTGCACAGACATGAATGACTGAATCATTGGTGTACAGACATGAATGACTGAATCGTTGGTGTGCACAGACATGAATGACTGAATCATTGGTGTGCACAGACATGAATGACTGAATCATTGGTGTGCACAGACATGAATGATTGAATCGTTGGTGTGCACAGACATGAATGACTGAATCATTGGTGTGCACAGACATGAATGACTGAATCATTGGTGTGCAGACATGAATGACTGAATCATTGGTGTGCAGACATGAATGACTGAATCATTGGTGTGCACAGGCATGAATGACTGAATCATTGGTGTGCAGACATGAATGACTGAATCATTGGTGTACAGACATGAATGACTGAATCGTTGGTGTGCAAAGACATGAATGACTGAATCATTGGTGTGCACAGGCATGAATGACTGAATCATTGGTGTGCACAGGCATGAATGACTGAATCGTTGGTGTGCAAAGACATGAATGACTGAATCGTTGGTGTGCACAGACATGAATGACTGAATCATTGGTGTACAGACATGAATGACTGAATCGTTGGTGTGCACAGGCATGAATGACTGAATCGTTGGTGTGCACAGACATGAATGACTGAATCATTGGTGTGCACAGACATGAATGACTGAATCATTGGTGTGCAGACATGAATGACTGAATCATTGGTGTGCAGACATGAATGACTGAATCATTGGTGTGCAGACATGAATGACTGAATCGTTGGTGTGCAAAGACATGAATGACTGAGTCATTGGTGTGCAGACATGAATGACTTGACTAGCTTTGGAGGGGTTCTTAGCTTATGAGTCTATTACACCTGTTTCCTCATCTATCCAATGGAAAAGCAGCCTCCTGCCCAGCATCTCTTCACATAGGCATTGCACACCACTATTAAATGACTATGAACAGTTGGCTTTAAGGAAACACGGGTGGTGGGTCTCCCAGGAGTCTCTAGACAGGATGGTGAATGGAATCTGGAATCAGGCATGTGCTCAGCCTACCATGAACCCCATATCATGGTGAAGTCAGGCTCGAGATGCTAACGAGGCATTAAGCAGCCAAACGACAGAATCACTTAGGCATTCTGCATTATCCAGCCTCTGGCTTTCGGTTCCCAGCTGCCAGTGCAACAGGATTTACATGGTCCCATGCAACAGGTCACGTGATCCCACACACTTCAAAGATCTTTCATGCTGTTGGTCCCACCAAGAGCTATCAGCTGTCCCTATCCTGCACCACCGAATCAACCAAGTATTCTCCCATGCGACATGCATTGGTTCAAGAACCAACACAGACTCTGATGCGTCTGCTGGGTATGAGAGGCACCATTCATCCCTTGAAGGTTTCAGCATGCTGTGACCACTGAACCCCTGTCGTTTCCATAAACACAGAAGCTCTGCATCTTCATGAGCTTCACCCACACCTCCAGTCTACTTGCCCTCTCTTGCCCATCCATGCTTTCATCAATACGACCCTATCAGCTACCTTTCTTTTTGCTGTAACAGAATACCACATACATGACTTAAGAGGTGGAAAGCTTGTTTTGACTCACAGAGGCATGTCAGCCCTTCACAGTGGGGAAGGCAGGGCAGTGTAGCCCCATCCATGGCAGTGGGAGTCTGTGGCATAGGAGAACATAAACTAGAGCCACAGATGGCTATAACATCTAAGGACCACACCTACTGGTAGAGCCACGGGTGGCTATAACATCTAAGGACCACACCTACTGGTAGAGCCACGGATGGCGATAACATCTAAGGACCACACCTACTGGTAGAGCCACGGATGGCGATAACATCTAAGGACCACACCTACTGGTAGAGCCACGGATGGCGATAATATCTAAGGACCACACCTACTGGCCTAATTCCGCCAGGCAGGTCTCACCTCCTACATACCCCACAGCCCTCACAATTCACATCACAGCACTTAATGCATGGCCCTATGGGAAATACGTCAGGTTCAAACCAGAAGAGACAGTGTGATGCTCTTTAAAATATCCAGGTCCCTTGGGATTACACTGCAATATAAGGTAAAAGAAACAGCATCACAGCAGACGGGGTCATCAATGTCCCCTATTGTCCATGGCATACAAATCCAAGTGGATTGTGTTCCTGCTTCACAATTGTGGGTTTATGTCCATACGTATCTGCTGAAGACTTTTGTTAGCCCTCTGCCAGCAAGGTCAACATAGCTGGCTCAGCAGAAGCAGTGGAAGAGAAACTTGGTGTTGAAATAAAAATGAAGATTATTTGAGGCCAAAATGTGATGGCCGACTCAAAAAGTTTTACTGCCAAATAAGGAATCTGATCCAGCCCAAATTCTAGGTGAACTCTTAGGGCTAAGGTTTGTGAAGAGACAAACAGGGAAGATCTGTCAACGCCAACAAACAGAACTGTCTCAGGACTGCATTAGGGAAGCAAACGGGGTGATGCTGATTGACAAGTGATCCTGCCTTTTCCCATCCTATAAGCTTTGCAGATGGTTGTCTGGATACACATGGTCCATCTGTGTCAGGCCGATGCTTCTGCAGAGGATTTGTGCAGCCTCTGCCAAAGAGCATGACACCCAAGTGCTCCAGACCAGCCTGAGCCAGACCACACGATTATGTCACTCAGTCAGAGCTGATCAGTTTCTCTTTTTTCTTTTTATTTATTCTTCTCTCATACAATACGTCTGGACTGCAACCTCCCCTCCCTCCATTCCTTCCAGGTCCCCCCTCCATCTCCCCCTATCCTCCAGATCCACTGCTCCTCCATTGCCCTTCAGAAAAGAACAGGCCTCCCAGGGATATCAACCTAATGTAGTATAACAGATGCAGTAAGACTAAGCACAAACCCTCATATCGAGGCTGGATGAGGCAACCCAGGAGGAGGAAAGGGTTCCCAAGAGCAGGCAAAAAAGTCAGAGATGAGGGTTGTTAGGAGTCGCACAAAAAATCCAAGCTAAACAGCCACAACATACATGCAGAGGACCTAGGACAAACCCATGCATGCGCTATGATTGCCCCCCTTTAGTCTCGGTGACACCTGCAAGCCCTGCTTAGTTGATTCTGAAGGCTATGATCTCCAGGTGTTCTCAACCCTTCTGACTCTTACAATCCTTTCTCCCCATCTTCTGTGGAGTTCCCAGAGTTCCACATAATGTTTGGCTGTGTGTCAGCTGATGAGACAAATCTCTGATGACAACTGGGCTAGGCATCCATCTGAGGTCTCTGGGCCATCCAGTTACCCGTTTCTGGCCACTCAAGCAGTGTGAGGCATGGACTCCCTCTTGGGGCATGGGCCTCAAGTTAGACGAGGAATTGATTAGCCACTCTGACAGGCCCTGGGCCACCACTGGTCCAGTACATCTTACAGGCAGGGCAGGTTGTATGGGCCCAAGGTTATATATATATATATATATATATATATATATATATATATATATATATATATATATATATATATAATGGAATGTGGGAGACATTTGGGACACTGTAAAAGAACTAAACTTCAGATTATGGGTGTAGAAGAATACAATAGTGAAGGTACGGAGACTGTTTTAAATAAAAGCACAGGTTTATCAATGGGTACAAAGGTACAGAGGAGCAAGGGTTCTGGGGTGCTGTACTGGGATGCTGTAGATGATGACAAGATGCTGCATATTCAAATTGCTCCAAAGAACATTTCAATGTGTCACCAGAAAGTGATAATACACGCTTGAGGAGACTGGTATGTTTAACACAATTTAAACATGCAGTGAAACACTACATGGCACCCATAAATATGTATGGCTTTTCTGTACCTGTTTAATTTTTTTTTAATTAGCCAAATCCTTCTACTCTATCAGAATATAGTCCCTTTCCTCCTCAGACAGCCCAGCATGCCCTGGGCTGGATTCTTCTTTGGGTATTTCCAACCACACGGAGCACTGAACTCAGCACTGCCCGTGGCCGAGCAAGTGTTTAGTAAAACACGTGAAAAGTGAAGGACACTTGCTGTCCTTGGGAAATGTTCTTAGGCTTCCCAGGGCATACACTGAGCTGACATTCTTTAAACTGCTTCATACTCTGGTCTTTGTACGTGTGGGTGCCTTTGAGCACAGGTACAATGCCTGGCTGCTTGCACGCATGTTGTGGCTTTATGGTGTAGAACTGATGGGGTGAGTGATTGGCCAGACCTGGAAGAACGTCTGAAGATTTGTGTGACTAGGAACAGCAGCTGTATGTGGCAATGCTGGCATTGCTAGTGCTGCTACTTATGGTACTGCTTTTGAAATGCCCCTGAGGTCCTGGACTCAGAATCTACGATATCTGCTCCTCTCTCGTCTTGGGTCATCTCCAATCAATCAGGTCTACTCTGCTTTCTCACATACATCATTGCCCTCTTCAAGCACCAGGCCCCATCTGTATTAACAGAGATGAAGTTGTTCTGTTCCCTGGGGCCTGACTTCTAATGAGAATGACTATTCATGAGCATTCTCGACTGAGCGGAGAGTCAATCTCCTGGACTTGCTGTTCCCAGCAGTCTCAACTGACATCAGTGTGTATCAGCAAGACCAAATGCTGAGCCTCAGCCTCTCTCTGGTTTTAGACTGGGATTTGAGGACAGAATAGAGAATTAGATAAAGGAGAATTGTCGTACAATCAAGACTGCAACAAGCCTTACCTCTCTCTGATCACATGGTCCATTGTGCAAGGCACACTTACTTGCATGCATATGCGTGTACACATGCACCTAACCTTTTCCACTTGTCTTCTACACTTGACCAGCCTTGGGCATTCTCATGAGCACAGCCACTTCTTTCAAGCTCAGGACACTCATAGGTGATCACACCTGGCTATGATCATCCCCAGAACCAGGACTGGTGATGTGGGATTCCCCTCTGTATGCTGTGAATATGCTTTATTACCATTGGTTCATAAAGAAGTTGCTTTGGGCCTGTGGAAGCACAGAATAGAGCAAGGTGGGAACTCCAAGGAGAGATAGAAGAGAAAAGTAGGTGGAGTCAGGGAGATGCCATGTAGCCATCTAAAGAGAAAGCCACCAGCTGCCAGCCATAACCTTACCGGTAGGCCACAGCCACATGGCGATACACAGATTAAAAGAAATGGGTTAATTTAAGATGTAAGAGTTAGTTAATAAGAAGCCTAAGCTAATAGGCCAAGCAAGTGTTGCAATTAGTATAGTTTCTGTGTGATTATTTTGGGTCTAGGTGGCTGGGAAATGAACAAGCAGCCTCTGACCACAGACCACATCTTCCCAAAACTGTTCCTCCCTCATTTAACTACCCTTGTTGGTTAATCCAGCTTCCTATAATGGGCCTGGTGCTGACCATTTAGTTTCTTACTCAAAATTACATAATATATTTCAGGCCCACTTTATAGATTAAATCTCACAGGTTAAGTGACTTGGCTGATGACATGCTAGCCAAGGAAGGTCCCTGCCAGATCTCAGTTGATTCTCATGCCAACCTGCCCTCCCCACCCATCTAATCCTGGCCCCTCTGCATTCCCTCCCACCCAATGCCAAACCTTGGACTTCTCTGTGCTTCTTTGTGGTCTCACACCTCTGGGCACTCCTACAACACTGCTCTGCCTGAGGGTTTATAGTTCAAAGGTCTTCCCTCCTGGGAATCCCTCCAGCCATCCCAGTCCTTCAACTTATAAAGTACCCCGTGCTCAGCCCTCTCCCATGACCTCTGACACGCTCTTATGCATGCCCTGGTGTAACAGTATGTATGTAGGCATTTGCCGTTACTCTTTGAGCTTTATGAAAAGCAGGAACTGTCTCTTATTTGTTGCTGGCAGTGTGTGTGTGTGTGTGTGTGTGTGTGTGTGTGCATGTATACACGCACACCTTCAACCTTGCAGAAAGCTGGGTTAGCACAGCTCTTAGTTTCACAGACTTCCATCGCCATGGTATCTATGATCATCATCAAAGGCATCTCCTCCTTGATTCCCTGCTGTCACTCCATGTCCTTCATGCCTCCTTTTGTCTCCACACTCCCAGAGCCTAACCCAGAGCACAGAAAGGTGCTCAGAAAACATGGCATGGCATGACAGATGGAGGATCTTATGTTATCCCACCACTCAGGGAATTCAGTCTACCAGTGCAGCCAAAGGAACTGGTTATTGGAAAGAGACTGGGTCTTCTCTGGCTGCTACAGAGAGAAACATAAAGCAGTGCACACACCGGAGACTAGGTGATCATATGGAAAGGAAAGTTGAAGACTTTCATTCCAATTTAGCTCAATCCATCATGCTAAAAATGGTCTCTCAGCACTGTATCCAAAAACGAAGTTTGGGGAGGGGAGGGTAGCTCAGTGATACAGCATCTGCTTAACATGTCTATATGTGTAAATGCATATACAGATATATGTATACTGATGTGGCAATATATACACATTTATGGCATTCAGTACCTAGCATACACACACACACACACTCAACACACGGTACTATACATACGAATATATGACATATGGCAAAATAGCACTCAGGGGGCACTCCTGAGTCCTAATGATGTTGCTGTCACATCACTAAAAACCGGCCCTTGTGAAACACTGTCTACAGTGCCTATCTGGGAAGTTTACCTACATCACTGCCAGGATTCTGAGGCCAAAATACACTTAGAAACAAACAAGCTTGCCCCAGGTCTGATCCTCGTGGTAGATTATTAAGAAGAGGCTGCAATTGATTCTGTCCTGTGTTGTTTACCACATGGCATTTATGACCAACAGAAGATGGCAGAGACGCTGTATACACTGGGAATGGACTTGCACAGGGACCTCGTTCCTCTTTGCAAGGAAAGAAAGAAAGAAAGAAAGAAAGAAAGGAAGGAAGGAAGGAAGGAAGGAAGGAAGGAAGGAAGGAAGGAAGGAAGGAACCTTGCACTGAAGTAGACATGTAATAGGGTCTAAAGGCAGTCATTTAGAGGAAACCACCCAAAAGCTTCAAGCAATGACAACATACCCTGAGTAAGTGCAAAGCCTTGGCGGAGAGGGGAGAACTCTTGAATAAAAGGATAACATGCAAGCTGGCACACCTGTCCATCTATCTGATAATACTTACATTTACTGAGTACCCCCTAATATAATCACCAGATTCACCAACATGGGTTTTTTCCTCTTTAGGAAATGATCCCATTCACATTAGACTAATTCAATTAATGGATGCTACCATGTCTAACTATGGGTGATTTTTTTTTCTCTCAAAATGCCAGATGCCTAAAAGTAGATGCATGAACTGCTAGATTAGTGGAAAATTATTTGAAAATCTGTTAACAGACTACCGTGAAACTCAACCACTATCACTGGGATTCCCGGGCGCTAGTGACAGAAACCAAGGCATATGTTTTCCATCCCTACATGCTAATACATAAAAAAAGAAGGTCCTTTCGACCTAAAAATACAGTTTGCAAATGTTCAAAGGCTGCTTGTCATCATGTCTCCTCTGAAGATGTGCAGAGTTTGCATTTTAAGTGCAAATGTCTGCTGGTCTCCGAACTCCGAAGAGAACCACAGCCCGGCCAGGCTGCAGCCAGCTCAGGTCAGTGTCTGCTCCACCAGGAGTTACACTTACAAGATGGCCTAATAAAAGAGCAGTGTGCTGGAGCTCGCCAGCAGCCCCAGAACTTAGGATGCTGAGGTAAGAAAAATCGCTATGAATTCAAGGCCAGCCTGGGCTACACACCAAGGCAATGTTCACGGAGCAGGAAACATGACTCAGCAGTTAGAAGAACCCTGGCTGCTCTTCCGGAGAACCCAAGTTTCTAGTCCCCGCACCCACATGACAACTCACAATTCAGCGTGATAGCCTCTTCTGGCCTCTGTAGACACCAGGAACACGCATAGTACACAGACATGCAGACAGATACCTATACACATTTTAAAAAACAACAACAACAAAGAAAACCTTATCTTAAGAAAATCAGAGCTTCAGAGCTCAGATTTATCTCAGTAGATAAATCACTTCACAAACAAGCATGAGTTTAGCCCCCCAGAAACCATGTGAAACTGGATTCAGTAGTATGTGTGCAATCCCAGAGTTCTGGTGATACAAGCGGGCAAGGGGAAAATCCCCAGAAGCTTGTGGGTCACTTAGCCTGGACTATGAAGCAGCCGTGAGAGATTCTATCTCAAGCAATGTGGAAGGCAAGGATCAACACCCAAAGATGTCCTTTGACATCCATAGACCATGTGTGTGCATGCAAGTGTACACACACATGCCACAAACACAAAGATTTATAAAAGAAAAAAATTGAACAAAACAAAAAGGTGTTCTGACTGGGACTTTATGACACCATTCCAGGACTAGATCTTCCCTCTGGGAGAAGGGATTTGCCGGTTTGGATGAGCATAGGGCATCCTTTAAAGACACTCAGGACTGTTTAAGGTGAGGCAAGTAGGAGAGCTTTGCCCAGCATGCATAAGATCCTGTGTCCAGTCTCCTGGACTGCAAGGAAAAACCAAGAGAGAGAGAGAGAGAGAGAGAGAGAGAGAGAGAGAGAGAGAGAGAGAGAGAGAGAGAGAGAGAGAGAGAGAGAGAAAGCTGAAAGAATCTGTACCGAGCACATGGTCTTTAGAATCACACCTAGTCCCATCCTGGTCCTGACATCTGTTTGCTCTGGGGCCCTTGGGAAGTCACTGCATCCTTCCAATGTCACGTTCCTCAGCTGTGACATGGGAACTTGGTGGCTGTCACGCCAGCATATCAGGAAATGAATGTGGATGTGGAGAACTGAGCATGGGACCTGCCACACAGAAAACTTTCAAAAAAAAAAAAACCAAGCCACGAAATGCAGGTAGTGGGTTTCAACTTGATGAGGTGGGAGCTGTTTAAAGTAACAAAAATTATTACACCAATGGTGTGACTGGAGAAAGCCCCAACTAATGTCATGTTGATTTTTAACAACTGAGAAGTCCCTCCTGGCTATTCTGCCTAGCATCCTTGTCTCCAAAGCCACAGACCAGGAAAACACCAAAGCAAACAGATAATATACTAATAGAATCATGTCTAAAGGATATGCAAAACCATCCTAGGTCCCGATTCTCACACTCAGACTCTAGGGCCCCCACCTTCTTGTTCTCTTTTTCAGGCACATTACCATTGATGGGCACCTGCTGCATACCAGGCACTGTGCCAGGTGCACAATGGGCATTTTCATCTTATTTTCACAAGGGCATGGCAAGCTGTGTAGTGACATCCCAGACTGGCAGGTGAGGAAACGAGGCAGAGCAGGTAAGTCCCTGGCCAGATGTCCTTTGGCCATTGTGTAGTCTGGTGGACAGGGTGCACACCTTCATCTTAGCAGTTGGGAGGCAGAGGCCGGCAGAAATCTGTGAGTTTGAGGTCAGACTGGACTACCTGGCAAGTTTTGGGACAGTCCCAGAGACAGAGAGACCTTGTGTCAAGGAAAAAAGAGAGGAATAGAGAATCCGCATATGCCCTGCATCCTACACACCATGTGCAATGAAGCCCTGCTATAAATCTACTGTCACACACATTGACATTCGTATTTATTATGCATACATATACAGACATAACCTTTATTGTGGAAAATGTTTCTTTTTCTTATAAAGAGTTTCAAAAGAAAACCAGAAATGATTAATTGCGCAACAAGCTCTTACGTCCTCACTGCTCAGCTCCAACAACTGTCTGCTTGTGGCTAGTCATGTTCCCGATGTACCCCAATCCATTTCACTAACTCTGAATTTTAAAGCCAGTGTGGGGCACTGGGTTGCTTCACTCATATCCGCGGTAATCTTGACACTGGGAAACATTTGGAGAACGTTTGCTGGGTGCCATGCAGGCTAAATCAAGACAGACACACACTCACACATCATCAGGAATCACAAAATTGGGACTATATTGCTATCCCTGCCCCACAGATGGTGGTAGACACAGAAGCAAAAGCAACCCACCAGCCCGAGGTCCCACGGCTGATTATGGCACACCTGGAATGTGAGCTCAGGTATCCTGGGCTCTTAACCTCTGCACTGCACAAGAAGCAAAGCCCTTTTTCTCCCAGGATCCTCTTCTCCCACTTGTCATAGAGCTGGCCCAGAATGGGTATTATATAATATAGTATATTATATAATATTATATAGCTCATCCTCTTTGCTACCCTGTCCAGCAGCTCTGCCACATGGTCTTTCTATCAAACTGCCTGGAAGGAATTGTGCCTCCAGACACAAGTTGACACTGAGGTTCCTGTGGCCTCTGCTCAGTACAGAACGTGAGACTAGTGTAATAGACGCCAGCCTCCACTCCTGGGGCCGAGGAGACCAAAGGCAGCGCATTACAGTCACAGGGCACAGAACACGGGTCAACCTTTGGCAATTTTTTACAGCTTGACACCCCAGTGCTCTCGTCTGCAGCCCCCGCTGTCTTCACATAGGCGCTGATTTTCTCCAAGGCCTTGCTTCTTGTGAACACAGCTGCCACTCAGGATGCTCTTGACCACACTGGGAACAGCCTGCGAGGAATGCTTTTCGTCTTGATTGAAACCCTCCGCATTCATTAGCTCTCAGCAGCATGCGGGGTCCTGGTTTAAAGAGGGGGTGAAAGGGCTTAAATGTCTCCAAAGGTTCCTGAGACACAGGACTTCTTGAGGGAGAAAGGGTGATGATTTCAGGGGTAAAGGAATCAAAAGCACATGGCCTGCCTTTCTCTGCGCATACAGAGTGACTCAGAAATGAAGGGAAGGAAAAGTTGGGGAAAACAGTTTTGAGTTTCGTTGAACCAACATTGGAAAAATGCAGCAAGACCCTTCCCAAATCCAAAGCAGAACCGTGTCCTTCCACCTCTGTGGGAAACTCTGCTTTGGAAACCTGGTCTGCCAAAAGCCCCAGCCTCAGCAGAGTCCACCCACCCACCCCCTGTGCTCCCTTCTGACACCACCATCCCAGACCTAAACGCCCAAATGAAGGGTGGGAAGGAGACCAGGCCAATGCTGGTGATTCTCAATGCAGAATCTGCTCCTTGCTTGTCTGTGATGCCAGTAGAACCAGCCCCGTGGATGAGAACATGAGTGGACTCTTGCCTGGGAGGCTCCATTAGCGGGTGAGATGGTGAACATGTTTGGGGCCTTTCCAGCCACCTGTACTTACTACTAGCAAGTAATAGTCCCTGCCACTCTGCTAGCTCATGGCTTTGAATACTCTCTTGACCTCTGCCTTGTCCCTGACTGCCAGAAGGCATAGTATCACACCAACCAAAGGACTTGACTGCATGCCAAAGCCTGAGTCTCAGAATCCTGCGGCAGAACACCCACCAGCCTGTAAGACACCGTCTTGATGAGTCTCAGTACCTGGTCCAAGAGGTTGTGGACAAAAGACGGTGATGCAAAAGTAGCCACCTCTGGTCACTCTGCTTAGACCACAGACTTGAGAGGAGAGGAGAACTTGGAATCTACACAACCCCATTTGTTGCCCTAGACCCTGACACAAAGGCCGCAAGTTCCCGGGCAGAGCATCAGGGGCTAAAAACGAAGTCTCAGGTGTGCAGGCAGGCTCGTGTGCGGAACAATGCTGAGCTTTGATTAGGTTAAACCTGTTTTGTAAGTTACCCTGGCCTTTTAAATCCCAACTGTCATGGAGCCTCTGCTTTCCAGGAAGTTATTCCCAACAGCAGTTGTTTCTGCCACCGCGGTTATTATGAAACCCTTTATTTTGAAAACACATCTCCAAACAAGGCTCCTCGTGCACTGCGCTTTCTCTGGTCTACTAGAAGAAGATGGCGCAGCTGTTTCCCCACGGCCCACTTCTCCATGTGTTATCCCTGCAGGGCACTCGAGTCCCCAAATCCATCTTGTAGTCACCACGAAAAAATGCAGAGGCACGCTGTGGGGGAGCCATGTCAGCTCATCCCAAACACTCCCCTTCAGCCGGCTCGCTGCCCCACACATGACTGAGCCATAACACGATGACCGGTGCAGAGAATAATTCATTATGTAATTAAAAGCTTTTTCATCAGAGTCTATTTCTAAAGCAACTGCTGGGATAATACCAATTAGGAAGCACTAACAGAGGAGGAGCTGGGCCCTGACGTCAGGACTCACGCCCGTAAAGTTTACATAAGTTGTCAGGTTCTTGTGCCAGGGACCCTGACAGAATCTGCACATGCTCCTCAGGCTGGCTGGACCTCTCTGCAGAGGGCTGAGACCCACAGACAAAACTACCTGAGTGGAGTGCTGGGAAGACAGAGGGCTTTGAGAGGGGATCAACTAAACTCAGCTCCAACTGTCACAGCTGCGGTGCCCTGGGCAAGACACCATTACTTCCCTGACCTGAGTTTCTGCACTGGAGTGCTGTTGTTAATGCTACCTGTCACACGCCAGATCTCTGTGAGGACAGAGGTTCATGTGCAAATACCAGAGACGAATACAGGCCATTGTCAGTGCGCTGTAGGGAAGCTTTTTTGTTACCGCACGTCCTCTAACCTCGCGGGAGCTTGGAGTCTATTACCCCTCTGGTGGCCTGTCTCCCAGGGTCTCAAGAGAAACCGAAGGCTGTGATTCAGAACAGGATCCTGTTGGAGCCTCTCACTGGCAGATTTCCCTCTTCCTTCGTCCCCTTTTTGATAGGAGGGGTTCTGTGAACTAAACATAAGTTGCTTCCCTCGGAACCACTCTCAGGGGCTATGACAAATTAGAAAGTATAAGCACAGTTCACATGACAAGCACGGTGAAAGGTGCGCGCACGATGCTTCGGAGATCATCGAGGAAAGATCACGTTCTGCTTCCCGTGGGTGGGCACAGAGGGGGAGGGGACATGCTTCCGGGCAAATGGAAGCCGAGATGAGCTGGGAACATGGATGAGACAGTGCACTCATCCAAGGTCAGGCTTCCCTCTGCTCCTCTTGCCTCTCTCTGCCTTTCCTTACTCTCCCCATCCCAACACCATCCTTCCTTTCCCTTCTCGTGAGCAGTAACACCAGCTGTCCCTCCTGCCTGAGGTCTCTTCAGCCCTCTGGTTCATCATGCCCACTTCTCTCTTTTCCTGACTCCCAACTAGCCCATTCCTGATCAGCAGAAGCCCACTGTTGGTACCTTGGTGCATCCTGCCTGAGCGTGGATGTCGCTGAGAGTCTGAAAAAGCCAAACGTGTGGTGTGAAGTCCTTCCTATCAGCACCCAACTGGATATGTCCATGAAGAGCTCCTCTGCCATACATCTTCCCACCTTGGGACTCTCTAGACACTACTTAGAAAACAGCTTTTATTTTCTTCTTAGGTATATTTATTTCTTTTATTTTTTTTCTGACAAAAATTTTTATTTTCAAATTCCTCCTCTCCTTACTACACTCTAACACATATTAAAGAAACTTGATTTCAAATGTTTCTATTAGAGAATTTCTTCTTTTTCCATTTACTTTGAACCTGGCCTCAACAGAGAAAGGTAGTTAATAGCTAAGCATTCAAACTCAGGGTGACTACAGTTCACAATAATCTATCATGTATTTTTAAAATTTATTTATTTATTAAAAATTTCTACCTCCTCTCCTCCTCCCATTTCCTTCCCACTTCTCCCCTCCTCCTCCCCCTCCAGTCCTAAGAGAAGTCAGGGTGCCCTGCCCTGTGGGAAGTCCAAGGCCCTCCCCCCCCATCCAGGTCTAGGAAGGTGTGCATCCAAACAGACTAGGCTCCCAAAAAGCCAGTACATGCAGTAGAATCAAAACCCAGTGCCATTATCATTGGCTTCTCAGTCAGCCCTCATTGTCAGCCACATTCAGAGAGTCTGGTTTGATCACATGCTCGTTCAGTCCCAGTCCAGCTGGCCTTGGTGAGCTCCCATTAGATCAATCCCACCGTCTCCGTGGGTGGACACACCCCTCACTGTCCTGACTTCCTTGCTCATGTTCTCCCTACTTCTTCTCTTCATCTGGACCTTGGGAGCTCAGTCCAGTGCTCCAATGTGGGTCTCTGTTTCTATCTCCATCCATCGCCGGATGAAAGTTCTATGGTGATATGCAAGATATTCATCAGTGTGGATATGGGATAAGGCCAGTTCAGGCACCCTCTCCTCTGCTGCCCAAGGACCTAGCTGGGGACATCTCCTTGGACACGTGGGGGCCCCTCTAGAGCCAAGTCTCTTGCCAACCCTAAAATTGCTCCCTTAATTAAGGTATCTTCTTCCCTGCTCCCATATCCATCCTTTCTCCATCCCAACCATCCCATTCCCCCAAGCTCTCCCCAATCCTCCCCTTCTCCCTACTCTCTCCCCATATTCCCTTCCCCCACCCTACCCCACCCCCATGCTTCCAACTTTTGCCCCGCGATCTTATCTACTTCCAATATCCAGGAGGATAAATATATGTTTGTCTTTGGGTTCACCTTCTTATTTAGCTTCTCTAGGATCACAAATTATAGGCTCAATGTCCTTTGTTTATGGCTAGAATCCACTTATGAGTGAGTACATACCATATTCATCTTTTTGAGTCTGGGTTATCTCACTTAGTAAAGTGTTTTCTATTTCCATCCATTTGCATGCAAAATTCAAGATGTCATTGTTTTTGACCACTGAGTAGAACTCTAAAGTGTATATGTGCCACACCTTCTTTATCCATTCTTCTATTGAGGGGCACCTAGGTTGTTTCCAGGTTCTGGCTATTACAAATAGTGCCGCTATGAACATAAAGAAGATGAAATCACTCTCCTACTGAGCAGGCCCAACCAAGCCCAGCGGTCCACTCAAGCATGTCCTCCCGAGACCATTACAAGCTGAAGGAGTGGACACAGACCAAACGTGTCTGTCAGAGACATTGGATCCAAAACTTGCTTCACTCAGAGTTTCTCAATATTGGTCACACAGCCTCTGGGAACTGGAGACTCTTTAGCCTCTGGAGCTTGATTTGGAGAGAACTTGCCAGACCGCCCCCCCCCACACACACACAGACACAATGACTGGGCTTTCAAGCCCACTGGCATTCAGTGAGAGCTCAAAAAAGCCTTTGAAGCCTTCTCAGGAGCAGCAATTTTTATTCTAAGGAGGATTTCCAAAGAAAGAGAAAAACAAAAGATGGGCTGTCCAAAATACACACACACACACACACACACACACACACACACACACACACACACACAGCAAAGATTCTCTTGGATGAAAGGACCTGCAACAGTGCCATCTAGTGGAGGTCAGGGACTGTCCTGTGCTCCGGTTTCCCCAACTGATCCCAATAAAGATAAAGCTTCCAGGATGAAGGTGTGTCTGCGGCTCATCAGAAAGAGACAGCAGGACCAGAATTCATGAGTCTGTAAACCTTACCAACGTTGAGTCTGTGAGCCTAACCACCTGCTGGCCGACTCAGCCATGCCCTCTGTCTCCCTGTGCACACTCACAGACATGCTCTCTGCCTTTGGCCATGCCACTGCCTGCCCTGCGGGGCTCTGCTGCAGGCCTTTCTATCCAGCACACTGTCTCGAACTCAGATGCACGTTTCCAATAAAACAGACAAGGCTCTCTCTGGACTTGAGCTCAACTGTTCCCATTTTTACAGTTTCTTACTTCTGAACCTGTTTACATTATGACAAGGTTACTGTGAGAAGTAGACTGTTCTTTTCAGAGTCTCTATCCATGAAGACTGCCCAGGAAGGTCATGGTCAGCAAGGCCCTTTGCTACACATCTGGGTAGGTATCACCCTTAGAGGGGCAAGGATATCTTGAAGGTCCCTCTTCACACAATGGGAACTCTGCCCCACCCCTCTCCAGTGAGGATCAGGACCCATCATTTTACATAATTTTGTGACTTGGGCTGCTGTCCAGGAGGGCCCTGCCTTGCCTTTCAGTATTGGGATCTGGAGGCTGTGGCCATAGCAGTGAGGGGCCAGCAAGTAACATTTGCATGGTACTTGCTGGACACACAAATTGGGGCTCTTCTTTAGCCCGGGATGAGCAGTGAGAAAGAATAATAAGCTTGCTGGCCTCTTAGGCTGGGGATGGGGAAATCTAGGAGGCATTGTTCTCAGCATCCTCCTTCCTTCGGTGCACACAGGATCTCTCTGGGCTTCTGGGAAAACGGGGACTCCCAGCAGCAATCATCCCTGTAAGAAGCATCGCTGTAGGAGGAAAACATGAATCATAGCCAGAGGGGCTTAAAAAAGGACTGACTGGCTGTTTTGTGTGTGTGTAAGAACACAAGGAAGAGATTTCTTCAGGGCAAGAAATAAGGTCAGGTCGGCTGTTTCTCCCTCCCTCCCTCTTTCCCTCCCTCCCTTTTCTCTCTCTCGTAGACTCATTCTGCCCCACTAGAACTGACCCAGCGTCCTACCAGCCTGATGCACCACCATAACTTCTCTATTTGTTATCAAATCTCAAGAGCACATCTGGTTAGGTTAGTTTGGTCCCTGATGTGGGTCTTCTGGAATCAGATGACCCCTCTCATCCAATCAGCTTACAGGAAAATGGTAAGCGTATTGATTCATGTGACACAAACAGAGTAGCAAGAGCATGTGAGTGTGAGGTAGAAACAGAGCAGGACGATACACACACACACACACACACACACACACACACACACTGATAGAGATGTAGAGATGCTCCACACGATGTTATTAATGACAGCAAACACCATGTTCCTCGCTCGCTGGTTCACCCCAGGCTATAAATTCCCTATTCATTCTCTAGACATATGACTTTCCAGTCTCAGAACAAACACCGGACACTGAGATAAATCAGTCACACCACAATCTGCCAAAGGCTCCCTGGGTCACTATATAGACTGAGGCCCAGCTGACATCTGCTTCTCAAGGGGATGCTTTACAGAAGCTGGGCAATGGCTGGCAAGTCCCCTAGAAAAAGGAATAAATAAATAACTACCAGATCAAATAAACTTAGCTTCAATGAAAAAACTGCAGAGTAACCAAGATGATATGAACAGCAAGAGTCAGGCCCTTCCAGGGCTGGGGCCAGGTGCCAATAGTGTCAGGGCCCTGTGGTCCATAGCCAAGAGCCTCAGAATCCACAAAAGAGATGGCTCCTCTCCAGACTCAGCAAGTCTGTTCTCCCAGTTAGAGTCTGTCTTTTGGGCCGTGAGCTGGCAGTCCCAGCTGATCGATACCGTGTCCTTGCCTCTACCTGAACTTAATTCAAACCATTCTGCCCAACCCTAATTCAGGGCTTTTATTAGGTTTTAGGTTACTCTATGTGGCACAATAGGAATATTTTTTCGATCTTAAATTAGAAACATACCATGGGAGAATTTTTGAAAGCCTTTCGCAAAACTGTAGGGTGAAATGTCTTCAACTCTGTAACTGAAATCTAACCATAATGACCTTTCACCGGGAGACTGACAAGAAGACAGGCATGTGTCCCCCTGCAAAATGTGCTTCCCCCCCTTACCAAAAGCCACCAACAATATTCCTCTAACTAGTCTAGGATGTGTGAGTACTGAAAGCAAGAACACCCTAGAGACATTCCAGGAAGAACAAAATGAAGTCACCCTGGCTGGCTTTTCAGATGTGATGCTGCAGCAGACGTGATGTGAGACCTGGGTGGAAGGCTGTGCTTTGGGTGGATCAGGCCCAGATCTGTTGCTTGCCTGACACATTCAGACACCAGGGGGAAGTGGTAGTGTGAGCCACTATCCTTGTGGGGAGTAAGCTGGGCATGGGGACAGAGGACATGAACTCCAGGCACCAAGGCAAACCTAAGTTAGGAAAGGCTCTGCTGCCTGCTGGGAATGGCTCCTCTCCTGAGCACCCCCTGGGGGAACACACGATCTGAAATGAGGTACTCCTGGAGCTAATGACATCCAAGGTTCACGTCCTGGACATCAGAAGGTCAGACAATTCATCAGGTTTATGAATTGGAATATGCAGTTCCCTAGTACTCGGGGCCCAAAGCCCCAAGTGTAGCTGTATTTTGGGGAAAAAAAATCAAGGCAATGAACCAAGTCAGCTGATAAAGTCAGGGAAAGACAATAGCAAGAACAAGAGTGCATTTGTCCCATGCCAGCTATGACATTTGCTTGAGTTACACCAAGAAACTCTGGACTCTGAAACCACTGTGTAAATCTCCAAGGTGTTCTTTGTCTCTTTGATCAGACTAGTATCTCAAGGGCACAACAGCATCCCAGCTTGATGCCACAGGTGTCGCACTGCGGACAGGATAAGCACGGAACTGGGAGGGCAGACAGCTCCTGTATGGAACTGGAAGAGATGGTTCATTTCTCGCGGCACTAAGGAGGATGATGCCACCTTGCTACCCACACACTGTGCTAACTGGCCAAGTGGCAAACACCAGGTAAAATGAAAACCTCTAGGCACCGCAGCCTGAGCTGCGTAGGCCTGTCTGAGCATGTCACTGGACATATACCTAGCCACAGCTCTGCCTCCGGTCCTGCAGTTCCCTGTATACCCTACAGGCGGCACTGGATCTCAAGCCAGCAGGCACTTGTCATGGCACTACAACCAGTTTGGACCTGCTTGTGGAGACTGGGACCTCAGCGAACAGTGGGGGAACTGAAAAGGCCATAGGTCTAAAAGACATGTCACGTGGGTATTATAAGAATAAATGGGGCAGGGGAGAACATTGGCTGAAAATCCCAAAGTCTTCCTAGAAAGACAAGATTGGAAGTGTGCCTTGAGGGAAAGGCCAAAAAAGCAGGGAGAAGGGGGAGATGACAGTACTTATATCAGATAGATCAGTCCTTGCTGCAACATACAGGTGGGAACAGACAATGTGTTCAGGGACAGGCGATGTGGGACAAAGGGCTTGCCTTGCAGTGGACAGAAATAGGTCTTAGCCTTGAAGCTTCATTTTCAGGGTGTTCTCTCTGAAGGTCTTCTGGGAAGCTCTCAGGCAGAGCTGCCTAGAAGAGCACTGAGCCTCCCCATCCTTAGCCTCAAGTTGTGGTTTTCATGAGGTCTAAAGACATGGGAGATGCTGCCTGGTCCCACTGCCCTCTCCCCCAAATCTAGTTCCTATAATCTTGAGTAGCAGCTTCTCCCACAGATAAATCCCCAAGATCGAGGGTCAATATGCCCTGCATTGAGCATGGGAGTCAGAGTGCGCCCTGGGACCTTCGGCACAGGCCCCAGATGCTGGGCTGGTTGAAGCACAGATTTGAGCCCAGCTTCCTACCTATCCTCCACATTGAGAATATCATTCCACTGGTCTAGAAAACCAAGGACCATCGCTGCATTAGAGTGTGAAGGGGGCTGGGAGGAAGTCTCAGCCTCACAAGTATCATGATATGAGTTCAGATCCCAAGAACCCGCATAAGGCTGGGCACAGGAGTGTATGTATGTGATCCCCATGCTTTCTAGACAGATGGAGGCAGAGAAAGGAGAATCCCTGGAAACTCGTGGGCCCACTAGCCTGACATATGCAGCAGCAGACAAGAAAGAGACCCTGTCTCAAGTAAGGTAGAAGGTGAGGGCCAGCACCCCAGGTTGTCCTCTGACTTCCACATGCATGCCATGCATACATACAAACCACACAAACACATCCACAAGTACATACACAAACACACACACCACATAAACACATCCACAGGTACATCCACACATACTCATCACATATACCCCACACAAATACATTCACAGGTACATACACAAACACACACACTCACATCCACAGGTGCATATACAAACACACATACCACGCACAAACACATCCACAGATACATTCACAAACATACAAACACACACATGTCACCCCCACACAAACACATCCACAGGTACATACATAAACACACACACCACGCAAACACATCCACAGGTACATACACAACACACATACAGACACACACATGTCACACACACTAATTTTAAAAAGAGGGAGTTCATAAAGGGTGGATCAGACCTTCTAGAGACAGACCAGTGATGGCTAAGCTTTCCTCTTACCTATACTATATGAATGTCAGAGACTTTTGTCTGCAGTGACCCCACAGGAGCCCGTTTCTGGGCTCCCCCAGGTCTCCAGACTTCCTCTGGAATGCTACATTCTCCCCGTCCAGATTCGGCTGGCACATACGTGAACACGGGTAGTGCCCTTCCTCTCCAGCTCTAACTCCTGCCCGTTCAGTAAAGAGGAGCACCAGAGAGCTACTCCAGGCTAACTCGCATACTGCATCCCAGGGGAAACCTGTCCAGTCCTGCAGGATCATACTATATGGAGGACAAGGACCCGTCCCACAAAGCCTGGACGCAGTACCAGCCCCAGGCCCGGGGAAGTGATGAGAACCTGGACCAGACCAACAAAACCCTAAAGATGCTTTCCCCTTTAGGTACAAAATGATGGGTAAACAGATCCCCATTGCCCAGTCAGCCTGGTTCTGCCTATTAGCTCAGTTCCGTTTACTACCAAAGGGGCCCTCTGAGGAGGAATACTTGTATAGTCACCTCATGGCATAATTTGAATTTTCTGTCTTCTAAAAGCTTTTATTTCAAGGGTTAGTCAAGCCTCTTGGTGTTAGTGAGAGACCATCTGGTTATTGAGCACGAGGCCTTCAAGGTAATACTGGGAAATCACCCCATACCTTCTTAACTGCCCTGCCATGGGGTGATTTATAAACTGACTGTCTCGGGTATCTGCTTCAGTAATGCCCTGGTTTCCCAAAGCTAGTAAGTCGTTGAGGCACATTGGAACCCAGACCTCTCTTCAAATCCCAAACTCTCACCCATTCAGATATAAAAACAGTCAAAAGCTCAGAACAAGATGTTAACAGTCTAGGCAGTGCCTCGCTACAACAGTGGTGTGTGTGTGTGTGTGTGTGGTGTTGTCAGATCCCAAACTCGCACCCATTCAGAAAGAATGACAGTCAAAAGCTCGGAAGAAGATATAAACACTCTAGGCAGTGCCTCGCTACAACAGAGCCCCCAGGCTGTGCCCAGTGAGCCCGGATACAGAGGATCCGTGAGTAAAGACAGAGTCAGGCACCCACCCTGAAGGCTCTGAGGGAAACCTGAAGACTGCAGTGACCCCAGCTAAGCACTGGGCTGTTAAATACCCGTGCTTTTCCAGGAAAGGCTCTGTTCTCTAAAAGACCTGCATTTGGGCTTGATCTGAGAGGTTTGACCTTGGAGTGGACTCTGGTTATCTAAGACAGCCATCAAAGCCAGACTGTGAGTGCTTAGCAGGGCCTGGGTTGGGGAAGATGACCCGTTTCTCTTGGAGACATCAAGGACATTTACTGGGCAGGTCACAGGCAGACCAGCAGGGAAAGCGCTGTCTGGAGGCCTGGGGCAGCCGGCAGTGGGGGGGAGGGAGGAGGCAGGGCACTGTGCTTTATTTGGAGAGGGTGGGCGTCAGTGAGCAATAGCAGCAGGAATTTGGACATTATAAGTCCCTGGAGCTTACGTGCTTGAGCCAGGTGTAAACTGTATGGGATCCCAGGGTGAGCCATATGTGGTCACAGTTTAGAGCAAAGGCTGCAGACCCTGGCCTAGAAGGGTTGTCACAAGCCAGTACATCTTCTTTGCCTGGCTCTGATCCTTTTGCATTTTACTTTAGTTCCATTGAAAATTCTTCCCCAAATCCAACCCCTGGTAGATTTGTGTAGGAGGAGGCCGCTTGGGACCCAAAGTTAAATTGGGGTAAAATAATAGGAAATGTAATATCCCTTTAAGGGGTTTTTCCACAATGTATGAATACAATTACATTTGTTTACTTATTATACGGTCGTTCGTACTACCCTGGAGGCTCCACAGGAAAAGGATTGAGGTTGTCTTATCCATCAACATATCCTAGTCTCTACAGCAGGTGAACACATTGCTCCTTAGGCCCTTTCACCCATTCATTCAATTAACCATACTGAGCATATATAATGTACCAGATTTAAAGTTGAGGGAAATGAATTTGTTGTTGTTGTTTTTAATTCCCCTAAGATATCAGCCCCCACAAGCAAGCAACATTCTAGGACCCTGCCGGTCATTCCTGCTGACAGAACTTCATGGACCACCAGGCTGTTTCCATGGAAGGCCTCACCCAGCCTCTGAGGAGGGAGAATTTCATTAGTAATTGTCGTGCGGCTTCTGACAGGGCTGGAGGAGAGCACCTGGCTAAACCACAGACAGCGGGAGGGAGCCACCACCTCCCGCGCTAATCTTGCCAGGCAAGGCCTTGAGGACATAGGAGCAGGGGTGAGGAGAGGAGAGAGTTCTCACACTTCGCACCGACTCTTCTTCCCGCCTTGGGAGAGCAACAGAGTCAGTCGTTACCCATGTCAAAACCAGAGGCAGGAGAAGCCCCCAAAGTGCAGGTCAGAGCCCGGCAGTGGCACTGGCCAGAGACAGACAGCTGCTGGGAGGCTCTTTATTAAAGATTCACTTTTAATTTTTAAAATTTGTGTGTGTATGCACACGTGCATGTGTGCGTCTGCTCACAAGGACAGAAAAGGTCGCCTGATCTCTTAACTAGAGCTACAGACAGGGAAGCTATGAGCTGCCCAACATAGGTGCTGGGAATCAAACCTGGGTCCTCTCCAAGAGCAATGTGGTCTCTCCAGCCCTGGGAGAAACTTTAGGAAATAGAGTTTTACTCTCTGCCATGCCCTGCCCTGCCTTCTGTCCACAGGACAACTGCCTCCCCACACCCCAAGAGCCACGCTTCCAGGGTTTGCTCACTGATAGGAGTACTCCACGGAGAGCGTGAAGAAAGACCAGGGCCATGCTTCGGAGGACTGTCAGGATGTGGGAATGGGCACACACTCAAAGAATGCGGAGGTCAGAGAAATGGAGCCAAGGACTCAAGCAGTGCAACCAGATCCCACACTTTAGCAATGGAGGCTCCAAGGCCAGACAAGAAGAGCTCTTTAGGATACAGCGCAGAGAGCAGTGCTGGGCTGGGTCTGCTTCCCTCTGGGCAGAACTGAGTTTAAAATGGTACTCGGGCTACAGGGCCTGAGCAGCCCACAGCTTGCCTCGCTCCACTCAGGAGTCTGTGGTGTCACCTCCTCTCCCTTCATGGACCCGAAGCTGAGTTACCAGAGCCCTTCTCAGATGCAGACAAGAATGGAAGGCCAGAGGAGAGAGAGGAGAGCCTCTCGCCATATGAAAACCTGTGTCCACATTCAGAGTCCTTGTCTACGGCTCTGCCCTTCAGACGCCTCAGCTGAATTTTCACCTATCCATCAGGGACCAGCAAGCCGCCTGTTTCAGAGGACCAGAGGACTCACCAGACCACATACTAAGCACAGCATGCTCCTCCTCTTCCTCTCCACCTCATGTGATCCCCCAGGGCCCCAGAAAGCATCTTTCCAGTTGTTGCCGTCTGTCAGCAGTTAGCTTCACCACATAGGATCAAGACCCACCTGTAAGCATGCCTCTTCTGAGTCCCTGTCAGAGCCTAGTCCACCACTCAGGGCAATTATACCTACACATAGCATGCCCATCAAGGAACTGACCAGTGAGTGACTTGTATAGTCAGGCAGCAATCTATTATTTTCGAGTCTTACTTACAACAGGCTGCCATGCCCAGAGAGGTTCCAAAGGACTGGCTGAGGTCATCACAGCAAGCTTGCGTCACTGATAGGAACGGGGCATGAGCAGATAAGTTTTAATAACATCTGACAACCAATTTTGGAGACTATATTAGCTTGAATTTCTGTTTCAGAACCTGGCTTTTTCCAAGGCTATGTAGCCTTGGGCGGGACTCTTAATTCTCTGAATACCACCTTCTTTTGCAAAATAAAATGACACCTTGTCTCAGAGTAGAAATGAGGATGACAGGTGATCTCTGTCCATAAAGGGTCAAGCGTGTGGTATGAGGCACATGGCTGGGCTCAGCCACTGTCCCATCTAAAGAAGCCAGAGAGCAGCAACACAGCGAGATATCGTAAAGTATCAAGAAGCATGGCTCATTTCTAGAGTGTCCTTAGAATAGCAAGAAGACAGGAAACCACACAGGAGCTTGTTTTTAAAGACAAAGGAAAAATATGATCAGGCAGCCTGAGAATGCTGTTCTAAAAGAATGAAAATATTTTCCTTACTAGGGCACTTGTATGTCAACAGCTGATAGGGAATGAGAGCAGCCACCTCAAGGCCACCAGGCACCTCCAATAGCACAGTATGGTGTGTGGGTCCTCGTGGAGGATAGGTGAGTAGGGGCGGAGCAGGTTCAATAGCAAGCTGGGTAAGGTCTGTGTTCTGGAGCCTGTGAAACGGAACTTGGCAATCTCAGTTCGGCCAGGGCTCCTTCTCTTTCCTCTTCCAGTAAACTGGACCATTTCAAAGTCACTGAAGGCAGCTGATTTAGGCAGGCTTAAGAAGGGGAAAGGCTGCTCCTCACCCAGCTAACACAGTACAACCATGCAACAACACCCATCAGAGTGATCCCACGATGCCAGACCACAGCTCCACCCAACAAACTCTGCTCAGCCCCAGTAGCCGTGTAGAGATGAACCAGATCCCCTCCAGCCCATAAGCAAGGCTTCTCAGCAGCCATACCACTCATTCACTCCCTGGTCCTGTCACACACACACACACACACACACACACAGCTGACCTACTCCCCGCTCTATCTGTGCTCACATAGCCGTGAAGCCATGACAGGTTTCCTTGCCTTATTGTCACCTTTTCTTTCCACTGCTGCTGAGTTGCTCCAACTCTCTGCCCTGGTCTTGGGTCATGGCCAGCATCCTCCTGACCTTGCACATTCCAGCCTTCTGCTCCTAGAGAAGCAAGAGAAGCGCCACAGTGCTGCAGCTCCTCCCACCTACAATACGCTCTCCCCTGTCTTGAATCCTTTGGTTCCGCTGTCCCCCCACCTCAATTACCTACACAGTTCATAGCTTCTCCCCTGTGCCATCCTCCCCAGTGATGCAGTCAGCGCTCATGATGCACGTGGTGGTGTGCTTTAGCATTGCTAAGACTCCTTCCCCTTGCAGGAGTCACCTGGAGCCTATGACCCATGACCCCATGACTCACATGTGACCCCTGCAGCACCTGTTGATCAGCCCTTGAGCCCACCCTTTCTGTGCCTCCCAACCAGATGCCCACATCCACAACAGAGGGAGGTCACTTTGGATCTGAACACACTCAGAGAGGAGCCCCCCATTCTCCCAAGAGGAAGCCTCAACTAGTTTACTGACCTCCAAATCCTGAGTATGCTGGGTGGTGTTCAGTCTGCCTCTGGAACTCCTCCAGATAGCAACTCTTAAGGTAAGAAAGCAAAGCTCTGAGAGGCGTGTCAGAGCCTGCCCAAGCATTCTGGAGCCCAGGTTCAAACCCTCATTGTTCCAGTCCTTCCCACAATGCCATGCCATCCCTCTCTATCCAGCACCCTTAGAGGAGGCTATAATAAATACTCAGCCCTTCACGGGAAGGACACAAAGGAGAAGTAGAAAGAGCCCCTCCATGATCAGCCTCCTCGGGAAATGCTGTCCAGGAGCAGCGGCATGTGCTTTGGAGCGATCTCCCACACTTTCCCCATGTGCTGGCTGGGGGGTGGGTGGAGGAGGTTGGGGGGGGGTTCATACAAGAGAACAAGAGCAGCACTTCCTTCCCCACCAGTAGGTGGCCCCTAGCCAGTGTTGACAAGGCAGAGGGACAGGGCCTGTGAGAAAGGTGGAACCTTAGTAACAGCCAGGGCTGGAAACCAGTGGTTTCTGTATCCCCAGTGCAGTCACAGGTAGGCAGAAGCTGGGAGACCTCTGAATGCTTTGCAGATGACACTCACAGAGATTTTCCTAAGTACCAGGTACCATCAAAGACTACCATGCGGTAACTCCCAGGCCCAGGCTCTGCGACTGAGAAGCTGATGTGAGAACCTGTTCACACCCCACAGGAATCCACACCACAATTCAGATCAAGCAAGATGAGAATGCTGCACTGAGAAAAGGTATCAAGCCATGTATCAAACATAGACAAGGATTATGGGTTAATCTTTGTAAGAGTTAATAATAAGCCTGAGCTAATAGGCAACAGTCTATAAATAAGCCTCTGTGTATTTCTTTGGGATTGAATGGCTATAGGACCCAGTAGGACAGAAACTTCACTCTACAGAAACACCACTTCCATATACAAGAAAATATATTGCTCTCAAAACACAAATGAAAAACAAGTACAACTTACCAGAATCTTTGGGAGGCAGCAATGGCAGCCTAAGAAGTAAGTTTATAGGTTGTAAATTTAAACAGTCAGAGAGATTTCAAATAAATAACCTAATGATGTACCTTAAAGTATTAGAAAAACTAAAAGAAAATGAACTAAAAATTATTATAAAGAATAAATAATAAAAATTGAGGCTTAGAAGATGGCTCAGTCCTTAAAGTGTTTGCCACACAAGCACAAAGACTTGAGCTTAGATCCCCAGAATCCATGGAAAAGCAAGCACAGTGGCATGTATTTACAACCTGAGCACTGGAAAATATTCCTGTATACATTGGCCAGCATTCTAGCTAAATCCCTGAGCTCCAGGTTCAGGGACAGACCTTGTCAAAAAAATTATGGTGGAATGCAAATTAGGAAGACACCAACATTAACCCTTTCCCTCCATACACATACACACACATGCATACATACTTGTATGCACAAATAAATGCACATATATACAAAGAAAAATTAAAACAAAATTAAAAACCAAGGAAGAAACTAATAAAATAGAAGCCAAAAGAATAATACAAGGGATCAAAGAAACAAAGAGTTGGTTCCTTCAAAAGAGAAGCAAAACCAAAAGGCATTAACCAAACTATCAAAAGAAAACAAAGACCCACCGGGCAGTGGTAGAGCACGCCTTTAATCCCGGTACTTGGGAGGCAGAGGCAGGTGGATCTCTGTGAGTTCGAGGCCAGCCTGGTCTACAAGAGCTAGTTCCAGCATAGGCACCAAAGCTACAGAGAAACCCTGTCTCAAAAAACCAAAAAAAAAAAAACCATAAAAAAATAAAAATAAATAAATAAAAAAGAAAGAAAAGACTGAATTAAAATTACAGACAACAAAAGAGTCATTGAAAGAGATAGGACCAGAATCCAGAATGTCACTGAAGAATATTTTGGGAATGTATATTATAATATATTGGAAAATCTGGATGAAATGAATAAAGTTATACACATGAGATCCACCAAAAATTTAGTAAAGTTGATATAAAAAGTCAGAAAAGATATCGAAGAGTAATTAGATGGAAACAGTAGCAAAGCAAATAGAGGGAAAGGATACCTTTGCTTTGAATTCTATAAGACTGTTAAAGAACTGATAACAATGCTTCTGAAACTATTCCATAAAATACAAAGGGAAGGAACACTTCCAAACTCACTCACAACCCTGACAGCAAAGCCAGGTAAGGACACAAAAAATACAGGAAAACTACAGTTCAACCTCCCTAAAGAATATAGACGGAAGCCAGGTGGTGGTGGCACAAGGCTTTAATCCCAGAACTCAAAAGGCACAAGCAAGTGAATCTCTGAGTTCTAGGACAACCTGGTCTACAAAGTGAGTTTCATGATGGCCAGAGCAGTCCTAAGAAAACTTGCCTCAAAAAATAAAAACAAAGTATAGAAGCAAGGTGCTCCATAAAACATTTGTAGTCCAAGGGCTGGAGAGATGGCTCGGGAATTAAGAGTACTGGCTGCTCTTCTAGAGATCCTGAGTTCAATTCCCAGCAATGGCATGGTGGCTCACAACCATCTATCATGAGATTTGGTGCCCTCTTCTGGCTGCAGGCATATGAGCAGGTAGAACACTGCATATATAATGAATTGAAAACAAGGGACAGAAATATGGATAAGCCATAAGTGGTGGATGACAGATGACATCCACTCCACACTGAAACAGTGCTTTCTATACACAATAGGCAGTTAAACATAAAAGTGGAAATATATAATTAAAATAATGCATATTGTGCAAATGCCACAATAAAATTCCATGTACAGTTAGTAGACGGTAGTAAAAAAAAAGTGTACCTTCTTAACAAATCCATAAATATAGTCAACACTCACATTGAAACAGGTGAAGATTAGCTATGCGAGGCTATGCACTTGTTATCTCAGCACTTGGAAGGTAAAGGCAGGAAGATCAAAAATTCAAGGTCATCCTCCTGCAGCTATATAGTAAGTTCAAGGCCCGCCTAGACTAGAAGAGACTTTGTCTATAAATAAATGAATAAATAAATAAATGAGCATTAAAAATACAAACTAGATAAATGAAGAGAAGATGCCTCCTGCTTATGAATTAAGAAACCTCAATATTGTTTTGCTTTTTATTTTTGTTTTAGATTTGTTTGGTCTTGGTGTGTGTGTGTGTGTGTGAGAGAGAGAGAGAGAGAGAGAGAGAAAGAGAGAGAGAGAAGGAAAGAGAGTGAGAGAGAACATAAAGTTGGGTGTACAGAGAGGTATGCTTGAGAAGAGTTGGAGGAAGAAAATACATGATCAAAATATAATGCATGAAATTTTTTTAAAATTTTTTAATTAAAAAATCTCACATTGTTAAGATAGTAAACACCTTGAAAATGATATAGTCATTGCAATCCCAGTGAAAGTCCCAATAAGTTTTGCTTTTATTTTTAGAATTTGTCAAACTGACTAGAACACTCATAAGTATGTAGAGAACTAGACTATCCAAACCACCCTGGAAGAAAAGAATTGGAGGACTACTTACACTCCTTATTTTAAGGCTTAGTACAAAGCTACAGTAATTAAAGCAAAACGGCATTTAAAGACACGCAAATGTAAAGGAGTAGAGCTCCCAGAGAAATAACAACCTATGTTACAGCCAACGGGATTTTACAAAGATGCCAGGGTTGTTGGGTAGAAAATGTTTTCAACAGAGGAAGCCAGCCTACATAACACTACATGGAACCTGCTTTAGCCAGGGAGATTCAATAACTTCACCTTTCAGCTCAGCACAGCTGAGCTCCCAATTCACGCCAGATGCCTCATTTTCTGTTACTTAATTCCATTCTTGCATAGGCGTACATGTCTCCTGGTTTTAGTGCTTTTGTTTGTATGTTGCTCGGTTAGGTTTTAACTGTTTTTCTGCTTCTCCACTCAGTTTACCACAAGGCATCTTTCACTAAACTCCTCAGCCACATGTCATACCTCCCCCCATCCCTATATCCTTTATTCTTCATCCAGTTCTAAGGGTTTTTTTGCCTGCATATATGACTGTACACAGTGTGTACCCCTGGTGCCCGGAAAGGGTACTGGATCCCTTAGAACTGGAGTTACAGATGGTTATGAGCTGCCATGTGGATACTGGGAATCAAATCAGGGCTCTGCAATAGAGCAGCCAGTGCTATTAACCACTGAGCCATCTCTCCCCGCTTTGCTTTTTGACTGTAACTGTCCAGAGATTAACAATCTCTAAAATCTATGAACCCTAACAGTATCCCAACTTCCCCTTCTCAGCTACTTTATCCATCTCCATTTCTTACTTTTCAAAGTTGATCTGATATTTAATCCTTATCCTTACCCATGCTATTTCCTTCCCACCTCTGATCTTACCAACTAGAGCTCTGAATATGCTCCATTTTATCCGTGGTTATTTATCCCTCAACAGTTACTGTGGTAGAAAGGTCACTGTTATTAACTGGCTACTGTGTTATTTGCGTGGCTGTAATACCAAGCAGCCATGGCTCTCTCCCAGGTAATAGCCTATTCAAGGAGTGATATAGAGCTAATATCAGGCACCCTGAGGTCCTGGATTAAGGAATTATTTTCTGAACCATACACTCAACCCTACACACCAAAATCCCACTTGAACATTGCAAAAATTTCAACTGACAGAGTATAGCTGACAAAACAATAAACAGAGAAATAAAGTAATACCAAACGTATAAGTCCCAGCAGAATACATAGCATAAGAAGTGCAAAAAAGAGAGAGGAAACATAACTCCTCCGAAAATGATTAACTCCACAGTAATTAACAATCCCCAACCCCAGAGTAATGGCATCTAGCGAGAGTACTTAGACGAAATCCCAGAGAAAGAACTCAAAATAGTGGTTATAAATGTGTTCAGAGTCAAACAAATGGGTGAACAAAATAAGGAACGGGATACATGTTATGAAAGAAGAAACCCAAACTTAGGGTGCCTGGAAAAGTTTTACGGAAACCCACTATTTGTAAGATAATCTTGAAATACAAAATTTAAAAGGATTTTGAACATGGGTGGACAACGCTGTTCCCAGAAGATATGTGTTATTAAATAGAGACCTCAGTGCTGTGTAAAACATTTCCCTGCATGCCATTGATCAGTGAAACTTCAGAGGTCCCCAGAACCTCTATTTGCTTTTGCCATTACTCCTGGCTGCCCACCACAACCCTAGACAATATACAATTTTTAATGGAATACATGATTGTAATTAAACTCACACTCCACTAAATTATTAAGGTGCCTGTAAGTGAAGCCTCCACATAGTTTACACTCCACAAAGGAGAGGAGCTGAGAGACAAGAAACACAGCTCTGACCACACACACTCCCCTACCTGCAACCCTTCCTGAGCTTCAGTCATGCCCTGAAAAGAAGCTAAACTCCTTTGTAACAGATTGGACATAGTCTGGCTCCCGCCCATCACTGTAGAAGCTCATCTTGCATCTGCTTTACCAGGTCCTACACAAGTCACCTCTCAGCTCCCCTACACAGCAATCCCTTGGCACCACTCCTATGTGAGGAGGCCTGATGTAATCCTATTTATCTTCCTCTTGTTAGCTGGAAGATGGACCCCAATCACTCAGTTTAAAGTATTATCCCCCAACAATTTCATCCATAGTTCTTACTATAATGGTGCTATATCTATTTATTTGTTTTTGACCATGGCTTTTCCCAAATGTCCCCCACCTGTAAGCCAACGTTCATGACAATACCTTGTACCCAGAAAGTACAGAGGCAAGGTGGAACATAGCTAATGTTGCCTGCTCTCTGATGGGGAAGTTGGTGATTAATAAGAACACATCTTATTATTATGGCTAGTCTTGTAGCCAAAGGCATATACACTCCTAGAATATGGGTAGAATATCTACCCCAGTAGAATGCCAAGACAATTAAATGCACCTCTCTCTGCACACAGGAGGTGCTCTTAATTCCTTTCTTAAATTCCCTCACCTCCCAAGGAGAGTAACCAGGGATAGGGTTATGCCTCCTCCATGTCTACCCTGAACGGTGATGTCTGGGTGGGAAACAGCTTCAGGCTGCAGATGCTATGACAGCACCGCTTAAATTGAATTACTCTGAAATCGGAGACGCCTTCAGCTCTCCCAGGGAGTTCAGAAGTGTTCGCCCCGAGAGTAACTGCACACTGCACGGGGAAAGGCATTCGAGTTGATAAGAGGTTGTTCAGATCACCATCTAAGGCAGCTTGAGCCTTTGAAATAAACTCATTCCTTATTAGCACACACTTGGGATTCTCAGGATTGAATATTATTTCGATTACACAGAACCCATTTCTAAGGATTTTTTTCAAGCTGTCAAGATCCTATGTAATTTCATCTCCTCACAATGTAGTCTCACATACCCGGAGTCAATAGCGCTGATGAGAAAGGGGAAGAAAAAGAGGACATGAGCAAGAGGCATTGCTCCAACCAGGGCTGGAGCAGGTCACTAGCTCATAGCCAAGTCCATGTCACTGAAGCTGTGGCCAGGAAACAGCCACTGAGAAATGAGCGTTGGAACTGACTAATAAAATTCTCCTGTCAACTTACTAACTTCAGCTGGAACGAAAAGATAAGGGGTGAGAAGTGTCTTAAGAACAGCTCATCCAATTTGAATAGGAAGCCAAGACAAAAGTGATCAAAGAAAGAGTGGGTGACTGGAATCCAGCACAACGGAAATCCTCGTGCCTCAAGTGTGAATGCTGAAAAATGAGAACACGGATCATAGAACGCAAGGAAATGCTTACAGAGCCCATATTTGCTGGGAGATTGCATCAAGGATATAAAAAGAGCTCTTTCAGCTAAACAATAAAAAGGCAACACAGTTAAAATTAAGCAAAGCTTAGCCAGGCACTGGTGGAGCATGCCTTTAATCCCGACACTCGGAGGCAGAGACAGGTGGATCCCTGAGTTTGGGGTCAGTCTGGTCAACAGAGGGAGTTCCAGGACAGGCTCCAAGGAAAAACAGAAATCCTGTCTCAACACACAAACTCCCAAAAAGGTTTTGTTTGGGTTTTACTTTTTGTTTTGTGTGTGTGTGTGTTTTTTTGAAACAGGGTCTCACTGTGTAGCTCTGACTGTCGGGAACTCACTATTTCGACAGGCTTGCCTGGAATTCACAGATCTACCTCCCAAATCCTGGGATTAAAGGTGTGTACCATCATGTCCAGTTTAAGGAAAGGATTTTAAAGAGACATATTTCTAAGGAAAATATAAATGATGAGAGGCGTATGAAGATGTTCAACATCATTCCCTAACACGGAAATGCTTAATTGGGCCTAATGGTAGAGGCCTGTGATCTTGCCCACTCAGAAGGCTAAAGCAGGAGAACTGCACATTCGAAACCTGCCTGGGCTACAGAGGGAGTTCACAGTCAACCCGGGAAAACTAAGTGAGACCCAGCTCTCAAACTAAAATATGAAAGTGGGGGTGGAGATACAGTTCAGTGGCAGGGCACCTGCCCAGCTTGCTTAAGATCCTAGGTTCAATCCCTAGAACAGCAAAATTATGAAAAACAAAGGACTGACCTTTATAAAGTATATCCCAACGAAGTTATTATCAAAAAGCAAAAAGCATTCATTCAGTAAATTGTCTATCTAAGCATCATTCTGGAGGTGAAAAGTCAGCAAAAGCAAGATTAGCCCTGCCATCAGAGGACCGACATCCTGGCGAAATAAGGAGTCTTGGAGACTAGAACCAGAGAGAAGCAGGTTAGACTCGGCAGAGGCTCTCCCACAGATCAGCATGGCCAGCAGAGCAATATGTGTGAGGTCACTCCTCTAGGAACCCCACAACAACCCTTGCAGACATTGTTCCTCATGTTTTTCGAGACAGGGTTTCTCTTGTAGCTGTGAAGCCTGTCCTGGAACTAGCTCTGGTAGACCAGGCTGGCCTTGAAGTTCCTTACATTTAAAACACTGCAAGTTTTACATTAAAATTTTGTAATGCAAAGAAAATTCAGAAACTCCTAAGATATTAAAGGAGATTTGGTTTGAAAGAGAAAAATCACAGCCAAACTTGAAGGGAAAGACCTGGCACATACAAGTAGGCCAGATCCCAAGGCTCCTCAGAACTCAGAGGTCGTGCACTCCAGAATCTCTCTTGTTTCTTCAAGGCACTGACAACTCTTGCTTCAGGTACTCCCTTTGAGGGTATCTGAATAGGGAACAGTGGTATGAGCCAGTAAGAGGGTCTCTCCAGGAGCAAAAGACAAAATTAGCTGCTATCCAATACAACAAAAGCAACATCACTCTCTGGGACACATGCTGGGGTCACAGTCTGTCATACATGAGGGGCTTCTTAGGCACAGGGTCCTTCAACTTTAACAATTCACGACATGCAAAGCACCTACCTGAGCCAGCTCTTCATCCCAGCCTGGGACTTGCTAAGTTGACAAAAACTAAGCAGCACAGCAGCTTAGACACAGAAGGGTTTATTCAATGCACAGCCTGCAGATGGCGCTCATCACAATGGGGAAGGCGTCTGTGGCAGGCACGTGAGGCAGCTGGTCCCAGTGCATTCAATGAGGAAGCCAACAGCAATGAAGGTTGGTGCTTGGTTTGTTTTCTCCTTTCTCTCAGTCTATTAGTCCATGACCCTGGACATAATGGACGTAATGGTGCTGCCCACATTAGGCTATGTAGTCCTACATATGGAAGCCCGATCTAGAAATTGCCTTGCAGAAATGTCCAGAGGTTTGTCTCCTGGATGATTCTAGATCCTGTCAAGTCTGCAATCCATAATGACCGTTGCAAGAATGAAATCAACAAATCGACAGCCAAAGAGAGGGACTTGACAATGTCTCCCAGTAAGTGAGTAAGAAGATAGACTGGAAATAGCCCATTATACTAAGGCGATATCCCATGGGATAGTATATTTAAAACATGGCAATTTAGAACTAAGTTTAAAATAATTATAATCAAGTAAAATTTAAGCTTTATTCCTAAGTTACAACAGACACAGTTTTAAATGCTTAATAACTCGTATATATGGCTAGTTAGTACTTCAGCAGACTGGGCGGATAAAGCACATTTTCATCTATAAGGCCTGTTGGACACTACTGACAGGATTTAAATACCACAGCTAATAAACTGAATCTAACTGTAAGACACAGGAAATGACACCCAAGAAACAAGAAAAGACAACTGCATCAAACACACATGAAACATTACAAAGAATTGACTATTGGGGCATACGCAAAAAAAAGATCTTATGGTCTACATTCACTAGCCCAATATATAGGGTAAAACAAAATGGCACATATATGGGTATGTGTATACACACACGTGCATATATAAGGAAACTCTAGTTTTTACTGATTTCTTAAATAAGAGGGGAAATCCAAGAAGAAATTATCAACTAAGATGAGGTTACAATTCTATATTTGTAGGATTCAACCAGCAAGGAGCCCAAACTATTTGCATCCTCAAATGCTTTGTTCAGGAAGGAGTTAAAGGGGTTGGAATTAAGGTGGTTTTTGGAGACCAATAATCACCAAAAATATGGGGGGGGGACTTAATTTTTAAGGAACTTAATGAACAAACGCTCCCAAACATTCAAAGACAATAAGTTCTAGGTTGTAAAGAACTGTTTCTAAGCATAGAGAAATATCAAATTGCTGTAACTCACCTCACACAATTGTGACAGAGCTGAGAACACACATGTCAAACACATGTACAAATCAAAATAGAAAGATCCTAAAAAATATATGCTAAAAGCCTGTGGCTCATTTCAATATCCTCTCTTAACTTTTTTTAATCTCTTGAAAAACTACCAACTGAAGAAAAAACAGCTCCAAGCTGCTAATTAGCAAAAGGCTGCTACAAAACTCAAATGGGGAGAAACCTTGGAGGCTATTCTAGTCAAAACTCATCCAGGGATGCTCTCTGGAACCCACGTGGCTAGAGGTGGCCCCAGTAATGAAAGCACTTGGGGTGCCAGGTGCACAGAAATAAGCATGCCCTTACTCACAGGTGAAAACAATGCTCCGGCAAATGAATTCACAAGAATAAACAAGAGTGCGAGCCACGAGCTCACTAAGAACATCAGACAATGGAACAAACAGGAAGAGCAGGAGACAGGTGTGTGGAAAGAGCAAGGAAAGGGTCAAGTAAATACAAAAATGAATCTAAGAAATTCCCAAGACCTATTGCAGAAAAATTTAATATCTACATTTAAAAAAAAACAAAAACTAGCTGGGTGGTGGTGGCGCATACCTTTAATCCCAGCACTTGGGAAGCAGAAGCAGGCGGATCTCTGTGAGTTCGAGGCCAGCCTGGTCTATAAGAGCTAGTTCTGGGACAGGTTCCAAAGCTACAGAGAAACCCTATCTTGAAAAATCAAAAACCTAAAAAGACAATTGTAACGTTCTTGAATTTAAAAGGTGCAAAATTATAAAGATACCAAGTACTGGGCCTGGAGAGATGGCTCAGTAGTTAAGAGCGCTGGCTGTTCTTTTAGAGAACTCAGGTTCAATTCCCAGCACCCACATGGTGACTCACAACCATCTGTAACGCCAATTTCGGAGGATCAGATGCCCTCTTTGGGCCTCTGCAAGCAGCAGGCATGCATGTGGTGCACCAACATACATGCAGGTGAAACAATTACAAAGTTTTTAGAACAATTAATTAAAAAACAAAGCAGTACCAGCCCAGACATGGTGGCACACACCTTTAATCCCACCACTCAGGAGGCAGAGACAGACAGATCTCCACAACTTTGAGCCCAGCCAGGTCTACATAGTGAGTTCAAGGACAGCCAAGGCTACAAAGTAAGCCCCCCCTCAAAACAAACAAACAAACAAACAAACAAAAAGAGAACTCTAAAGACAACCCTGAAACATAGTACACTTGCACTAATGGAGAACTTGACTAAATTATTAGAAGGAAATTAATACCTTTACTTTGCACTAAAATATTCTATCAAAGAAAGTGATACCATTTTTGCACAGCAAAATATAATAGTGTAAGGGGGAAAGAAGCAACACATTTGAGAAAAGATTAGGAAGGAGTACAGCCCATAATAAACAAGAAAGTCTGTAGTTTACCAACACACTCTGCACAATAGGAGACAACACATAGGCAGGAAGAAGCAAATCATTTCTGAAACACAAAGACATACCCAGTGAAGTGGGCACAAGACCCCACCCTAACTCAGAAGCTGGCTCCTACTGATAACTGCTCGAAACTGAAAACTCAAATTTTTTCCACAGGAGTCTCACTGGGGATACAAACCATACAGAGAAACAAAAAGGAGTCTCACTGGGGATACAAACCATACAGAGGAGCAGGCCCCATGCCCAGCAATAGTGGCCAACACAAGATGAGCTCAGTAGTATTTTTTGGAAGATTTATTGTCTCACATTTTGTTCAGGCTTTTGTTGGTGATGTTGATTTTTTTTCAGGCCTTTGGTTATATATTATGGTTTTCTATTGTTTGTGTGTGTTTTCTGTATATGTGAATGTAAATCTCGGTATCTGTATTTCTTGTGTCTTTTATTTAGCTCTTTTATCTCTTTGTTTTCGCTTATTCTAATTTGTTTGTTTTTATTTTATATTATTGTTGTTTCAGATGCCTGTGAGTTTTCTATTGAGAGAAATGAAAAATGTGGATTTGGGTGGATAGGGAAGTTGAGAGGATATGGAAAGACTTGGATGAGGGAAACCACAATCAGAGTATATTATATTATATTTTAAAAATAAAAAAAAAGCATGCCAAATAAATAAAATCAGAGTGGGGTGAGTTGAAACAGAGCCTCCCTCTCTATTATGCAGTTCTGGTCATCCTGGAACTAGCTCTGTAGACCAGGCTGACCTCGAACTCATAGAGATCCACCTGCCTCTGCCTCCCAAATCTTGGGGTTAAAGGGGCACACCACTACCACCATGCGTGGCTTCCAAAAAAATTTGTGAAAATTCTAATAAAAGCAGCAAGGAGTTTGGAATGGCAGTGTACACCCATAATCACTTTAGATTTAGTATCTTTTGTTGTGCAAAAATGATGCCACTTTGATCAAATTTTCCTATGCCAACAGGAAATCTTTCTTAATTTAATCAAGCTCCCCACTGATAAAAAGAGTATTATGTATGAATATAACTGTACATTTCTAAATGGCTAGTCAGCTTTCTCTACACTGATTCTGAATAAAGAAATGCCTAGTAACATATTAACATGCCCAGTCTCACCATTAACTGTAAAAATTCTAACTGAAACATCAGAAAGCCTATAATAGTATTGTATGCCTGTAATCCCAGCACTAAGGAGCAGACAGGAGTCACAGTAAACTCAAGGCCAGCCTGGACTACGTTGCAAGATCCTGGCTTGAAAAAGGGAGGGGGTCTGATGGTGGTGGCACACACCTTTAATCCCAGCGCTTGGGAGGCAGAGGCAAGTGGAGCTCTGAGTTGAAGACCAGCCTGGTCTACAGAGTGAGTTCCAGAACAGGCAGGGTTACACAGAGTAACCTTGTCTCAAAACAAACAAACAAACAAAACAAAAACAGGCAAATAAAAAGTGTCATATTTTGCTCCATGTGTTGAGAAAAGGTTTTAGGGTTGCTAATGGACTGTAGTGAAAGTTCTAGAAAAGCAAAAATGGTCACACTCTACAGGTGGAAAAGGAGATGGAAGTCTTCCGGTGCTGCTGACAACCAGGTGGCGCTGGTCATGTGTGTTTGGGGTAGGTCCCATCACTCCAGGCTGACTTTGAACTTGTGATCTTCCTGCCCAGGTTGGATGAGTGCTGAGATTAGGGATGTGCACATCCATACCTGGATTATAAAAATTTTAACGCGAACACTGAGAGTTTGAATGTCACCTCCTACTTTTAATGAAAATTATCCCAAAGGCAATAAGCATAGAATGGAACAAGCAGTTAAAACCTCCAAATTCCATGTTGAGGGCAAATAAAGAACATCTAAAACCCCACAAGCACAAAACGAGTACCGAGGGGAAGGAAGGGCCGGTAAATATCAGGAAGGGTCAGAAAGAACTAAGGCTAGAGTGGAAACCGAGGTGGCTATTCTGTGTGAACGCTAGAATGGTGTCCTCGGCTGAATTTGGGGTAGCTGGGATCTGACGTTAGTGTCAAGAAGGCAGTGTCTCGGGCTGAACAAGAACTGCTGTATTCACGCAGGTGGTGCGAGGAAGACGTAGTTTGCTTGACAAGAAGTTCTCCAGGGCTTTATCTCCTGGACAGGAATGAAAGAGATACCTAGTAGACACAGCCTTAAGCATATGGAAAATCCTAGGTAGCCTATAGCCAGGCTCTGCCCATTTGTCCTCTCAGCTTTCCAGAAAATTACTAGTCTACAAGAAACAAAACCCCATTTTCAGAGAGGGGAACTGTTGTGTGAAGTTTTATTTATTTATTTTCTTCGAGTTTTTTGGGGGCGTCCACCACCCAGCTCCCAAGTAAAACACACAGAGGCTTATCCCAGCCTCAGCTGGACTTGTTTCTTGCCAGCTTTTCTTAAAGTAAATTATCCCAACTACCTCTGGGCTTTTATCTCTCTCTACTTCTGCATGCCTTTCTTTACTTTTTTCTCTGTGGCTTGCTGTGTAGCTCGGTGGCTGGCCCCTGATGTCCTTCTCTCCTTGTTTTCTTGCTCCTCTTTGTCGTTTCTTCTACTGTTTATCCTCTCTTCCTCTCTGCCTGCCTGCCTGCCTGTCTGCCTGTCCTGCCCTACCCTGCCTATTTTGTCTCCTGCCTCACTATTGGCCATTCAGCTCTTTATTAGGTGTTTTAGACAGGCAAAGAATCACACCTTCACAGAGTTAAACAAATGCAGTGAAAACAAAAGAAACACACCTGAAAATAATATTCCCCAGCAGGGGAATCTAAAAAAAAAACAGCTCAGGAAAGATTAAAAAATGAAACAAGAAACAAGAACATGGCAGAATCGAAATACACTAGAGAAATGTAAGGCAAAGATGAAAACGATGACTTCCCAATTAATGTAGACATCTCAATGATGTAATGAAGCAAGATGTGGAAGAGAGATGGTGAGAAGATGCCAGAAGAGAAAATGTGAAATGGACAGTTTATTATGGCCAAATTGGACAGAGAAAAGGCTACGCAGACGGTTTTTGAAAACTTGGCACAGGGCCTAGAAGATATGCATGGGAATGACAAGAAAGGAAACAAAACGAAAATGTTTAACTAACAAACACTCTATAGACCAGAAGACAAAGCACAGAAACAGTGCCTACAGCTTGCCGTGAAGGGAACAAAACAGCTGCAAAATGCTTTTAAAATTTGCATGACCTTTCAACATCTACATTTAGACCACATTCCTTTATGTAAAAGAAATTTTGGCTTTACAGACTGACCATGAGCTAGAAAAAACTGAGACAAAACACAATTGAAACTGAGTTACTTCCTAGCAAAATTCTGGGCTTCAAGATTTAAAAAAAAAAAAAAGAGTTCCCTGGGCTATGAGGCAAAAAGACCAAGTCATTTACAAGGTGGAAACAAGCAAGCCAGCCCAAGATTTGTCTACAACATCCAGAGCTAAGACATAGGCAGCGCTGCAAAACTTTCACAGGAACAAAGAAGTACGTCTCAAAAATGTTCAAAGGTCTCACTGCTATCAACTGAAAAGGCAACAAGAATTTTAAACATGCAGTGAAAAAATTGATAAAAATAAATAAAAATATTAAAAATAAAGTAAAATTAATGTTTGGGAACTGAACCTGGAAACAACTGGAATTTGAACCTGAAAATGCAATACCGTTTGTGAAGGAAGAAAGAAAGGGAAGGAAGGAGGAGAGGAAAAGGGAGGGGAAAAGAAAGGGAAGGGAAGAGAAAAGGAGGAAGAGGGAAGGAAGGAAACTGTCGAAACTTCTAGGATGAGAAGATTATAAAACTCTAATTGTTTTGTTTTGAAACAGTCTCACTATAAAGGCCCAGCTGTCTTCAAACTCAATCCTCCTGCCTCTAATTTTGTGAAACTGGCATTATCAGAAGGTGCTGCCATGCTCAGCAATAAAACTCTAATCAAGAAAAGAAATTTTCAAAAATTGATATAGTTCATTAAGAAGATTCAATGTTGTCAAGATGTGAATTCTCTCTACTTTGACTTATAGATTCAACAAAATCCAAATTAGAATCTCAGCAAGTTGTTGTATGGATGCTATGAGACCTAGAATAGCCAACACAATAGGAAAGAAGATCAAAATTGAGGTTTGACGTATCTGATTTCGGCCTTGCTGTACAGCTGCACTGATAGAGACAGTATGCATCAGTGAAACAAAGACAGATCAACAGAGCAGTGCGCAGGGCCAAGACACTAAGTCATTAAACACATTGTCTGGTTAGCTTTCTGTAGCTGAGATAAAACACTGACCAAAACCAGCTTGGGAAAGAAAGGGCTTATTTTACCTTACACTTACTTGACAGTCCACTAGGAAGGGAAGCTCTCAGAATTACCCTCCAAGTACCATAAGCCCCAAGAATTCAATGACTTTTCCAGCCCAAATGATGCTGTGGTCCTCCCCAAAAGAAGAATGGCCAGGCTCAACAAAACAACACGCCACACCAGGTACATATTTCTGCATTAGTTTTCTCTCTTTGTTACTGTGATAAAACACTGACCAAAAGAAGCTGGAAGAGAAAATGGTTTATTTTATCTTACACTTTACAGCCCATCAGGGGAAGCCAGGGGAGTAATTCAAGCAGGAACCTGGAGGCAGAATCTGAAGCAGAGACCATGGAGGAATTCTGTTTATAGACTTGTCTTCTATGGCTCATTTAGCTAGTTTTCTTATACAAACCAGGACCAATGCCCAGGAGTATCTCCAGCCACACAGGACTGAGCCCTCACACACTAATATTAATCAAGAAAATATCCCACAGACGTTGCCACAGAACAGTCTGATGGAGGCAATTCCTCAACTGTGGTTTGCTCTTCTCTGGTGACAACAGAGAAGGGGCAAGGGATATCTAGACATAGACCAGAAATATAACCAGTAAGTGACAGATTTAAACCCAATTTGCGTAGACAGAAGTTTCTGTCCTTCCTTGTCTGCAGCCATTCAGTACCAAAGAAACACAGAGGCTTATATTAATTATAAACTGTTTGGCCTATTAGCTCAGGTTTATTAACTTAAACAACTTCAGTTAACCCATAACTCTTAGCTATGTTTAGCAGCAGAGGTCCTCTGAAATGCTGGATCATCTGGGCCATCTGCTCTTATCACAGAATTTTTTTAGGGGCTCTTCCTTGATCAAGCCTTATTTTTCTTAACCCAGAATGAATCCACAGCATCTCATTTCCTGCGGAAACAAAAGCAAAACCTCCGAAGGCTTATTATTAATTATCTCTTACAACTTAAATTAACATGTAATTTTTGTCTATGTTTAGCCACGTGACTTGGTACTTTTCTCAGTGAGGCATTCTCATCTTGTTTCCTCTGTGTCTGGCTGGTGACTCAGGTTGCCTTTCCTCTTCCCAGAATTCTCCTAGTCTGGCCACGCTGCCTATACTTCCTGCCTGCCTACTGGTCAATCAGCATTTTATTAAACTAATACAAGCGACAGATCTTTACAGTATACAAAAGCACTATCCTACAGCATTTCCCCCCTTTTTTTCAAAACTAGAACTCTTAATCTAATCTCCTTTGTTTAGCTTTTTTCCTGACCATTATCAATAACAACTTGTAAACAAAACTCTAAAAAAAACAAACACTCATAATCCATTTTTATGGAATGTGAGTGTAGTTTTCTAGGCTACTTCCTGCTAACAGGGGGCACTGATAATCCTATGGGGATCAAAAGAAAATTCAGGATTATGCTCAATTTCTGACTGGAGTATTCTGTGAGGCTGGATCGTCTCAGTCAGCAGTCTTGAGGCTGTTCTGGATGCAGAACTCAGAGGAAACTCCAACAGAGGTCCTCTGAAATGTCGAATCACTTGGGCCATCCACTCCTATCAGAGATTTTTTTCAAGGGGTCTTCTTTGATCAAACTTTAGTTTCCATAACCCAGAATGAATCCACAGCCTCTCCTTTCCTGTGGAAACAAAAGCAAAACCTCTTTCCCAAAGTAACATATTTTTAAGATATTTTTAAAATATATAGGTTGATTTAATTCAGCAGCATTTATAATCAAATGTCTTTTAACAGCTGTTGTTCCTTCCTCGGCAGTCAAAAAATTCAAAGACAGTATCCAAATTCTCTGTGTATTTTCCATCTTTATATGGCTTTTTTTTTACTCTGTTTATTTTTATTTTTAATTTTTGTTTTTGTTTTTTTGAGACATAGTTTCTCTGCCTATCTTTGGCTGTCCTGTAACTGACTCTGTAGACCAGGCTGACCTCAAACTCACTGCCTCTGCCTCCTAAGTACTGGGATTAAAAGTGTGTACCACTACACCCAACTAATCTATTTCTTTTTCTTTAAAGGGATTTCTCTATCCTTTTTCTTTTCTCTCCCAAGCCTAGGTATATTTTTATTTTATGTATTTATTTATTTATTTATTTATTTATTAAAGATTTCTGCCTCCTCCCCTCCACCGCCTCCCATTTCCCTCCCCCTCCTCCGATCAAGTCCCCCTCCCTCATCAGCTCGAAGAGCACTCAGGGTTCCCTGACCTGTGGGAAGTCCAAGGACCACCCACTTCCATCCAGGTCTAGTAAGGTGAGCATCCAAACTACCTAGGCTCCCACAAAGCCAGTATGTGCAGTAGGATCAAAAACCCATTGCCATTGTTCTTGAGTTCTCAGTAGTCCTCATTGTCCACTATGTTCAGCAAGTCCGGTTTTATCCCAGGCTTTTTCAGACCCAGGCCAGCTGGCCTTGGTGGGTTCCCGATAGAACATCCCCATTGTCTCAGTGTGTGGGTGCTCCCCTCGCGGACCTGAGTTCCTTGCTCATGCTCTCTCTCCTTCTGCTCCTGATTTGGACCTTGAGATTTCAGTCTGGTGCTCCAATGTGGGTCTCTGTCTCTGTCTCTGTCTCCTTTCATTGCCTGATGAAGGTTAATATTCAGGAGGATGCCTGTTTGTCTTTGGGTTCACCTTCTTATTTAGCTTCTCTAGGATATACCACTCTTGGGAATATACCCAAGAGAGGCCCTATCATACAACAAAAGTATATACTCAACTATGTTCATAGCAGCATTGTTTGTAATAGCCAGAACCTGGAAACAACCTAGATGCCCTTCAACGGAAGAATGGATGAAGAAAGTATGGAATATATACATATTAGAGTATTACTCAGCAGTAAAAAACAAGGACTTCTCAAATTTTGCATACAAATGGATGGAAATAGAAAACACTATCCTGAGTGAGGTAAGCCAGATCCAAAAAGAGGAACATGGGATGTACTCACTCATATTTGGTTTCTAGCCATAAATAAAGGACATTGAGCCTAGGTATATTTTTAAATACTGCAAACCATTTAAAGGTTTTTTTTTCATCTGAATCTATCTTTACTGTATATTTCTATCTTTTTCAGACCACATGAGTCTTTAATCTGCTAAGCAATAAGGCTAAAATTAAAGCTATAGCTTTGGTGGGCTGGCTCCACCCCCATTGCTTAGTTTTTTGGGAGTCTAGCTTCATGGCGGAGGTACTGGCGGGAGCCACATTTATTGCCACACTCTGTGGAGTTACTAGGTCCATACCACCACCAAGAAGCATGTTGCTGGCAGCTCATAAACACCATTTCAGTGTTTGCTAGCAGGGCTTCTTGAAAGAGTTGCAAGGTTTTTGCTGCTAACGCTGAGTCAGTAAGCCTTTTTTTGTGTAGTTTTGTTTTGTTTTTATTTTTCAAGATAGGTTTCTCTGTAGCTTTGGAGCCTGTCCTGGAACTAACTCTTGTAGACCAGGCTGGCCTTGACTCACAGAGATCCACCTGCCTCTGCCTCCCGAGTGCTGGTATTAAAGTTATGCACCACCACCGCCTGGCTAGGAAGCCTTTCTTAAAGGAGCTGTGCCTCTGCTTGCTGCCAGCAAAGAGAGCCTACCAGAGTAGAGATGGTTACCAACAAGCTGTGCTTCACTCTCTTCTTGTCTACCTAGAATCCTTTTTTAAAAAGTTTTCTTAGGCTTTATGTGGAAATTCTCGCCAAATGTTTGGTACCACTTGTAGACAGAAGTTTCTGTGGTGGGAAGTGGTGACGCATGCCTTTAATCCCAGTACTTTGGAGGCAGAGACAGGCAGATCTCTGTGAGTTCAAGGCCAGCCTAGTCTATAAGAGCTAGTTCCAGGACAGGTTCCAAAGCTACAGAGAAACCCTGTCTCGAAAAACCAAAAAAAAAAAAAAAAAAAAAAAAAAAAGGTTTCTGTCCCAAAGAAACACACAGAGGCTTATATTAATTAAAAACTGTTTGGCCTATTAGCTCAGGCTTATTAACTTAAATAACCTCAATTAACCCATAACTCTTATCTACTTGTCTGTGTTTAGTCATGTGGCTTGGTACCTGTTTTCAGTAAGGCATTCTCATCTTGCTTTCTCTGCATCTGACTGTGATTCTCTCTACCTTTTCTCTTCCCAGAATTATCTTAGTCTGGTTGCCCTGCCTTTACTTCCTGCCTGGCCACTGGTCAATCAGCATTTTATTAAACTGGTAAGAGTGACAAATCTTACAGTGTACAAAAGCATTATCCCACAGCAAGTTTGCATCCAGGCTAATATGTAATTAATCAAGAAATCATGACACAAGCAGATAACAGACATTATGAAACAGTAGAGAATCAATAATTACAAATACAGTAACCATTAAGAAAACCTTTACTGAAACATTTTTAAAGATACATGGAAATCGGGAGGCAGAGGCAGGCGGATCTCTGTGAGTTTGAGACCAGCCTGGTCTACAGAGCTAGTTCCAGGATAGGCTCCAAAGCCACAGAGAAACCCTGTCTCAAAAAACCAAAAAAAAAAGATACATGGAAATAATTATTTAAAAATGCAATTCATCCAAAAGACTAGAAACAGAGAGACAAAATCTAAAACCTCCAATTAGCAAAAAGGAAAGAGCCAGCATGCCAGGCTGGCAGTGCCAGATCTACGGTTTTATACGACATTGTTGAAACTGTCCCAGTGTGTAGATTTAAACATCTCCAGATGATTCTTACATAGCAAATATAGTATCAATACCAAAACTTGAAAAAATTCTTAAAAAGTATTAGAGACCAAGCATGGTATCAAGTACTTAGGAGGCAGAGGCAGGTGGAGCTCTGTGTTTGAGGCCATCCTGGTCTACACAGGGAGCTCAAGGACACCCAGGGTTACATAATGAGGCACCATCTTGGAAAAAAAACCAATATTGCAGATCATTGTCACTCTGAAGTTAAATTGTAAATACAGCAGCAAACAGAATCCAATGGCACGTTTCAAAACTGTACAATTGGAGCCGTGGAGATGGTTCAGTGGTTAAGGAGCTGGCATCATATGTCTGTCGACTGAAAGTCCATTCATGGAACACAAATAAAGATAAAAAGAGAGGACCAACTCCACAATGTTGTGGTCTGACCACCACTAGGGTTCCATGTGTACCCATTCATACACATCATGATCTTACACACACAGACACACACACACGCTCCACGGAGAATCAGGGGAAGGAGGATAAAACTGAATATAAACATGAATGAATCAAGCTATATTCCTATGCAATGAAATGACCTCACCAAAGAGCAGTATGAATCAAAGTACATTCTGAACACAGCATCTTAACTGTGGTCCTTCAGTGAGCAGTAGGATAAACAAATGCAAATAAATCTTGAAACGTTTTACTAAGTTTGTCACGATGATAAAAATCTATCGAGTCCAAAACTTAATCTGTATGAGTTGTATGAATGGATCAATTGGTAAACAAGTTGAGAGAATCTGGAGTTCTCATTCTGGAAGAAGTGAGAGGGGAATAAGAAATGGGAAGATCTGCAAGGAAACTAAGACTCAGGAGAACTGGAGGAGCCTAAGTGTGTCCACTGGAAGAGCAGACCGGCAACCATGTGACCTTCTGAGAGACAGAGAGAAAAAAACCAATGCAGCAAAACGATGATGATGATGATGATGATGATGATGATGATGATGATGATGATGATGATGATGATGATGATGATAAAAAATACATGGCTCATTTCTGCAAAGTTTCTATAAATTTGAAAATATTTCACTAAAAAAAGCAGAAAAACATGTCTCTTGTACTGTTCATTTCTGAGCAATGGGTCTAGCATGCTTACCTGGCAAAGATGGGGAGCACTCTCACCAAAGACTAGAATAAAAATTAAAAAAAGACACTGTTTCCCCTTATTGTATTTGTTGCACTGAAGGTACCTGTAGACAGAATTAGACAAGGGCAAGCAAGTGCAGGTATAGAGCTTGACCAGGAGGGAAACTATCACCGTTGCAAAGCACACAATTGCACAACCCAGAAAACAACTAGACACCAAAGAGTCTTTGTAAGACAGTTGAGGACACAAGCAGAAACCATCAGGGTTTGATGGTAACAGCAAAACTCTGAAGCTTGACTTCACCCTAAGGACTTGGTAAATCTGCTATTTCTTTTCATCCTTAGGCTTTAAGGCCAAATCACTATTTGAATGCCAGTTTGGCATCCTTAAAATAGATTAGGATTGAGGATCTCGTGATCACCTAGGCCATTATCATAGCTAATCCTTAAACAGCATCAGCAATACAAGAGCACTCACCCTTGAGAGGTGTTGTTGGGAAAGAAAGATGGCCTACTGTAATATATCACAGTTACCAGGATTACTGCTAGGCCAGCAGAGAACTGAGCTACCCTCAGCATTCTGTTAGAGGAAAAGAAGTTTATAAATAAGTGATTTGTGAAGTTGCTTTTTCTTTTTATTTAATTTTTTGTTTTTTGTCTTTGCTTGTTTGTTTGGAGATAGGGTTTCCCTGCAGCTATGAAGCCAGTCCTAGAACTCACTCTGCAGACCAGGGTGGCCTCAAATTCACAGAGATCTGTCTTTCTCTGCCTCCGGAAAGCTGCAATTAAAAGCATGTGCCACCACTGTTCAGGTGAAGTTGCCTTTTCTTATACAAAACAATTGAAATCTAGATGTCAACACTGCATGCTGAAAAGGCCTCCGAAATGAAATGGGAGAGAGCCTGTACTTTGAGGGCATCAATACAAATTAACGGTGAGCTCCGACAGGCCAGAAAAATGCTCATGACACTTCACCATTCCAGAGAAGAAACCGCCATAAACACCCAGAAAAGTTGCTCACTGCCGCAGCTCTGAGGCAAGAGTTAGCGGGAGCTAACCAGGGCCTACCACCTTACAGTTTGGCTTGTTTTTGAAATGCTATTATTATTGCCCATGTGAATAAAAATAAATAGTAATTTTCAAGCCATTTAATTCTGAATGAAAGTGGGTGAATATATGGTCAAAGCTGCTGGATGTGGTGGCATGTGTGTATAATCCAAGCACTTGGGAGGTGGAGGAAACAACAGGAGTTGGGGACAGATTCTGCTACACAAGAGTTCGAGGACAGCCTGGCTACATGAGATTATCTCAAAACTAAAACTAAAATTAGGAATAAAGAAATGATCAATGTCAAGAACACCAGCGAAGTCCCAAGTCCTCACTGGCTTTAGTTACTTCACACCTAAGGCTCAGGAAACTCTTGAGTCCCGTTTATTCATGTCCTCCTTGTAGCCAGTTTCCTGGATCCAAATCCCCTGGGCTTCATTCCCTCACCTGGGCCCTTCTATGTATACCTAATTACCTGTCATTTTTGCCAATTTAGTCCACCCAGAACTTTAAGCATGATGTAGTAATTTGCTGAATCATACTGAGTAACACTAATGAACATGTCTAATCAATTCACCCTACAACCTTGGGCATTTCTTTTTGAACCTGGGCTCTCACTATATAGCCCTGGTTGGCCTTGAACTCAGAGATCCTCCTGCCTCTGCCTCCCAAGTGAGGGAATTAAGGGCCTTGGCACTATGACCAACGTCTTTAGGCACTTTAAAGAGGAGGACAAAAGCAGGTAGGATGAAGAACATCTGATTGAAAACCAAGCACAACCATGTAGATACTCCGCTACGAAAACACCTAGAAGCCTGCTTCCTAATGGCTCAAACATCCCTTTAGGGAGTAGTACTTCTTACTACTGTTCTCTAAGCATTTGCTTAGAGAAACAAGGCTGGCAAGAGCAAGTGAGAAAGGCCAGTTAAAAATCTTTCAGTAAATCCCAAATTCCTCATAAGCATTCGCCACACTCCAGAACCATTGCAAACCACCCTACAACCACTCTGTACAGCAGGATGGTGCTGTCCATGTTAACATGAGAGGAAATAGAGTCCCAGAAGTGGTGAAATGCCCAGTATCACCCAGTTAGGAACTGGTAGAGGAGGGGAAACCAAGATCCATGCTAACTCATTTCTGTCCCAGTCAGAAGATCACATCCCAGATTTTTCACCAAGTTAAGGTCGTGAGACCAAGCAAACAACAGACATAGGTGCCACCATCTCAGCCCTGAGACTAGGCCCGTATGCTGCCTGACTCTGTGCTAATCCATCTCCCCTTACACCATGACACTTACTGGCCTGTCTTCAGTAGCACCCTATTCAGGAACACTCTGCCGCTTGGAATTTTTGACCCGTCAAGGGTCACAGACAGACCTCTCCAGGACCCAAACCCAAGCCTCACTCCATCCCTGCCCTTGGCCTGGCGCTCAGCCTAGGCCACCTATGAGCCAGACTGTAGCTTCCAGAAACATTCCAACTCACCCCAGGGAAGGCATGTCTGGATCTGTGGGTTCCTACCAGAGCCTTTCAAATCCTCCAGGAGCCAGACCTGGCCTCCCAGCGTTGTCTTGTCCCAGGCCGCTATTCCTTGGGAAAATTTTCAGCCTCACGGGCAGATACACCGGAAATCCAGCAGGAAGCGAATATCCAGACTGAAGGCCAGCATGCCCTGACTGGCTCAGCACCCAGGCCAGACTTTTAAAATCCCCTCATAGCACTAATATCAAAGAGACGCGCGAGAGGATTCCAGTAGCATCACGGACATCCACAGGTTTAAATGTTCCTCAGAAAGGGCCTGACTTAGGTGGAAAATGGAAATCATTCCATCTCTGAGGAGGAAGCAGGAGGAACTTCAATTCAAGTCACTGAACTTAAGTTTAAGTCCAACCAAAAGAGGGGGGGGGATTCAAACAGGATAAATTTTATATAGCCCTTAATAAATGAACAGGAATGTTCTATTAGAATAATTCTGAGGACTCACATAGCTAAAAGATAGGCATAAGTAGAACTATTTTTCTTGTCGTCAATTGGCATTTAAATACATACACTACGCATTCTTAAAATCAGTGATGTCTATTTTACCGGTATCATTCCGCCACCTCGACAAGCCAAACATGCCTTGACTTAAAGCGGCAGCTTAGATCAGAGCACTGGAGCAGTATCAACTTCCGCAAGGCTTGAAATGCCAGACCTCGTGCAGCTCGATCCTAGAAAAGTTTTTAACACAATTGGCATTGCTTTACAACAGTTTATATACTGGACAAAAAACCAGATATACATTATTCGTCAGACTTGGGATTTAAATCCAATTAAGTAAGCTTGTATTTTAACTGACAGCATAATGCTTACAAGACTGGCTCGCGTAATAAAGAAAGCAACTTTAATCACAAAACATGTTAATTTATGTTCTCTTTCACCATCCGTGGAGGATGATTGATGGTCATTTAAAAACTGGACAGAAGCTGAACGATGCACACAAAACTCCCGACACTATAGGTCAAGAGTAGAATAGGGTACTTCTATTTTGAAGGCTAAAATCCAGGCTTACACTGGGCGTCCTTACATAACATTCCACTCGCGAGACTTGAACAGTGATGGCCTACTGCTATAATCTGGCTATAGCATACAAGGCCCACAATCCAAAGCGTGGGCGAGAGCCTACAAACCAAATGGCTGCTTATGGAATGCTAAGAACGGAATACCACACACTGACCTACAAACTACAGCCATAGCCATTGGTCAGATCGACAGTGCTGGGCGGAGCCAGGAAGGGGCGGAGCCTATCATGACATTTCCCTATTCGACCTGTTTTCCCGCGCATCCCTTGAACTAGAATTGACGCCTGGGGTATATCCGGTGGGACGTGAGGAAAGCGCACGCTCCACAGCAAGAACAGCAGCCGCCCAGTTGCACGTCTTTGCACTGCAATCCACGCCTCCGCAAGCCCAACATCGTCACCAACATGCTGGGAGTACGACCCCGCAGCCCCAGCGCTGACCCCGAACCCTGCTGGACACCACAGCCACAAGGACCCAGCCCTGCTAAGCGCCGCCGCCTCCAGGAGCCCCAGGAGCCACTCAGCCTGGAAGAGCCCACAGGGTCCGCCAGCAATGCATCGACCTCCATGGTGATCCTGCAGCTTCAGCTGGATGACGTCGAACTGCTGCTGGAGCTAGATCCCAACTCGGTCCTGGAAGTGTCTCTACCTGAACACACCATCATCCTGGTGCCCGAGGGCCTCCAGGCTTCAGACCATCTTGGACAGCCTGGGTTCTTCTCCGCCAGCCCGCAGGGGGGCGCTGGTCTGGAAATGCCAGTGGACGACCTGCTAGTCCTCCAGCCGGAATCCTCCTGTGAGTACATTCTAGAAAGTTCCTGCCAAGAGGAATCCTATGATGAGAATGAGGACTCTGGCTCCCTGTCACCCTGGATGGATCCTCCAGCTGGTCAGGCAAGTGAGCACTTTTCCTCCACCAACAGGATGGCCAGTCCTTGGCCTCAGGGCCACATCCCAGAACCATATGCTTCAGGGCATTTCCCTAGTGCAGAGCCATATTCTCCAAGGTCTGTCTGGGACCAGGACAGCTACCTGCTGGGACCCTTCCCCAGCTCACCCCTGCAGCCTCTGCCTCCATCTCCTCCTCCAAGTCCACAAGAACAGCGCCCTCCATCCTCTCCGAGGTCCCCATGCAAGGCCAGGAAGAGACTGTTCTGTGAATGAACTGCCCTGCCCCAATCCTGATGCCCCTTAAATGAGAGACTGGCTTCCCAGCAGCATCGTGAGAGCACAGCCTACAAGGTTAGAAGGGCACTCTTGTTTCTGAATTGGGCAGAATGCAGAATATTGGATTGATGGTTGGCTAGAAAGTCTGGAAGGAAGATCATCGCCTCCAGATTACGTGCTGGTTGACACTCGCCTGCATTTGTTCTTTGAATTGACTGCTTGCTTAGACCTTTTCTATACAGAAGTCACCCTCGGGCAGCTCCAGCAGTGCAGTCCTGGTTTTGCCCCCAACTTGCAGCACTTTCCCTCATGCTTCACCCTATCATTCGCCTTTCTCCAACTTAATTTCTTGAATTAATTAGTCATTGATAGTGAAAATCGTTTATGACTTTACCGCTACCCCTCCTACTCTGCCAGCTTTTTTGCCATGAGCCCTTTCCTTACCGAGGTTCTTCCTCATTTGGGAAAATCTAGCAAATGGTTTCATCTCACAGATGCTGTTCTGTATGAAACAAACTTAGCAAGGGAAGTAATGATTGTGCTCTTTTTTTGTTTTTGATTTTTTTTTTGTTTTTTCTTTGTTTTTGTTTTTCGGGACAGGGTTTCTCTGTAGCTTTGGAGCCTGTCCTAGAACTATCACTTGTAGACCAGTCTGGCCTCAAACTCACAGAGATCCACCTGCCTCTGCCTCCTCAGTGCTAGGATTAAAGGCGTGTGCCACCACCACGCAGCTCATGTTATTTTTTTTAATAAGTAGTTAATTTGGTGGGGATGTTGTTTGCACTGTGGGTTTATTTTGGATTTTTGCTTTTTGATTTGGCTTTAGTTTTTCAATAAGAAATAAGTACTTGGATATCATTTCCTGTATTTTTAATATAGTTCTCCTGTTCTGGAGGTCATAATTCTAATGTTACAATAATTAATTATAAGACTATATTCTTAGAACAAGTAGAAGATCCCAAATTTATGTTATTCCTTGTTACTAGTATGTAGATATGTCTTATGTTGATTTGATTTCTAACAAATTTATTTTTATATAGTAATTTTATATACCTTCTTTTGGATGTTTGATAAAAACAATATCTCTACTGAGAAAATGGGGGCCTTTGACAGATCTAATACATCTTATTTATCCTTAATAATTCCTATGAAATCATTAAGTTCACTTGAAGTGTATTTGTTAAGGACATTCCTATCCTATAGAATGCAATTACTTAAATTTTATAATAGAATATTAGCTTTTCTATAAATAGTTGTTAGATAGTCTTTTTCCCGCTGGAGATGTTACTTTATAATGTTTCTGATCATAAAAAATTTAGATTCTTTTGTTTTGGTTTTGGTTAAGTACTAAGACTTTGTCAAAATGTTGGATTTAATAATTTAATAAAATTGTATTTTAAAAACTTGTGTATTAGAGTACCTTCATGTATGAGCTATGTTGAGCCCCGAATCTTTGGTAAACACACAAAACACGGTTAGAGGACAAATGAGGCCAGGGTTGGGACTAAGGATATTGTAAAACTTAGGTCCTCTTTCTGATACTTGAGCAGAGATGGTTAGAAGCAGAAATGATTGACGAGTTGCCTTACGGTGTCACATGGTAACATTTAAGAAGTTTTTGTTTTGAGCATGGTGTTCCATGGTGTCTTTGCCATCAGTCCATGCTGACAGAACACACGACAACTAAGGAAGGCCCTCTGCACCCCTTCTAGTCCATAGGAGTTCCTTCTGATTGTCATTATACTCTGGAATTTTTTTTTTTTTTTTTTTTTTTTGCTTTGGGAGGTTAGAGAGTGTTTGAATGGCTGACTGGTAGGGTTGATTTTTTTGGAGAAATGATCTCCCTATATAGTCTTAACTGTCCTAAAACTCACCTTGTAGGGAGATCAGTCCAGGCTCAAACCCACAGGAATCTACCTTTCTTTTCTTTCTCCTTTCTTTCTTTCTTTTTTTCTTTCTTTCTTTCTTTTTTTGACAGACTTTCTGGCTGCCCTGGAACTCAATCTGAAGACCAGGCTGGCCTCAAACTCAGAGATCCAACTGCCTCCCGAGTGCTGAGATTAAAGGTTTGAGATTAAATGTTATGCCCAATTTTCTTTTAATTTTGAGACAGGGTTTCATTGATTAGCGCTGGCTATCCTGGAACTCGTTTTGTAGAACAGCCTGGCCCACCTCTGCCTCCCACGTATTGGGATTAAAGGAATGTGCCACCACTGCCTGGTTTGCTATTTTTCTTGAAACCACTCTTAACTAATATTAAAATGTCCATAGAGAAAATGACATATATACACATATACATATATATATTAATTTTGTATGTATGTGTATACAAGGCAATATATTGTGTAGAGTTATTGTGTATGTGTGTGGGTATATACATACATATATATATAATATATACACGTGTGTGTGTCTGTGTGCATAACATGAATGCTTGTATAGGCTAAAAGAAGGCATATCAGAGTTACAAACACTTTGAGCTGCCCTCTGGGTACTGGGAACAAAACTAGGGTCCTCTATAAGAGCAACCAGTGTCCTTAAACACTGAGCCATTTTAACACTGATCCATATTTTATAATGAAATAAATCAATACTGACAAAGCAGATATCAAGATAAAGCTACTTTGGGAACATCAATAATTAGATATTGGATATTTGAGTTTGTTGCCAGTTTCTTTATTATTTTTCTATTCTTGCACCTCACTCCTTCTTTATATCCTCCTTAATTCTTTTTATTTTTTTATATAAAAAACCACATTTATGTCTTTGCTTTGCTTGTGTGTGTACACTAGTGTCCTGCCACCATGTGGATGTCAGAGACTAACAGGACTCTGTTCTCTTCATCTATCCTGTGGGTTCCAACACTTGAACTCAGGATGTCAGGTCTGGCCACGATCACCTTTACCAACTGATCCATCCCACTGGCCCCTCGTTTGTCTTCTTTCTAAGCTACAATGTTCAGTTTTATATACCTAGGGTTTCCTTGTGTAGCCCAGGCTTGTCTCAGACTTGAAATTCTTCTGCTGGAGCTTCACAAGTGCTAAGATGATTGGCGTGAGCCAGCACCTCTGAGAAACCTACAGAACAGCCTCAGGAATTCTTTCTTCCATGGCTTATGTGGTAAATCTTAGCTTATGTCTGGAAATGTTTCAATGACACCTACTAACTTGTGCTATTTTCGCTGGGTTTGGGATTCTAAAATCAAATCTATTTTCTCTTATTGCATCAAGTTACTGTTCTTTCCTGCTGTTCTTTGATGTATGTAAGAAGTCTCCTGGGTAAAGAGGGGAAGGACATAATGGGAGGTAATGGAAGATGGGAACATAAGGGATGGGGATGGTCCATTTATGGGAATGACAGAGAGGTAGAACAATGAAAGACATATCCTGATAGAAAAGGCCATTATAGGGTTGGGGAGAAACCTGTGCTAAAAAATACCCTCCAGGAACCCACAAAGATGTCTTCACTTAATACTCCTAGCAACAGTGGAGATGGTGCCTGAACTGGCCTTCTTCTGTAATCAGATTGATATCTACCCTAATCGCCATCATAGAGCTTTCATCCAGTAACTGATGGAAGCATATGCAAAGATCTACAGCACAGCTTGGGCCGAACAGAAAGAAGAGGATGATGATATAGGCAAGCAGAGTCAAGATCACGATTGGCAAACCCACAGAGACAGATGATCCGAGCCTTTGGGAGCTCATGGACTCTAGAATGACAACTAGGGTGCCTGCACGGGACTCACCTAGGTTCTCTGCATGTGGGTCACAGTTGTTTTTTGTTTGGTTTGTTTTTGGTTTTTCAAGACAGGGTCTTTCTGTGGCTTTGGAGCCTGTCCTGGAACTAGCTCTTGTAGACCATGATGGTCTCAAACTCACAGAGATCCGCCTGCCTCTGCCTCCCAAGTTCTGGGATTAAAGGCGTGCGCCACCACCACCAGTCTGTGGGTTTCATTTGTATATATTGGTCTGTTTGTGGGGTTCCTAGTAGTGGAACCAGGATCTGTCCCTGGTACATCAGCTGACTTTTTAGAACCCATTCTCTATGATGGGTGCCTTTCTCAGCCTTGAAGCAGTGGGGAAGAGTTCGTTCCTGCCTCAACCTGATAAGGGAGACCTTGATGATTCCCTCACTGGAGGAATTATTCTTTCTGAGAAATGGGTGGGGTAGGCACAGGGAGAAGAGAAAGGAAGGTAAACTGTGGGTGGTATGTAAAATGAATAAAAAGTTTAAAATTATACAAGTAAAATGTGAATTTTATCAACTTGAAAAAAGTCTCTGTACTGCTGTATAATTAATCTGCTCACTTTAATTTCACATGGATGTGGTTAGTTATAGAAATCTCTCATTTCGGGGCTGAGAGATGGCTCAGAGGTTAAGAGCACTGACTATTCTTTCAGATATCTTGAGTTCAATTACCGGCAACCACATGGTGGTTCACAACCATTTGTAATAAGATCTGTGTCCTCTTCTGGCCTGCAGGGATACATGCAGGTAGATGCTGTATGTATACTTAATAAATAAATCAAAGAAAAAGAAATCTGTCATTTGGGACTCAGTGAACTACACCTTTGGGTTACTTCCTGCTTCAAGTCTCAATATATGAAATGTCTCACTGGGCTGGGGATGTAGCTCAAGAGTATGAATCCCGAGTCTCTATACAAAAGAGAGGAATAGAAATCGCTCTCTTAGGCCACTGGACCTCTCCCCAATCTCTCCAATTGGGAAATGGTGTCCTGCTCCATGACGTGTTCCCCCCATGTCACTGTCTATGTTTCCATAGCCTTAATTGTAATGTGTTTCTCTCTTACAGTTAGCCTCATCCTTTTCAAAATTTTGCTTGTTTTTCTTAGAAGACAGTATTCCCTTTACTGGTGCCTTGATCATTTCAGAACGTCTAACTAAATGTTCTTTAAACTCAACTTGCTTTGGGACTGGAGAGATGGCTTAGTGATTAAGAGCACTGGCTGCTCTTCCAGAGGACCCAGGTCCAATTCACAGCACCCACATAACATCTCACTATCTCTAACTGCAATTCCAAGGGATCCAAAGCTTTCTTCTGGCCTCCTTGGGCACTAGGCATACATGTGGTATAGAAAGACCAATACAGTTAAAGCAATGCACAGTATATGTACTTGTGTGTGTGTATTTATATTTGTGTGTATATATTTATATTATATAATTTTTTCACAATTTTAGTCAAAGTTTACCTAAATTTTCTGCCTCTTGAATGTTATGTCCTTTTTCCATAAAAAAAAAATTTAAGCATTGTTGTTTTGTATCTATTAGCTTAATGACTACATTTTCTCAGGCATAAATATCCCAAATTATTTGGTAGGATCAATACAGGTAGAAAGGGTAATTGAATCATATCTGTAATCCCAGCACTTGGGAGACAGAGGCAGGCAGATCTCTGAGTTCAATGCAAACCTACTCTACTTAGCAGGTTCCAGAATAATGAGAACTACACAGATGAGACCCTGTCTAAAATGATATGTGTGCTATTATTTCTACATTAAATATTGGTAGCTTTGTCTAGCACCTTTGCTGTAGTAAAGGACTGCACAGATACACAATAGTTCAAATAATCCATGCATTTTCTAGTATCACAGTTTTTTTCTGTAAACCTTGGTCCCTTGACTGAAAATGTTCTTCTAGCTCTGTAATGCACTCACGAGATGTTAAAAGAAAAAGATCCCACTTTGCATGTGGACTTGTATAACTAAATATATACCAGAATGGACATAGTAGCCGACACTTGTAATCCCAGCATTCAGGCAGCTGGGGGAGAGGGGAACAATTGTAAATCTCGGACAGCCTGGACCATAGAGGGAGACACTGTCTCAAAAAATAATGTCTTCCTCAATAAATTTCAAAACCAGAATATTCAATGTCCTTTTCCTTTACCCAAGGAGGATGGTTATATCCCTAGAGTGTTAACTGGTATTCCATCAGCTTTTCCCAGGTCCTTGAACAAGGCATAAAAGATTCAAAGGTCCCCTTGTGATCAGGTCCTCATGAACTGGGAAAATGGTCTCCAACTGTGTTTAGAGACTGAGACTTGGTAGACAGGTCTTAAGAAGAGACACAAAAGTTTCAAAAGATGCTGCAATTCTGACAAATCACAGTTGCATTGCTGATATTTTAATTGTTTACAAAGTAGCAAGTCTCCTTGTGATATTTTTGAGCATAGTTGGGGTTGACCCTCTCCCATTGCCTCCTCCCACTCATCTCTCTGCCCCCCCCCTATTTTGGTTTAAATGCCCCTAAGTACTCTCAACTACCCCTTCCATTTTCATGTCCCATGTGTTCTGTGACCCTCCCACCTCTCTTATAAAGTCTTTTATTTCTCCTCCCGTGGGTCCTTTCTTGTTCTCTGACCTCTATACACCTTACTTCCATTTAAATACACATATAAAAATTCAAAGCTAAGATCTCCATATGATAAGAAAAACTGGGCTCCTGCTTATAAGCCTAGGTTATCTCACTTAATGTGTATATTTTGTCAGTTTTCTGAATTTTCTTCACATTTTGTAACTTCAGCTTTCTTTATGGCTGAATAAAATCCCACTTTATGCAGAAACCACATTTTCACCTCCATCCACCACTTAGTAGACAGTGTAAAGGTGTCTCCACTGTCAAGTTGATGAAGCCGAGCAATCCCTGGGGAATGCAGTTCTGAGCATGTCCTGGGAGACTACCTTGAGCACATTCACTGAGATGGAAAGAGGTGCCCACTGTAGGTGGCACCATTTCCTAGGCTGGAATCCTAATCCACAGGGAAGGAGAAAGTGCTCTGAGGACCAGCATCCCTGCTCTCTTCTCTCTGACTGGATGCAGTGTGAGCAGCAGGTTCCAGCACCAGTGGCCTCACCAGTCTCACCGGATATAACGTAGCCTTGAACTCTTGAGCCGAAATCAGCTCTTTCTCCCTGAAGTTCTGTCATCAGGGTATTTCAACACAGCCAAGGAAAAGTAAAGACAACTCAGCTGATTCCGTTTCCTGGCTATTAGGAATAGATCTGCCGTAAACATGGATGTGCAAGTGGAGGTAGCTATTATTTAGAGTATGGTCTACATTGCCACAGAAAATACTTCCTGCTCTGTGGCATAAAGGCCAACCCCAATTAGTGTGGACTCCTTGCTAAAGATAATAGAAAGTAGCTGGATAGTGCAGACAATGAGTGCAATTCACTTTGGCCTTCAAAATGCCTTTTTCTGAATGAAGTCCTTACTCAGTTAACTGAGATTCTTTCTAAAAGTAACCAAGCGGTCATGTCGTTGCACGTGATTGCAGTAACTACTCATGGACTTGAACTCTCAAGGAAGTAGGGGAGAGAGGACCCGATGATATTGTTAATGAAAATATATCACACACACACACACACAAAAACCTTCATGAACCTGTTATTTGTTTGTTTATTTTTATTTTCCAAGACAGGGTTTCTCTGTAGTTTTGGGGCGCACCTAGAGCTCACTTTATAGAACAGGCTGTCCTCAAACTCTCAGAGATCCACCTGTCTGTCCCTTGGAGTGGTGGGACTAAATGTGTGTGCCACCACCACACAACTGTGATAGAACTTTTATATTTAAGAGACTGAGTTGGGCATTGACAAGAGGTTGCTCTGGGAATAAGCTGTCTGAAATTGTGATTAAGGAAGAATTCCAAGTGGGAACAATAACAGAGTCAACAGCTATGAAGTAGGAGGGAGCACTGAATTGATGAGAGGAGCCAAGCCTTAGGCTGAGTCCTGTGAGCCCCTCTGACCAGCTACAAGGGAAGCTGAGGCCAAAGAATCACGGGTGCAAGGCCACCCTGTTCTACAAAGCGTTTCAAGCCGGGCCTGGTAATTTACCTAGACTTTGTCTCAAAATAAAAAAAACTTTGAAAAAAGAACTGAGAAGATTGTCCAGCCGGGAAATGAAAACAAACAGAGGGCTGGAGAGATGGCTCAGAGGTTAAGAGCATTGCCTGTTCTTCCAAAGGTCCTGAGTTCAATTCCCAGCAACCACATGGTGGCTCACAACCATCTGTAATGAGGTCTAGTGCCCTCTTCTGGTCTGCAGGCATACATACAGACAGAATATTGTATACATAATAAATAAATAAATATTAAAAAAAGAAGGAAAACAAACAGAGCTGGCAAAGATGGAAACTGGGAAAATACATTAATAGAGGCGGCAAAGGGCTTGGAGGTGGGGCGACGTGCTCAACCAGCTGCCTAGAACGCAAAAGGATGGGAGTTTAATCCCTAATAGTGAATCAAAGAAGGAAAGGGAGAAGAAAAGGAAGAAGACAGTGAGGAGAAGAAGGAAGAAAGAAGAAGGTAAGGGAGACATTGCTTGTTAATTCAGAAGGAACGCAAAGTACCAGTGAGCATCTCACAGGAGGTTATCAAACAGAAATGGTGTGTCTTTGGTTTAAATTAAAATACATGTCTGCATCATATTCCCACAATAACTAAACTAGAAATTAAACACTAGGTTTTTGGGGGGTTGAAATGTGTAGTTTTTAGTACTGCTACAGTTGGAGATGGAGATACACTGTGGCTGTAAAACACTCACCTAGGCTGCCATAAACACTGTGTCCAAAACCCAGCACAAGAGAAACCGGATAGGGCAGGGCATCCCAGTGCTCAGGTCACTGTGGTGGGAGAGACGGGAGGATCATAATTCAAGGTCATCCTCCTGCAAGTACCACCTTGGATCATGGTTAAACTATGTTTGCGAAGAAATAATTAATGAGAGATAGAATGTAGAACATATATTTGAATACTAAATTTTTTTCTGAAGTATTGGACCTGACCTAGAGCTAGCCTTTGTAAACCAGGCTGGCCTTGAACTCACAGATCTACCTGTCTCTGTCTCTTGGGTGCTGGGATTAAATTCATGCACTATCATTGACACCTTAATATTGTATCAATATTTAATGCTCTCAATGATACCTTCTGCTTTCTTTCTTCCTATTGTTGTTTTAAGAACGGTCTTTCTATGGAGTCCTGGAACTCACTATGTAGGAAAGACCTATCTCAAACCAACAGAAACAGTCTTGTCTCTAACAAAATTAATGCGGTGTACCATAACAGCAAGCTAACTCCCTACCTCCCTTTCTCTGTCTGTCTGTCTCTGTCTGTCTTCTCTCTCTCTCTCTCTCTCTCTCTCTCTCTCTCTCTCTCTCTCTCTCTCTCTTTCTCTCTTGTCTCTCTCATTATTGTTTGTTTATTTGATAAGATATGTTTCTCTGTGTAGCCCTAGCTGTTCTGAAAATATGTAGTACAAAGCCAACCTCAAACTCACAGAGATTCACCTTCCTATGCCTCCTTAGAACTGGGATTAAAAGCATTAGGTGCCACAACTTCGAGACTTTTTATGAGGGGAGAGGGTTAAATTTATTTATCTCTCCAGCTCTCTTTATCTTTCCCTTTCAAACACTTAGAGTTTTTTTTTTCTTTTTACAGGGGCTCATTCAACTGAGACTGACCTCTAGGCTGAAATTGCTGCTTCTCCCTTTCTGGGGGCAGGTTCTAGGTGACCGCATGCACAAAGACCCGGGTTCGATCCACATCAGGCTATAACTTGACTGTTATATCGTAAAACTCAAGCATTCAGTAAATTTTTCTCCCAAATATATTCGGTTTTTTTAAAGAATATGATTATTTTTATCTTACTGTGTATGGATGCTTTGTCTGCATGTTTGTCTCTACACCATCTACTTGCATGTTGCTACTGTAAGACAGAAGAAGGTTTCAGATTCCCTGGAACTGGAATTAAATATGACGGTTAGCGGCCATTGGGGTGCTTGGAACTGAACCCAGATTTTCAGGAAGAATAGCTCATGCTCTTAACCACTGAGCCAGCATTCTAACCCATGTTTGGTGGGTTTTGTTCTTGTTTTCTTTTGTTATTTTCCTTTTTGGCTTTATTGATTTATTTATTTGGCTTGGATTGATTTTGAGGCAGGTTTCTCCAAACAGGGTTTCTCTGTGTAGCAGAACTGGTTGGCCTAGAATTCCCTTTTGAGACCAGGCAGGCATCAAACTCACTGAGATCCACCTGTCTCTGACTCCCAAGTGCTAGGATTAAAGGTGTGTGCCAGCTTGTTTGGTTTTGAAAATGGTGTCCAAATATGTGATCCAGGCTAGACTCAAACTTGAAATTCTCACTCTCATGATGCTGAAATGACATTCTATCAACCCCAGGACTCACGGACACAGTGACATTTTCTCCGAAAAATAAAAACAAAATAAATAATTTGATAAGCACTAAAGTTAAGAAAACTGAAAATTGGGGAAGTGGAGGAGGCATTCTTTTCAGTGATTATTTTTTTAAGGGGGAAGAGAACGGACCTCTCTTTAGATCTAGATATCCTAGAGCTTTGTAGACCAGCCTGGTAAATTCTAGGTGGTCTTTTAAATTTCGGCGAAAACAGAATTGTAAAGATCAGCCATATTAAAGTCCTATGGGTATCCGTTAAAAAAAAAAAGCCGGCCACGCTCTGGTGGCAGACCTCTTTAAACCTAGCACTCCAAGAGCACAGGTAGGCTGATCTCTGTGAGTTCAAGGCCAGCCTGGTCTACAACATCTAGCTCCAGGATGGGCTCCAAAGCTACAGACAAAACCAGTCTCGAAAAACCAAAAACATTAAAAATAAAAACCAACCAGTGTTGGTACATGCCTTTAATGTCAGCACTCAGGAGGCAGAGGAAGGCAGTTATTGGTGAGTCTTAGGCCAGCCTGGTCTACTGAGATAGTTAAAGCTTAGCTAAGGTTGTAACATAGAGAAAACCTGTCTCGAAAAACCAAAAAATAAAAAATAAAAACACGAAAGATATTCTGGAAGCACTAGACCAAAAGCATTTCTAGAGTACAGCCTAGGCTACTGGAAAGTCCAGCCCACACTCCTGGGCGGAGCCACTGATTGGAGGCTCGAGGGGCGGAGCCTAGCGTGACTTTTCACCACTTGACTTTCCGGTCCAACACTGGGGATTTAATTGTATCCGGTGGGACGTGAATAAAGCTCAGGACTCCAGGGCCAGTGACTGCAGTTGCTCTGCCAGCACCAGCGCCACTGCCCTCGCTGCATCCCATGTCTCCACAGCCCAACAGAGCCGTCCACATGCTGAACATGCAGCCTAGCAGCTCTGACACCGACCCCGCGCCCTGCTGGACACCACAGCCACAAGGACCCAGCCCTGCCAGGCCCCGCCTCCTCAGCGAGCCCCAGGAGTCACTCAGCCTGGAAGAGCCAGCAGCGTCCACCAGCGATGTATCGAACTCTATGGTGATCCTGGTCGCTGACTGTGCAGTGCAGCTTCAGCTGGATGGCGTCGAACTGCTGCTGGAGACAGATGCCACCTGGGTCCTGGAAGTGGAGCTCCCTGAAAACACCATCATCCTGGTGCCCGAGGGCCTCCAGGCTTCAGACCATCTGGGACAGCCTGGGTTCTTCTCCGCCAGCCCGCAGGGGGTCGCTGTCCTGGAAATGCCAGTGGACGACCTGCTAGTCCTCCAGCTGGGATCGTCCTGTCACTTCATTCTAGAAAGTTCCTGCCAAGAGGAATCCTATGATGAGGATGAGGACTCTGGCTCCCTGTCACCCTGGATGGATCCTCCAGCTGGTCAAGCAAGTGAGCACTTTTCCTCCACCAACAGGATGTCCAGTCTTTGGCCTCAGGGCCACATCCCAGAACCATATGCTTCAGGGCATTTCCCTAGTGCAGAGCCATATTCTCCAAGGTCTGTCTGGGACCAGGACAGCTACCTGCTGGGACCCTTCCCCAGCTCACCCCTGCAGCCTCTGCCTCCATCTCCTCCTGGAAGTCCCAAAGAGCAGAGCCCTCCATCCTCTCCGAGGTCCCCATGCAAGGCCAGGAAGAGACTGTTCTGTGAATGAACTGCCCTGCACCAATCCTGATGCCCCTTAAATGAGAGACTGGCTTCCCAATGCCAACAGGACTGCCTTTGCACAGCCTGCAAGGTTGGAAGGACACTCTTGTTTCTGAATTGGGCAGAATATTGAATTGTTGGTTGGCTAGAATGTCTGGAAGGAAGATCATCGCCACCACATCACGTGCTGGTTGACACTCGCCTGCATTTGCTCTTTGAATTGACTGCTTGTGTAAGACTTTTCCAACAGAAGTCACCCTCGGGCAGCTCCAGCAGTGCAGTCCTGATCTGCCTACCTCTGCCATTTGTGCTGAGATTAAAGGCCTGTGTGACACCACTGCCCAGCTCATGTTATTTTTTTAAATAAGTGGGGCTTTCGATTATCGTTGTTTGCTGTTTTATTTTGATTTTGCTTTAGGAGGAGTTGGTTTTACTTTTTCTTTCAATAAGAAATAAGTCTTTTTTTTAATCTCAACTTTTGTATTTTTAATGTAGTTTTCTGGGCGTCATTATTTTCATGTTACAATAATTTGTTATAAGACTATATTGTTAGAATGATTAGAAGATCTCAAATTTATGTTTTTCATTGTAACTTGAGTATAGATATGTTTAATGTTTATTTGATATCCAACAAAATTTATTAATTTTTTAGTAATCATATGTTCCTTCTTTTGGTGTTTGATAAAAACAATATCTCTACTGAGAAATTAGTGACCTTTGACATATCTAAAACATTTTTTTCCTTAACACTTACTATGAAATAATTAAGTTCAATTGAAGTGTATTTGCTAGGGACTTTCCTATTATATAGAATGCAATTACTTAAATTTTATAATAGAATATTAGCTTTTCTGTAAATAGTTGTTAAATAATCTTTGTCCTGCAGAAAATATTACTTTACAATGTTTCTGAGCATAAAAAAGTGAGATTCTTTTGTTCTGGTTTTGTTTAAGTACTAAGACTTTGTCAAAATGTTGGATTTAATAATTTAATAAAATTGTATTTTTAAAACTTCTGTATTAGAGTAGCTTCATGTATGAGCTATGTTAAGCCCTGAGTCTTTGGGAAACACAGAAAAACACAGTTACAGAACACATGAGACCAGAGTTCGGCTAAGGAGATTGTAAAACTTAGGTCCTCTTTCAGATACTTGAGCAGAGATGGTTAGCATCAGAAATGATGGAAGAATTGCCTTATGGTGTCACGTGGTAACATTTAAGAAGTATTTGTTTTGAGTATGGTGTTCCATGGTGTCTTTGCCATCGGTCCATTTTGACAGAACACAGGAAAACTAAGGAAGGCCCTCTGCACCCCTGCTAATCCATAGGATTTCCTTTTGATTGTCATTATACTCTGGGATTTTTTTTTCTTTGGGAGGTTAGAGAGTGTTTGATTCGCTGATTGGCAGGGTTGGGTTTTTTGAGACAGGGTCTCCCTACATAGTTGTAACTGTCCTGAAACTGTAGGGAGAACAGCCTAGACTAAACACACAGAGATCTACCTGCCTCTGCCTCTCTAGTGTTGAGATAAGAGGCATATGCCCACAAGTCTGACTTTTTGTATATTTTTGTGCTGGTATTTGCTGTACCTTTCTTTTGTTTATATTTTGGGTTTTTTGAGTATGGCCTACATTGCCACAGAAAACACTTTCTGCTCTCTAACATGAGAGCCACTCTTAAATAGTCAAGACTCCTTGCTAAAGATAATAGAAAGTAGCTGGATAGTGTAGACAACGAGTGGAAATCTTTTTCTCCAGTCCAAATGCCTTTTTCTGAATGAAGTCCTCACTCAAATTAACTGAGATTCTTTCTACAAAAAACCAAGTGGCCACGTGGATGCATGTGATTGCAATGACTACTCACCCTCAAGCAAGAGGGGAGAGGGCCCAATGATATTGTTAATGAAATATATCCCAAAAACAAAGGCTTCGTAAAGCCTGTTATTGATGGTTTGCTTTTATTTTTCATGACAGGGTTTCTTTGTAGTTTTGGAGCTTGCCTGGAGCTCACTCTAAAGAACAGGTTGTCTTTAAACTTTAGAGATTTGCCTCTCTGTCTTCTGAGTGGTGGGACTAAATGTGGGTGCCACCACCGCCCAGCTGTGATAGAACTTTTATATTTAAGAAACTGAGTTGGGCATTTAGAAGAGGTTGCTCTGGGAATAAGCTGTCTGAAATTGTGATTAAGGAAGAATTCCAAGTGGGGACAATAACAGAGTGAACAGCTATGAAGTAGGAGGGAGCACTGAATTGATGATAGGAGCCAATCCTTAGGCTGAGACCTGTGAGCACTTCTGACCAGCTACGAGGAAGGCTGAGGCCAAAGAATCACGGGTGCAAGGCCAACCCTTTATACAGAGAAATTTCAAGCAAGGAAATGAAAAAAAACAGAGCCGGCAAGAATGGAAACTGGGAAATACATTAAAAGTGGGGGCAAAGGGCTTGGAGGTGGGGCTAGGTGCTCAACCAGCTGCCTAGAATGCAAAAGGTCAGGGTTTGATCCTAATACTGAATTGAAGAAGGAAAGGGGGAAGAAAAGAAGAGAAGGAGGAGAAAGAAGGAAAGAGAAGGTGGGGGAGACATGGCATGTTCATTCAGAAGGCACGCAATGTACCAGTGAGCTTCTCACAGGAGGTTATCAGACAGAAATGAAGTGTCTTTGGTTTAAATTAAAATACAGGTCTGCATCATATTCCTACAGTAACTAAACTAGAAATTAAATGCTAGGTGTTTTGGGGGTTGAAATGTGTATTTCTTAACACTGCTACAGTTGGAGATGGAGATACACTTTGGCTGTAGAACACTCACATAAGCTGCAATAAACACTGTGTCCAAAACCCAGCAAACAGAAACCAGATAGGGCAAGGCATCCCTGTGCTCAGGTCACTGTGGTGGGAGAGAGAGGATGATCAGAAGTTCAAGGTAATCCTCCAAACACCACTTTGGATCATGGTTAAATTATGTTTCAAAATATAATTAATTAATAATAGAATGTAGAACATAGAATACTAAATTTTTATTTTTAGTGCTTGGAATTTTTTTCTGAAGTTTTGGAGCCTGACCTAGAGCTAGCTATTGTAGACCAGGCTGGCCTCAAACTCACAAAGATCCACCTGCCTCTGTCTCTCGGGTGCTAGGATTAAAGGCAGGTGCCATCATTGACAGCTTAATATTGTTTCAATATTTAATGCTCTCAATGATACCTTCTGCTTTCTTTCTTCTGATTGTTCTTTTAGGGACCTCTTTCTATGGAGTCCTGGAAATCACTATGTAGTCCAGGCCTATCTCAAACCTGCAGAAATATTCTTGTCTCTAACAGAATTAATGGGGTGTACAACTACAGCCAGCCTCCTCCCCCTCTCTCTCCCTCTTTCTCTCTCTGTTATTGTTTATTTGTTGAGACATGTTTTTCTGTGTAGCCCTGGCTGTCCTGAAACTGTAGTATAAGGCCAACATCAAACTCACAGAGATCTGCCTGCCTCTGCCTCTTTAGAACTGGGATTAAAAGCATTACTTGCCAAACTTCCAGACTTTTTTTTTGAGGAGGAGGGTTAAATTTATTTATCTCTCCAGCTCTCTTTATCTTTCCTTTTCTTTCCATTATCCTTTTTTTATTTTTACAGCGCCACATTCGACTGACACTGACCTCTCAGCTGGAATTGCTGCTTCTCCCTCACTGGGGGCAGGTTCTAGGTGACCATCCAATACACTGTGCCTATCTTTAACAATTTTATGACAGCCCTTAATCTTAAGGATCTTTTCCTGAAAGTTTCACGTTAGTATTTTAAAGAGCCTTTTCACAGAGATGAAGAAACACCTGTGCAGTTCACAAACCACGGGACGGGACATGTGTTACAAGAGATTCTTGGGATGCATGCACAAAGTCCCATGTTCGATCCACATCAGGCTATAACTCGAGTCTGGGGGCATCATCGTGAAACTCAAGCATTCAGTAAATTTTTCTCCCAAATATATTCATTTTTTTTATTAAAAAAGAATATGTTTATTTTTATCTTACTGTGTGTGGATGTTTTGCCTGCATGTTTGTCTGTACACCATCTACTTGCATGTTGCCACTGTAAGACAGACAAGGTTTCAGATTCCCTGGAACTGGAATTAAACATGACAGTTAGTGGCCATTCTGGTGCTTGGAACTGAACCCAGATTTTCAGGAAGAATAGCACATGCTCTTAACCACTGAGCCAGCATTCTAACCTATGCTCAGTGGGTTTTGTTCTTGTTTTCTTTTGTTATTTTCCTTTTTGTCTTTATTGATTTATTTATTTGGCTTGGATTAATTTTGAGACAGGTTTCTTCAAAAAGGGTTTCTCTGTGTAGCAGAACTGGTTGGCCTAGAATTCCCTTTTGAGACCAGGCAGGCATCAAACTCACTGAGATCCACCTGTCTCTGCCTCCCAAGTGCAGGGATTAAAGGTGTGTGCCACCACCAGCCGGCTGCTTGTTTGATTTTGAAAATGGTGTCCCAATATGTGACCCAGGCTGGACTCAAACTTGATTTCTCCCTCCCGTGATGCTGAAATCACATTCTAATAACCACAGGACTCAAGGACACAGTGACATTTTCTCTGAAAAATGAAAACAAAATAAAAATTTGATAAGCACTGATGTTAAGAAAACGGAATATTGGGGAAGTGGGGGAAGCATTCTTTTCAGTGATGATTTTTTTAAGAGGGAAGAGACAAGACCACTCTTTAGATCCTCAATGTCCTAGAGCTTTGTAGACCAGCCTGGTAAATTCTAGGTGGTCTTTTAAATTTCGGCGAAAACAGAATTCTAAAGATTACCCATATTACAGTCCAATTCCGAACGCGTCGGGGGGAAAAAAAAAGCTGGCCAGCAGGCCCTGGTGGCACACCTCTTTAATCCTAGCACTCCAGAAGCAGAGGTAGGCTGTTCTCTGTGAATTCGAGGCCAGCCTGGTCTACAACAGCCAGCTCCAGGATGGGCTCCAAAGCTACAGACAAAACCAATCTCGAAAAACCAAAAACATTAAAAATAAAAACCAAGCGGTGTTGGTACATGCCTTTAATCTCAGCACTCTGGAGGTAGAGGAAGGCAGTCTTAGGCCAGTCTGGTCTACTGAGATAGTTTAAGCTTAGCTAAGGTTGTAACATAGAGAAAACCTGTCTCGAAAAACCAAAAAATAAAAAATAAAAGACACGAAAGATATTCTGGTTGCTCTCTTTCGAAAGCATTTCTAGAATACAGCCTAGGCTACTGGAAAGCCCTGCCCACACTCCTGGGCGGAGCCTCTGATTGGAGGTTCGAGGGGCGGAGCCTAGCATGACTTTTCACGACTTGACTTTCCGGTCCAACACTGGGGATTTAATTGACGTCCCTGGTGTATCCGGTTGGACGTGAATAAAGCTCAGGACTCCAGGGCCAGTGAGTGCAGTTGCTCTGCCAGCACCAGCGCCACTGTCCTCGCTGCACGCCGTGTCTCCACAGCCCAACAGAGCCATCCACGTGCTGAACATGCAGCCTAGCAGCTCTGACACCGACCCCGCGCCAAGCTGGACACCACAGCCACAAGGACCCAGCCCTGCCAGGCGCCTCCGCCTCAGCGAGCCCCAGGAGTCACTCAGCCTGGAAGAGCCCGCTGTGTCCACCAGCGATGTATCGAACTCTATGGTGATCCTGGTCGCTGACTGTGCAGTGCAGCTTCAGCTGGATGGCGTCGAACTGCTGCTGGAGCCGGATGCCACCTGGGTCCTGGAAGTGGAGCTCCCTGAAAACACCATCATCCTGGTGCCCGAGGGCCTCCAGGCTTCAGACCATCTTGGACAGCCTGGGTTCATCTCCGCCAGCCCGCAGGGGGGCGCTGTCCTGGAAATGCCAGTGGACGACCTGCTAGTCCTCCAGCTGGGATCGTCCTGTCAGTTCATTCTAGAAAGTTCCTACCAAGAGGAATCCTATGATGAGGATGAGGACTCTGGCTCCCTGTCACCCTGGATGGATCCTCCAGCTGGTCAAGCAAGTGAGCACTTTTCCTCCACCAACAGGATGCCCAGTCCTTGGCCTCAGGGCCACATCCCAGAACCATATGCTTCAGGGCATTTACCTAGTGCAGAGCCATATTCTCCAAGGTCTGTCTGGGACCAGGACAGCTACCTGCTGGGACCCTTCCCCAGCTCACCCCTGCAGCCTCTGCCTCCATCTCCTCCTGGAAGTCCCAAAGAGCAGAGCCCTCCATCCTCTTCGAGGTCCCCATGCAAGGCTAGGAAGAGACTGTTCTGTGAATGAACTGCCATTCACCAATCCTGATGCTCCTTAAATGAGAGACTGGCTTCCCAATGCCAACAGGACTGCCTTTGCACAGCCTGCAAGGTTAGAAGGGCACTCTTGTTTCTGAATTGGGCAGAATATTGAATTGTTGGTTGGCTAGAATGTCTGGAAGGAAGATCATCGCCACCACATCACGTGCTGGTTGACACTCGCCTGCATTTGCTCTTTGAATTGACTGCTTGCTTAGACATTTTCTATCCAGAAGTCACCCTCGGGCAGCTCCAGCAGTGCAGTCCTGATCTGCCTACCTCTGCCGTTTGTGCTGAGATTAAAGGCGTGTGTGACACCATTGCCCAGCTCATGTTATTTTTTTAAATAAGTGGGGCTTTTGATTATCGTTGTTTGCTGTTTTATTTTGATATTGCTTTAGGAGCAGTTGGTTTTACTTTTTCTTTCAATAAGAAATAAGTCTTTTTTTATCTCAACTTGTGTATTTTTAATATAGTTTTCTGGGCGTCATTATTCTAATGTTACAATAATTTGTTATAAGACTATATTGTTAGAATAATTAGAAGATCTCAAATTTATGTTTTTCATTGTAACTTGAGTATAGATATGTTTAATGTTTATTTGATATCCAAAAAGTTTATTAATTTTTTAGTAATCATATGTACCTTCTTTTGGTGTTTGATAAAAACAATATCTCTACTGAGAAATTAGTGACCTTTGACATATCTAAAACATTTTTTTCCTTAACACTTACTATGAAATAGTTAAGTTCAATTGATGTGTATTTGCTAGGGACTTTCCTATTATATAGAATGCAATTACTTAAATTTTATAATAGAATATTAGCTTTTCTGTAAATAGTTCTTAGATATTGTCTTGCTGAAGATGTTACTTTATAATGTTTCTGATCATAAAAAAGTGAGATTCTTTTGTTTTGATTTTGGTTAAGTACTAAGACTTTGTCAAAATGTTGGATTTAATAATTTAATAAAATTTTATTTTAAAAACTTGAGTATTAGTGTATCTTCTAGTATGAGTTATGTTGAGCCTTGAGTCTTTGTCAAAGACTCACTAACACCGTAAGAGAACATATGAGACCAGGATTGGGGCTAAGGATATTGTAAAACATATGGCCTCTTTGTGATACTCGAGCAGAGATGGTTAGAAGCAGAAATGATTGACGAGTTGCCTTATGGTGTCACATGGTAACAATTTAAGAAGTTTTTGTTTTGAGCATGGTGTTCCATGGTGTCTTTTCCCTCAGTCCATGCTGACAGAACACACGACGACTAAGGAAGGCCCTCTGCACCCCTGCTAGTCCATAGGATTTCCTCTGACTCATTATACTCGGGGAAGTTTTTCTTTGGGAGGTTAGACAGTGTTTGAATGGCTGATTGGTAGGGTTGGGTTTTTTGAGACAGGATCTCCCTATATAGTCCAGAGTGTCTTGAGACTCACCATGTAGGAGATCAACCCAGGCTGAAACCAACAGGAATCTACCTGCCTCTGCTTTTCAAGTGATGGGATTACAGGTATATGCCACCAAATCTGGCCTCATTTTATACTTTTGTGAATGTATTTAGTGTAATCTTTTTTCGAGAAGGGGTTTCTCTGTGTATCTCTGGCTGTCCTGTAACTCACTCTGAAGACTAGGCTGACCTCAAGCTCACCGAGATCTTCCTGCCTCCTGATTGCTGGAATTTAAGGTTTGAGCCACCAATGCCCTAATTTTAATTTTTTTTCATTTTTGAGACAGGGTTTATTGATTAACTCTGGCTATCCTTGGAACTCGTTTTGTAAAATAGCCAGGCCCACCTCTTCCTCCGGAGTACTGGGATTAAATGTGTGTGCCTTTACCACTACCTAACTTGTTGTTTGCTTATTATTCAAACCACTCTTAACTAATATTAAGATGTACATAAGAAAATTACATACATATACATGTACATATTTATGTATTTTTGTATGCATATATATCTACAAAGCAATATATTATATAATGTACATAAATGCACACATATCACATGAATGCCTCTTTTGTCAGAAGAGGGCATTGGATTTCCTGCAATCAGAGTGAAAAACCGTTTGAGCTGCCATCTGGGTGCGGGGAATAAAATGAGCATCCTCTATACTAGCAACCAGTGTCCTAACCACTGGCCCATTCCAAAACTGATCCATATTTTATTATGAAATAAGACAATACTCATAAAGTAGATATCAACATAAAGCTAATGGTAACATATATACATAAAGTTACTTTGGGAACATCAACAATTAGATTTTAAATATTCTAATCTCATTGCAAGTTTCTTTATACTCATTTTTCTATTCTTGCCCCTCACTCCTTTTTTCTATCTTCCTTAGTTAATTTTAATTTTAAAAAACACACATTCATGTATTTGCTTTGCTTGTGTGTCTACGCTAGAGCCCTGGCACCCTGTGGATGTCAGAGACTAACAGAACTCTGTTCTCTTCATCTATCCTGTGGGTCCCAACACTTAAATTCAGGCTGTCAGTTCTGGCCACGATCACCTTTACCCATTGATCCATCCCACTGGCCCCTCGTTTGTCTTCTTTCTAGGCTACAATGTTCAGGTTTTTTTTAAATAATTTTATTTAACTTTATTTCATGTGAGTTGGTGTATAGGTGTCAGATTCCCTGGGACTGGAGTTACAGACAGTTGTGAGCTGTCATGTAGGTGCTGGGAATTAAACCCGGATCCTCTGAAAGAGGAGCCAGTGCTCTTAACCACTGAGCCATCTCTCCAGCCCCTGTTCAGTTTTATATACCTAGGGTTTCCTTGTGTAGCCCAGGCTTGCCTCAGACTTGAAATTCTTCTGCTACAGCTTCACAAGGGCTAAGATGATTGGCATGAGCCAGCACCTCTGAGCAGCCTACAGAACAGCCTCAGGAATTCTTTCTTCCATGGCCTATGTGGTAAGTCTTAGTTAGCTTATGTCTGGAAATGTTTCATTGACACCTACTAAATTGTGCTATTTTCGCTGGGTTTGGGATTTTAATATCACATCTATTTTCTCTCATTCCTTCAAGATACTGTTCTTTCCTGCTGTTCTTTGATGTATGTATGAAGTCTCCTGGGTAAAGAGGGAAAGGGCGTAAACGGGAGGTAATGGAGGTTGCAAAGATTGGGATGGGGATGGTCCGCTTATGGGAACGACAGAGGGGGAGAGCAATGAAAACATATCCTGGTAGAAGGTTCTATTATGGGGTTAGGGAGAAACCTGTGCCACAAAAACCTCCAGGAACCCACAAAGATGACTTCAGTTAATACTTCTAGCAACAGTGGAGATGGTGCCTGAACTGGCCTTCTTCTGTAATCAGATTGATATCTACCCTAATTGCCATCATAGAGCTCTCATCCAGTAACCGATGGAAGCAGATGCAAAGATCTACAGCACATCTTGGGCCGAACAGAAAAAAGAGGATGATGATATAGGCAAGCAGAGTCAAGATCACGATGGACAAACCCACAGAGACAGATGACCTAGCCTTTGGGAGCTCATGGACTCTAGAATGACAACTAGGGTGCCTGCACGGGACTCACCTAGGTTCTCTGCATGTGGTTTACAATGTATAGATTGGTCTGTTTGTGGGGTCAGTAGTAGTTGACCCAGGATCTGTTCCTAATGCATGAACTGACTTTTGAGAACCCATTCCCTATGGTGGGTGCCTTACTGAGCCTTGAAGCAGTGGGGAAGAGCTTGGTCCTGCCTTCATCCCATATGGCAGGCCTTGTTGATTCCCCCATAGGAGGCCTTACCGTTTCTGAGAAGTGGGTGGGGTAGGCACAGGGACGAGAGGAAGGGAAACTGTGGGTGGTATGTAAAAAAATTAAAAGTTTAAAATTATACAAACAAAATATGAATTTTATCAACCTGAAGAAAAGTTTCTCTGTACTGCTGTGTAATTAATCTGCTCAGTTTAGTTTCACATGGATGAGGTTTGTCATAGAAATCTGTCATTTGGGACTCAGTGAACTACACCTTTACGTTAATTCCTGCTTCAAGTCTCAATATATGAAATATCTCACTGGGCTGGGGATGTAGCTCAGGAGTATGAATCCTGAGTCTCTATACAAAAGAGAAGAATAGGAATCGTCTTAAGCCACTGGACCTCTCTCCAATCTCTCCAAGAGGGAAATGATGTCCTGTTCCATGACGTGTTCCCCCATGTCTCTGTCTATATTTCCATAGCCTTGTATCTCTTACAGATAGGTCATACCTCATCCTTTTCAAAATTCTGCTTGTTTTTCTTAGAAGACAGTATTCCCTTCACTGATGCCTCTTTCATTTCAAAACATCTTATATGTTCTTTAAACTCAACTTGTGACTTGGTGGACATAAGAGGACCTTCGTCCAACAACAGATGGGAACAGAGGCAATGACCCACATTGGAGCACTGGACTGAGCACCCAAGATCCAGTTGAAGAGTAGAAGGAGTGAGAGTATGAGCAAGGAATTCAAGACCATGAGGGGGTCATCCACTGAGACAGTTTGCCTGAGCTAATGGGAGTCCACCAACTCCAACTGCACTGGGAGTGAACGAGCATGGGAACAACCAACCCCTCTGAAGGGGGTTGACAGGTGGGGCCGACTGAGGGGCCAGTGATAGTGACACTGGGATGTCTCTAGTGCATATACCGACTTCATAGGATCCTATTCTCTTTGGATGTAAACCTTGCTCAAACTAGATGTAGAGGGATGGCCTTGGACATTCCACAGGATGGGGTGCATGACACCCCCTTAGGGTTGCAGGGATGGGGGAGGGTCTATGGAGGGAGACAGAGGCGACTGGGACGAGGCAAGGGAGGGAGAATTTACATTGGTATGTTTTTAAGTAATAATAAAAAAAGAAAGAAAAATAAATTAAAAAAATGAGCTGGGCGGTGGTGGCGCACGCCTTTAATCCCAGCACTCGGGAGGCAGAGGCAGGTGTATCTCTATGAGTTCGAGGCCAGCCTGGTCTGCAAGAGCTAGTTCCAGGACAGGCTCCAAAGCTACAGAGAAAGCCTATCTCTAAAAACCAAGAAAAGAAATAAAATCTATGTATATATGTTCCATAAAATTTGATAATATGTGTGGCTTATATACAATACAAGATACTGATTTATATAATGAGATACAACTTTTTTAAAATTATAAAACATATAAAGAATGGCATGTAGGAGTAGCCCCAGCCAATCACCTTGCTTGTAGGGCAGGGTCGCCTGAGGATATTTTTTACTAATAAATATTGCTGGTGTGCTCTCCCACGACCCTCTGATTTCCTGTTCTCTGCTGGAACCACAGGTTCTGTGAGTCTTTCACTAATTAAAGCTGAATATAATCTTATAATTTCTGTCTGCCTTCATTTACGCCACTACAATGGCAAAAATAAAATTTAATAAAACTCTATAGCAGAAAAACAAACTTGCTTTGGGACCTGAGAGATGGCTTAGGGATTGAGAGCACTGGCTGCTCTTCCAGAGGACACAGTTCCAATTCACAGCACCCACATAACATCTCACTATCTCTAACCGCAATTCCAAGGGATCCAAAACTTTCTTCTGGCCTCCTTGGGCACCAGACACACATGAGTTGCAGTAACACTCATACAGTTAAAACATATGTATGTGTATACATATATGTGTGTCAGCTCATGAAATAGGGACAGATCCTCATCCTACTGCTAGGGACCCCACATCACATATAATATATATAAATAAATTTTTACTCATATATGTATATATATATGATATATAATGGATTTATTTCATTTCACAGTTTTTAGTCAACATTACTTTTCCTGATATATAAATAAATTTACTCATATATGTATATATATATATATATATTATATATATAATGGATTTATTTGATTTCACAGTTTTTAGTCAACATTACTTTTCCTGCATCTTGGATGTTATCTCCTTTTCTATAAAAATTTATAAGTGTTGTTATTTTGTATCTGTTTGCTTAGTAATTACATTTTTGCAGGCATAAATCTCCCAAATTATTCGATAGGATCAGTACAGTCACTCTGGGTAATTGGTTCATATCTTTAACCCCAACACTTGGGGGACAGAGACAGGCAGATCTTTGAGTCCAAGGCAAACCTGGTCTGCTTAGCTAGTTCTAGACCACCAAGAACTACACAGTAGAGATGCTTTCTAAATGATATGTGTGCTATTATTTCTACATTAAACACTGTTAGCTTTGTCTAGTCCCTTTGCTAGAGAAAAAGGACTGCACATATACACGATAGTTCAAATACTTCATGCATTTTCCTAGTACCACAGTTTTCTCTGTAAACCTCGGTCCCTTGACTGAAAATTTTCCTCCAGCTCTATGAAGCACTCACGGTATTTTAAAAGTGAGGATCCCACTTTGCATATGAATTTGTATGACTAAGCATACACACCAGTCACCATAGCCCACACCTGTAATCCCAGCCCTCAGGAAGCTGAGGGAGGGTCAACTGTATATCTGAGACCACCTGGACGATAGATGGAGACACTATCTCAAACGTGAAAATGTCTTCCTCAATGTATTTAAAAGCCAGAATAGGGGGGCTGGAGAGATGGCTCAGCGGTTAAGAGCATTGCGTGTTCTTCCAAAGGACCCGAGTTCAATTCCCAGCAACCACATGGTGGCTCACAACCATCTATCTGTAATGAGGTCTGCTGTCCTCTTCTAGCAGGCATATATGCAAACAGAATATTGTATCCATAATAAATAAATAAATATTAAAAAAAAAGCCAGAATAGTCAATGTCCTTTTCCTTTGCCCAGGGACAATGGTTATATCCCTACAGTGTTCACTGGTCAGAGTTTCCCAGGTCATTAAACAAGGCTTAAAAGATTCAAATGTCCCCTTGTATCAGGTCCTTGTGAACTATATAAATGGTCTCCCACTATGTTCTGAGACTGAGACAGGGTAGACAGGCCTCATTTACTGATTCCCAGCCTCAAGAAGAGACACAAAAGTTTCAAAAGATGCTGCAATTCTGTCAAATCACAGTTGGGTTTTTGATATTTTAATTATGTACAAAGTAACAGGTTTCCTTGTGATATTTTCAAGCACAGTTGCAGTTGACCCTCTCCCATTGCCTCCTCTCACTCATCTCTCTGGCCCCCCAATGTTGGTTTAAATGCCCCCAAGCACCCTCAGCGACCCCCTTCCATTTTCATGTCCCATGGGTTCTGGTACCCTCCCACCTCTCTTCTAAGGTCTCTTATATCTCTTCCCACGAGGTCCTTTCTTGTTCTCTGACCTCTACACACTTTACTTCCACTTAAATATACTTATAAAAATTTATAAAACTAAATTTATAAAATTTATAAAAATTAGAAGCTAAGATGTCCATATGAGAAAGAACATAGGGCTCCTGCTTATAAGCATAGATTATCTCATTAGTATGTATATTTTGTCAGTTTTCTGAATTTTCTTCACATTTTGGTAACTTCAGTTTTCTTTGTATCTGAATAAAATCCTACCTTATGCAAAAACCACATTTTCACCTCCATCCGCCACTTAGTAGACAGTGTAAAGGTGTCTCCACTGTCAAGTTGATGAAGCCGAGCAATCCCTGGGGAATGCAGTTCTGAGCATGTCCTGGGAGACTACCTTGAGCACATTCACTGAGATGGAAAGAGGTGCCCACTGTAGGTGGCACCATTTCCTAGGCTGGAATCCTAATCCACAGGGAAGGAGAAAGTGCTCTGAGCACCAGCATCCCTGCTCTCTTCTCTCTGACTGGATGCAGTGTGAGCAGCAGGTTCCAGCACCAGTGGCCTCACCAGTCTCACCGGATATAACGTAGCCTTGAACTCTTGAGCCGAAATCAGCTCTTTCTCCCTGAAGTTCTGTCATCAGGGTATTTCAACACAGCCAAGGAAAAGTAAAGACAACTCAGCTGATTCCGTTTCCTGGCTATTAGGAATAGATCTGCCGTAAACATGGATGTGCAAGTGGAGGTAGCTATTAGTTAGAGTATGGTCTACATTGCCACAGAAAATACTTCCTGCTCTGTGGCATAAAGGCCAACCCCAATTAGTGTGGACTCCTTGCTAAAGATAATAGAAAGTAGCTGGATAGTGCAGACAATGAGTGCAATTCACTTTGGCCTTCAAAATGCCTTTTTCTGAATGAAGTCCTTACTCAGTTAACTGAGATTCTTTCTAAAAGTAACCAAGTGGTCATGTCGTTGCACGTGATTGCAGTAACTACTCATGGACTTGAACTCTCAAGGAAGTAGGGGAGAAAGGACCCGATGATATTATTAATGAAAATATATCTATCACACACAAAAAAAACCTGTTATTTGTTTATTTTTATTTTTCAAGACAGGGTTTCTCTGTAGTTTTGGAGCCTGCCTGGAACTCACTCTATAGAAGATGCTGTCCTCAAACTCTCAGATATCCACCTGTCTGTATCCCAAGTGGTGGGACTAAAGCTGTGTGCCACCACCGCCCAACTGTAATAGAATTTTTATATTTAGGAGACTTATTGGGCATTTAGAAGAGGGTGCTCTGAGAATAAGCTGTCTGAAATTGTGATTAAGGAAGAATTCCAAGTAGGGACAATAACAGAGTGAACAGCTATGAAGTAGGAGGGAGCACTGAATTGATGATAGGAGCCAAGCCTTAGGCTGAGTCCTGTGAGCCCCTCTGACCAGCTACAAGGAAGGCTGAGGTCAAAGAATCACGGGTGCAAGGCTAACCTGTTATACAGAGCAATTTCAAGCCGGGTCTGGTAATTTACCTAGACCTTGTCTCAAAGTAAAAAAACTTAGAAAGAAGCACTGAGAAGGTGGTACAGCTGGGAAATGAAAACAAACACAGAAGGCAAAGATGGAAACTGGGAAAATACATTAAATATGGGGGCAAAGAGTTTGAAGGTGGGGCTAGGTGCTCAACCAGCTGCCTAGAATGCAAAAGGCTTAGGGTTTGATCCTAATACTGAATTGAAAAAGGAAAGGGGGAAGAAAATGAAGAAGAGAAGGAGGAGAAAGAAGGAAGGAAAGGTGGGGGAGACATGGCATGTTGATTCAGAAGACACGCAATGTAACAGTGAGCTTCTCACAGGAGGATATCAGACAGTAATGATGTGTCTTTGGTTTAAATTAAAATACATGTCTGCATCATATTCCTACAGTAACTAAAGTAGAAATTAAATGCTAGGTGTTTTGGGGGTTGAAATGTGTATTTTTTTAACACCGCTACAGTTGGAGATGGAGATACACTTTGGCTGTAGAACACTCACATAAGCTGCAATAAACACTGTGTCCAAAACCCAGCAAACAGAAACCAGATAGGGCAAGGCATCCCTGTGCTCAGGTCACTGTGGTGGGAGAGAGATAGGATGATCAGAAGTTCAAGGTCATCCTCCACACACCACTTTGGATCATGGTTAAATTATGTTTCAAAATATTATTAATTAATAATAGAATATAGAACATAGAATACTAAATATTTATTTTTAGTGCTTTGATTTTTCTTCTGAAGTTTTGGAGCCTGACCTAGAGCTAGCTATTGTAGACCAGGCTGGCCTCAAACTCACAGAGATCCACCTGCCTCTGTCTCTCGGTTGCTAGGATTAAAGGCATGTGCCATCATTGACAGCTTAATATTGTTTCAATATTTAATGCTCTCAATGATACCTTCTGCTTTCTTTCTTCTGATTGTTCTTTTAAGAACGGTCTTTCTATGGAGTCCTGGAAATCACTATGTAGTCCAGGCCTATCTCAAACCTGCAGAAATATTCTTGTCTCTAACAGAATTAATGGGGTGTACAACTACAGCCAGCCTCCTCGCCCTCTCTCTCCCTCTTTTTCTCTGTTATTGTTTATTTGTTGAGACATGTTTCTCTGTGTAGCCCTGGCTGTCCTGAACTGTAGTATAAGGCCAACATCAAACTCACAGAGATCCGCCTGCCTCTACCTCTTTAGAACTGGGATTTAAAGCATTAAGTGCTAAACTTCAAGACTTTTTTTTAGGAGGAGGGTTAAATTTATTTATCTCTCCGGCTCTCTTTATCTTTCCTTTTCTTTCCCTTATCCTTTTTTTTCTTTTTACAGGGGCTCATTCGACTGAGACTGACCTCTCTGGCTGGAATTGCTGCTTCTCCCTCCCTGGGGGCAGGTTCTAGGTGACCATCCAACACACTGTGCCTATCTTTAACAATTTTATGACAGCCCTTAATCTTAAGGAAATCATCACCTGAATGTTTCTCGTTAGTATTTTAAAGAGCCTCTTCACAGAGATGGAAAAACACCTGTTCAGTTCACAAACCATGGGGCAGGAGATGTGTTCCAAGATATGCTTAGGATGCATGCACAAAGTCCCAGGTTTGATCCACATCAGGCTATACATCGAGTTTAGTGGTACCTTCATGAAACTCAAGCACTCAGTAAACTTTTCTACGTCATATATTCTTTCAGTTTTTTTTATTTAAAAAAGAATAGGGCTGGAGAGATGGATCGGTGGTGAAGACCTCTGGCTACTATTCCAGAGGACCCGGGTTCAATTCGCAGAACCCACAAGGCAGCTAACGACTCTCTGTAAAAACCAGTTCCAGGGAATCCAACACTCTCACACAGAAAAAAGTATACATAAAAAATAATAAATAAAATATAATTTAAAAAGAATATATCTATTTTTTTTTTAGTATTTGTGGATGTTTTCCCTGCATGTTAGTCTGTACACCATCTACTTGCATTTTCCCAGTGTACTTGAGAAGAGGTATCAGAACCCTGGAATTGGAATTAAACATGTCTATTAGCGGCCATTTGGGTGCTTGGAACTGAACCCAAATTTTCAGGAAGAATAGCACATGCTCTTAATCACTGAGCCAGCATTCTAACCCATGTTTGTTGGCTTTTGTTCTTGTTTTCTTTTGGTTTTTTTTTTTTTGCATTTTGGCTTTATTGATTTATTTATTTTTGGCTTGGATTGATTTTGAGACAGGTTTCCCCAAACACAGTAGCAGAACTGGTTGGCCTAGAATTCGCTTTTGAGACCAGGCAGGCATCAAACTCACTGAGATCCACCTGTCTCTGCCTCCCAATGCTGGGATTAAAAGTGTGTGCCACCACCAGCCGGCTGCTTGTTTGGTTTTGAAAATGGTGTCCCAATATGTGACCCAGGCTGGACTCAAACTTGATTTCTCCCTCCCGTGATGCTGAAATCACATTCTATCAACGCCAGGACTCACGGACACAGTGACATTTTGTCTGAAAAATGAAAACAAAATAAATAATTTGATAAGCACTGAAGTTAAGAAAACTAAATATTGGGGAAGTGGGGGAAGCATTCTTTCCAGTGATTATTTTTTAAGAGGGAAGAGACAGGACCACACTTTAGAGTCTCAGATGTCCTAGAGCTTTGTAGACCAGCCTGGTAAATTCTAGGTGGTCTTTTAAATTTCGGCGAAAACAAAATTCTAAAGGTCACCCATATTAAAGTTCTATTCCGAATGCGTCGGAAAAAAAAAAAAAGCTGGCCAGCAGGCGCTGGTGGCACACCTCTTTAATCCTAGCACTCCAGAAGCAGAGGTAGGCTGTTCTCTGTGAGTTCGAGGCCAGCATGGTCTACAGAGCTAGTTCCAGGACAGGCTCCAAAGCCACAGAGAAACCCTGTCTCGAAAAACAAAAAAAAAAAAAAAAAGAAAAACCAAAAAAATTAAAAAGAAAAACCAAGCGGTGTTGGTACATGCCTTTATTCTCAGCACTCGGGAGGCAGAGGCAGGCAGATACTGATGAGTCTTAGTCAAACCTGGTATACTGAGATTGTTTCAGGTAGGCTACGGCTGTTACAGACAGAAAACCTGTCTCGAAAATAATAAATAAATGAATGAATGAATGAATGAATGAATAAATAAATAAATAAATAAATAAATAAATAAATAAATAAATAAAACATACTCTGGAAATACTAGACCAAAAGCCTGTACTAGACTACAGCCTAGGCTACTGGAAAGTCCAGCCCACACTCCTGGGCGGAGCCTCTGAATTAGAGGCTCGAGGGGCGGAGCCTAGCGTGACTTTTCACGACTTGACTTTCCGGTCCAACACTGGGGATTTAATTGACGTCCTGGGTGTATCCGGTGGGACTTGAATGAAGCTCAGGACTCCAGGGCCAGTGACTGCAGTTGCTCCGCCAACACCAGCGCCATTGCCCTCGCTGCACCCCGTGTCTCCACAGCCTAACAGAGCCGTCCACGTGCTGAACATGCAGCCTAGCAGCTCTGACACCGACCCCGCGCCCTGCTGGACACCACAGCCACAAGGACCCAGCCCTGCCAGGAGCCTCCGCCTCAGCGAGCCCCAGGAGTCACTCAGCCTGGAAGAGCCCGCCGCGTCCGCCAGCGATGTATCGACCTCTATGGTGATCCTGGTCGCTGACTGTGCCCTGCAGCTTCAGCTGGATGGCGTCGAACTGCTGCTGGAGACAGATGCCACCTCGGTCCTGGAAGTGGAGCTCCCTGAAAACACCATCATCCTGGTGCCCGAGGGCCTCCAGGCTTCAGCCCATCTTGGACAGCCTGGGTTCATCTCCGCCAGCCCACAGGGGGGCGCTGTCCTGGAAATGCCAGTGGACGACCTGCTAGTCCTCCAGCCAGGATCCTCCTGTCAGTTCATTCTAGAAAGTTCCTACCAAGAGGAATCCTATGATGAGGATCAGGACTCTGGCTCCCTGTCACCATGGATGGATCCTCCAGCTGTTCAGGCAAGTGAGCACTTTTCCTCCACCAACAGAATGCCCAGTCCTTGGCCTCAGGGCCACATCCCAGCACCATATCCTTCAGGGCATTTCCCTAGTGCAGAGCCATATTCTCCAAGGTCTGTCTGGGACCAGGACAGCTACCTGCTGGGACCCTTTCCCAGCTCACCCCTGCAGCCTCTGCCTCCATCTCCTCCTGGAAGTCCCAAAGAGCAGAGCCCTCCATCCTCTCCGAGGTCCCCATGCAAGGCCAGGAAGAGACTGTTCTGTGAATGAACAGCCCTGCACCAATCCTGATGCCCCTTAAATGAGAGACTGGCTTCCCAATGCCAACAGGACTGCCTTTGCACAGCCTGCAAGCTTAGAAGGACACTCTTGTTTCTGAATTGGGCAGAATATTGCATTGTTGGTTGGCTAGAATGTCTGGAAGGAAGATCATCGCCACCACATCACGTGCTGGTTGACACTCGCCTGCATTTGCTCTTTGAATTGACTGCTTACATAGACTTTTTCTACACAGAAGTCACCCTCGGGCAGCTCCAGCAGTGCAGTCCTGATCTGCCTACCTCTGCTGTTTGTGCTGAGATTAAAGGCCTGTGTGACACCACTGCCCAGCTCATGTTATATTTTTAAATAAGTGGGGCTTTTGATTATCGTTGTTTGCTGTTTTATTTTGATATTGCTTTAGGAGGAGTTGGTTTTACTTTTTCTTTCAATAAGAAATAAGTCATTTTTTGATCTCATCTTGTGTATTTTTAATGTAGTTTTCTGGGCGTCATTATTTTCATGTAACAATAATTTGTTATAAGACTATATTGTTAGAATGATTAGAAGATCTCAAATTTATGTTTTTCATTGTAACTTGAGTATAGATATATCCTATGTTTATTTGATATCCAACAAAATTTATTAATTTTTTAGTAATCATATGTAGCTTCTTTTGGTGTTTGATAAAAACAATATCTCTACTGAGAAATTAGTGACCTTTGACATATCTAAAACATTTTTTTCCTTAACACTTACTATGAAATAGTTAAGTTCAATTGAAGTGTATTTGCCAGGGACTTTCCTATTATATAGAATGCAATTTCTTAAATTTTATAATAGAATATTAGCTTTTCTGTAAATAGTTGTTAAATAATGTTTGTCCTGCTGAAAATATTACTTTACAATGTTTCTGAGCATAAAAAAGTGAGATTCTTTTGTTCTGGTTTTGTTTAAGTACTAAGACTTTGTCAAAATGTTGGATTTAATACTTTAATAAAATTGTATTTTAAAATCTTGAGTATTGGGCTGGAGAAATGGCTCAGTGGTTAAGAGCACTGACTGCTCTTCCAGAGGTCCTGAGTTCAATTCCCAGCAACCACATGGTGGCTCACAGCCATCTATAATGAGACCCAGCGCCTCCTTCTGGCATTCAAGCACACATTCAAGCTGTACACATAATAAATAAATAAATCTTTAAAAAAAAAATCTTGAGTATTAGGGTAGCTTCATGTATGAGCTATGTTAAGCCCTGAGTCTTTGGCAAACACACAAAAACACAGTTACAGAACACATGAGACCCGAGTTCGGCTAAGGAGATTGTAAACTTAGGTCCTCTTTCAGATACTTGAGCACAGATGGTTAGCATCAGAAATGATGGAAGAATTGCCTCACGGTGTCACATGATAACATGTAAGAAGAATTTGTTTTGAGCATGGTGTTCCATGGTGTCTTTTCCATCAGTCATTTTGACAGGACACACGACAACTAAGGAAGGCCCTCTGCACCCCTGCTAGTCCATAGTATTTCCTTCTGATTGTCATTATACTCTGGGATCTTTTTTGCATTGGGAGGTTAGACAGTGTTTGATTCGCTATTTGGTAGGGTTGCGTTTTTTGAGATAGGGTCTCCCTATATAGTCGTAACTGTCCTGAAACTGTAGGGAGAACAGCCTAGACTAAACCCACAGAGATCTACCTGCCTCTGCCTCTCTACTGTTGAGATAAGAGGCATATGCCCACAAGTCTGACTTGTTTGTATATTTTTGTGCTGGTATTTGCTGTACCTTTCTTTTGTTTATATTTTGGGTTTTTTGAGTATGGCCTACATTGCCACAGAAAACACTTTCTGCTCTCTAACATGAGAGCCACTATTAATTAGTCAGGACTCCTTGCTAAAGATAATAGAAAGTAGCTGGATAGTGTAGACAACGAGTGGAAATCTTTTTCTGCAGTCAAAATGCCTTTTTCTGAATGAAGTCCTCACTCAAATTAACTGAGATTCTTTCTACAAAAAACCAAGTGGCCACGTGGATGCATGTGATTGCAATGACTACTCACCCTAAAGGAAGAGGGGTGAGGGCCCAATGATATTGTTAATGAAATATATCCCAAAAACACAGGCTTCGTAAAGCCTGTTATTGATGGTTTGCTTTTATTTTTCATGACAGGGTTTCTCTGTAGTTTTGGAGCCTGCCTGGAGCTCACTCTATAGAACAGGCTGTCTTTAAACTTTAGAGATTGGCCTCTCTGTCTTCTGAGTGGTGGGACTAAATGTGGGTGCCACCACCGCCCAGCAGTGATAGAACTTTTATATTTAAGAGACTGAGTTGGGCATTTATAAGAGGGTGCTCTGAGAATAAGCTGTCTGAAATTGTGATTAAGGAGGAATTCCAAGTGGGGACAATAACAGAGTGAATAGCTATGAAGTAGGAGGGAGCACTGAATTGATGAGAGGAGCCAAGCCTTAGGCTGAGATCTGTGAGCCCCTCTGACCAGCTACGAGGAAAGCTGAGGCCAAAGAATCACGGGTGCAAGGCCAACCTTTTATACAGTGCAATTTCAAGCAAGGGAATGAAAACAAACAGAGCCGACAAGAATGGAAACTGGGAAATACATTAAAAATGGGGGCAAAGGGCTTGGAGGTGGGGCTAGGTGCTCAACCAGCTGCCTAGAATGCAAAAGGCTCAGGGTTTGATCCTAATACTGAATTGAAGAAGGAAAGGGGGAAGAAAAGAAGAGAAGGAGGAGAAAGAAGGAAGGAGAAGGTGGGGGAGACATTGCATGTTAACTCAGAAGGCACGCAATGTACCAGTGAGCTTCTCACAGGAGGATATCAGACAGTAATGATGTGTCTTTGGTTTGAATTAAAATACAGGTCTGCATCATATTCCTACAGTCACTAAACTAGAAATTAAATGCTAGGTGTTTTGGGGGTTGAAATGTGTATTTCTTAACACTGCTATAGTTGGAGATGGAGATACACTTTGGCTGTAGAACACTCACATAAGCTGCAATAAACACTGTGTCCAAAACCCAGCAAACAGAAACCTGATAGGGCAAGGCATCCCTGTGCTCAGGTCATTGTGGTGGGAGAGAGAGGATGATCAGAAGTTCAAGGTCATCCTCCACACACCACTTTGGATCATGGTTAAATTATGTTTCAAAATATAATTAATTAATAATAGAATGTAGAACATAGAATACTAAATTTTTATTTTTAGTGCTTTGATTTTTTTTCTGAAGTTTTGGAGCCTGACCTAGAGCTAGCTATTGTAGACCAGGCTGGCCTCAAACTCACAGAGATCCACCTGCCTCTGTCTCTCGGGTGCTAAGATTAAAGTCATGTGCCATCTTTGACAGCTTAATATTGTTTCAATATTTAATGCTCTCAATGATACCTTCTGCTTTCTTTCTTCTGATTGTTGTTTTAAGAACGGTCTTTCTATGGAGTCCTGGAAATCACTATGTAGTCCAGGCCTATCTCAAACCTGCAGAAATATTCTTGTCTCTAACAGAATTAATGGGGTGTACAACTACAGCCAGCCTCCTCCCCCTCTCTCTCCCTCTTTCTCTCTCTGTTATTGTTTATTTGTTGAGACATGTTTCTCTGTGTAGCCCTGGCTGTCCTGAAACTGTAGTATAAGGCCAACATCAAACTCACAGAGAACTGCCTGCCTCTGCCTCTTTAGAACTGGGATTAAAAGCAATACTTGCCAAACTTCCAGACTTTTTTTTTGAGGAGGAGGGTTAAATTTATTTATCTCTCCAGCTCTCTTTATCTTTCCTTTTCTTTCCCTTATCCTTTTTTTCTTTTTACAGCGCCACATTCGACTGAGACTGACCTCTCGGCTGGAATTGCTGCTTCTCCCTCACTGGGGGCAGGTTCTAGGTGACCATCCAACACACTGTGCCTATCTTTAACAATTTTATGACAGCCATTAATCTTAAGGATCTTTGCCTGACAGTTTCACGTTAGTATTTTAAAGAGCCTTTTCACAGAGATGAAGAAACACTTGTGCAGTTCACAAACCACGGGGCGGGACATGTGTTACAAGAGATGCTTAGGATGCATGCACAAAGTCCCAGGATCGATCCACATCAGGCTATAACTCGAGTGTGGGGGCACCATCGTGAAACTCAAGCATTCAGTAAATTTTTCTCCATCATATATTCTGTATTTTTATTAAAAAAGAATATGTTTATTTTTATCTTACTGTGTGTGGATGTTTTGCCTGCATGTTTGTCTGTACACCATCTACTTGCATGTTGCCACTATAAGACAGACAAGGTTTCAGATTCCCTGGAACTGGAATTAAACATGACAGTTAGTGGCCATTTGGGTGCTTGGAACTGAACCCAGATTTTCAGGAAGAATAGCACATGCTCTTAACCACTGAGCCAGCATTCTAACCTATGCTCAGTGGGTTTTGTTCTTGTTTTCTTTTGTTATTTTCCTTTTTGTCTTTATTGATTCATTTATTTGGCTTGGATTAATTTTGAGACAGGTTTCTTCAAACAGGGTTTCTCTGTGTAGCAGAACTGGTTGGCCTAGAATTCCCTTTTGAGACCAGGCAGGCATCAAACTCACTGAGATCCACCTGTCTCTGCCTCCCAAGTGCAGGGATTAAAGGTGTGTGCCACCACCAGCCGGCTGCTTGTTTGATTTTGAAAATGGTGTCCCAATATGTGACCCAGGCTGGACTCAAACTTGATTTCTCCCTCCCGTGATGCTGAAATCACATTCTAATAACCACAGGACTCACGGACACAGTGACATTTTCTCCGAAAAATGAAAACAAAATAAATAATTTGATAAGCACTGAAGTTAAGAAAACTAAATATTGGGGAAGTGGGGGAAGCATTCTTTTCAGTGATGATTTTTTTAAGAGGGAAGAGACAAGACCACTCTTTAGATTCTCAATGTCCTAGAGCTTTGTAGACCAGCCTGGTAAATTCTAGGTGGTCTTTTAAATTTCGGCGAAAACAGAATTCTAAAGATCACCCATATTAAAGTCCGATTCCGAATGCGTCGGGGGAAAAAAAAGCTGGCCAGCAGGCCCTGGTGGCACACCTCTTTAATCCTAGCACTCCAGAAGCAGAGGTAGGCTGTTCTCTGTGAGTTCGAGGCCAGCCTGGTCTACAACAGCCAGCTCCAGGATGGGCTCCAAAGCTACAGACAAAACCAATCTCGAAAAACCAAACACATTAAAATTAAAAACCAAGCGGTGTTGGTACATGCCTTTAATCTCAGCTTTCGGGAGGTAGAGGAAGGCAGTCTTAGGCCAGTCTGGTCTACTGAGATAGTTTAAGCTTAGCTAAGGTTGTAACATAGAGAAAACCTGTCTCGAAAAACCAAAAAATAAAAAATAAAAGACACGAAAGATATTCTGGTTGCTCTATTTCAAAAGCATTTCTAGAATACAGCCTAGGCTACTGGAAAGCCCTGCCCACACTCCTGGGCGGAGCCTCTGATTGGAGGCTCGAGGGGCGGAGCCTAGCGTGACTTTTCACGACTTGACTTTCCGGTCCAACACTGGGGATTTAATTGACGTCCTGGGTGTATCCGGTGGGACGTGAATGAAGCTCAGGACTCCAGGGCCAGTGAGTGCATTGCTCTGCCAGCACCAGCGCCACTGTCTTCGCTGCACCCCGTGTCTCCACAGCCCAACAGAGCCGTCCACATGCTGAACATGCAGCCTAGCAGCTCTGACACCGACCCCGCGCCAAGCTGGACACCACAGCCACAAGGACCCAGCCCTGCCAGGCGCCTCCGCCTCAGCGAGCCCCAGGAGTCACTCAGCCTGGAAGAGCCCGCCGCGTCCGCCAGCGATGTATCGACCTCTATGGTGATCCTGGTCGCTGACTGTGCAGTGCAGCTTCAGCTGGATGGCATCGTTCTGCTGCTGGAGCCGGATGCCACCTGGGTCCTGGAAGTGGAGCTCCCTGAAAACACCATCATCCTGGTGCCCGAGGGCCTCCAGGCTTCAGACCATCTTGGACAGCCTGGGTTCATCTCCGCCAGCCCGCAGGGGGGCGCTGTCCTGGAAATGCCAGTGGACGACCTGCTAGTCCTCCAGCTGGGATCGTCCTGTCAGTTCATTCTAGAAAGTTCCTACCAAGAGGAATCCTATGATGAGGATGAGGACTCTGGCTCCCTGTCACCCTGGATGGATCCTCCAGCTGTTCAGGCAAGTGAGCACTTTTCCTCCACCAACAGGATGCCCAGTCCTTGGCCTCAGGGCCACATCCCAGCACCATATGCTTCAGGGCATTTCCCTAGTGCAGAGCCATATTCTCCAAGGTCTGTCTGGGACCAGGACAGCTACCTGCTGGGACCCTTCCCCAGCTCACCCCTGCAGCCTCTGCCTCCATCTCCTCCTGGAAGTCCCAAAGAGCAGAGCCCTCCATCCTCTCCGAGGTCCCCATGCAAGGCCAGGAAGAGACTGTTCTGTGAATGAACTGCCATTCACCAATCCTGATGCCCCTTAAATGAGAGACTGGCTTCCCAATGCCAACAGGACTGCCTTTGCACAGCCTGCAAGCTTAGAAGGACACTCTTGTTTCTGAATTGGGCAGAATATTGCATTGTTGGTTGGCTAGAATGTCTGGAAGGAAGATCATCGCCACCACATCACGTGCTGGTTGACACTCGCCTGCATTTGCTCTTTGAATTGACTGCTTACATAGACTTTTTCTATACAGAAGTCACCCTCGGGCAGCTCCAGCAGTGCAGTCCTGATCTGCCTACCTCTGCCGTTTGTGCTGAGATTAAAGGCCTGTGTGACACCACTGCCCAGCTCATGTTATTTTTTTTAAGTAAGTGGGGCTTTTGATTATCGTTGTTTGCTGTTTTATTTTGATATTGCTTTAGGAGGAGTTGGTTTTACTTTTTCTTTCAATAAGAAATAAGTCATTTTTTGATCTCATCTTGTGTATTTTTAATATAGTTTTCTGGGCCTCATTATTCTAATGTTACAATAATTTGTTATAAGACTATATTGTTAGAATGATTAGAAGATCTCAAATTTATGTTTTTCATTGTAACTTGAGTATAGATATATCCTATGTTTATTTGATATCCAACAAAATTTATTATGTTCTTTAGTAATCTTATGTACCTAATTTTGGTGTTTGATAAAAACAATATCTCTACTGAGAAATTAGTGACCTTTGACATATCTAAAACATTTTTTTCCTTAACACTTACTATGAAATAGTTAAGTTCAATTGAAGTGTATTTGCTAGGGACTTTCCTATTATATCGAATGCAATTACTTAAATTTTAAATAGAATATTAGCGTTTCTGTAAATAGTTCTTAGATATTCTTTGTCCTGCTAAAGATGTTACTTTATAATGTTTCTGAGCATAAAAAAGTGAGATTCTTTTGTTTTGATTTTGGTTAAGTACTAAGACTTTGTCAAAATGTTGGATTTAATAATTTAATAAAATTGTGTTTTAAAAACATGAGTATTAGAGTATCTTCTAGTATGAGTTATGTTGAGCCTTGAGTCTTTGTCAAAGACTCACTAACACCGTAAGAGAACATATGAGACCAGGATTGGGGCTAAGGATATTGTAAAACACAGGTCCTCTTTGTGGTACTCGAGCAGAGATGGATAAAAGCAGAAATGATTGACGAGTTGCCTTACGGTGTCACATGGTAACAATTTAAGAAGTTTTTGTTTTGAGCATGGTGTTCCATGGTGTCGTTTCCCTCAGTCCATGCTGACAGAACACACGACGACTAAGGAAGGCTCTCTGCACCCCTGCTAGTCCATAGGATTTCCTCTGATTGTCATTATACTCTGGGAAGATTTTCTTTTGGAGGTTAGACAGTGTTTGAATGGCTGATTGGTAGGGTTGGGTTTTTTGAGAAAGGATCTCCCTATATAGTCCAGAGTGTCTTGAGACTCACCATGTAGGAGATCAGCCCAGGCTGAAACCAACAGGAATCTACCTGCCTCTGCTTTTCAAGTGATGGGATTACTGGTATATGCCACCAAATCTGGCCTCATTTTATACTTTTGTGAATGTATTTAGTGTAATCTTTTTTCGAGAAGGGGTTTCTCTGTGTATCTCTGGCTGTCCTGTAACTCACTCTGAAGACTAGGCTGACCTCAAGCTCACCGAGATCTTCCTGCCTCCTGATTGCTGGAATTTAAGGTTTGAGCCACCAATGCCCTAATTTTAATTTTTTTTTTGAAACAGGGTTTATTGATTAACTCTGGCTATCCTTGGAACTCGTTTTGTAAAATAGCCAGGCCCACCTCTTCCTCCGGAGTACTGGGATTAAATGTGTGTGCCTTTACCACTACCTAACTTGTTGTTTGCTTATTATTCAAGCCACTCTTAACTAATATTAAGATGTCCATAAGAAAATGACATACATATACATGTACATATTTATGTATTTTGTATGCATATATCTACAAAGCAATATATTATATAATGTACATAAATGCACACATATCACATGAATGCCTCTTTTGTCAGAAGAGGGCATTGGATTTCCTGCAATCAGAGTGAAAAACCGTTTGAGCTGCCATTGGGTGCGGGAAATAAAATGAGGATCCTCTATAGTAGCAACCAGTGTCCTAACCACTGGCCCATCCCAAAACTGATCCATATTTTATTATGAAATAAGACAATACTCATAAAGTAGATATCAACATAAAGCTAATGGTAACATATATACATAAAGTTACTTTGGGAACATCAACAATTATATTTTAAATATTCCAAGCTCATTGCCAGTTTCTTTATACTCATTTTTCTATTCTTGCCCCTCACTCCTTTTTTCTATCTTCCTTAGTTAATTTTAATTTTAAAAAACACACATTCATGTATATACTTTGCCGGTGTGTCTACGCTAGAGCCCTGGCACCATGTGGATGTCAGAGACTAACAGAACTCTGTTCTCTTCATCTATCCTGTGGGTCCCAACACTTAAATTCAGGCTGTCAGTTCTGGCCACGATCACCTTTACCCATTGATCCATCCCACTGTCCCCTCGTTTGTCTTCTTTCTAGGCTACAATATTCAGGGTTTTTTGAAATAATTTTATTTAACTTTATTTCATGTGAGTTGGTATATAGATGTCAGATTCCCTGGGACTGGAGTTACAGACAGTTGTGAGCTGTCATGTAGGTGCTGGGAATTAAACCCGGATCCTCTGAAAGAGGAGCCAGTGCTCTTAACCACTGAGCCATCTCTCCAGCCCCTGTTCAGTTTTATATACCTAGGGTTTCCTTGTGTAGCTCAGGCTTGCCTCAGACTTGAAATTCTTCTGCTACAGCTTCATAAGGGCTAAGATGATTGGCATGAGCCAGCACCTCTGAGCAGCCTACAGAACAGCCTCAGGAATTCTTTCTTCCATGACCTATGTGGTAAGTCTTAGCTTATGTCTGGAAATGTTTCATTGACACCTACTAACTTGTGCTATTTTCGCTGGGTTTGGGATTCTAAAATCACATCTATTTTCTCTCATTCCTTCAAGATACTGTTCTTTCCTGCTGTTCTTTGATGTATGTAAAAAGTCTCCTGGGTAAAGAGGGAAAGGGCGTAAGTGGTAGGTAATGGAGGATGCAAAGATTGGGATGGGGATGGTCCGCTTATGGGAACGACAGAGGGGGAGAGCAATGAAAACATATCCTGGTAGAAGGTTCTATTATGGGGTTAGGGAGAAACCTGTGCCACAAAAACCTCCAGGAACCCACAAAGATGACTTCAGTTAATACTTCTAGCAACAGTGGAGATGGTGCCTGAACTGGCCTACTTCTGTAATCAGATTGGTGACTACCCTAATTGCAACCATAGAGCTTTCATCCAGTAACCGATGGAAGCAGATGAAAAGATCTACAGCACAGCTTGGGCCGAACAGAAAGAAGAGGATGATGATATAGGCAAGCAGAGTCAAGATCACGATGGGCAAACCCACAGAGACAGATGACCTGAGCCTTTGGGAGCTCATGGACTCTAGAATGACAACTAGGGTGCCTGCACGGGACTCACCTAGGTTCTCTGCATGTGGGTCACAGTTGTGTAGTTTCTTTTTGTGGGCAATCTGTCCCTGGTTCATTAGCTGACTTTTTGGAACCCATTCCCTATGGTGGGTGCCTTACTCAGCCTTGAAGCAGTGGGGAAGAGCTTGGGCCTTCCTCCATCTGATATGGCAGGCCTTGTTGATTCCCCCATAGGAGGCCTTACCATTTCAGAGTAGTGGGTGGGGTGGGCACAGGGAGGAGAGAAGAAAGGGAAACTGTGGGTGGTATATAAAGTAAGTAAAAGTTTAAAATTATACAAATAAAATATGAATTTTATCATCTTGAATAAAGTCTCTGTGTTCATACTGCTGTGGCTTTGTAATTAATCTGCTCACTTTAGTTTCACATGGATGAGGTTCATCATAGAAATCTGTCATTTGGGACTCAGTGAACTACACCTTTGCGTTAATTCCTGCTTCAAGTCTCAATATATGAAATATCTCACTGGGCTGGGGATGTAGCTCAGGAATATGAATCCCGAGTCTCTATACAAAAGAGAAGAATAGAAATTGCTCTTTTAGGCCTCTGATCCTCTCTCCAATCTCTGCAAGAGGGAAATGGTGTCCTGTTCCATGACGTGTTCCCCCCATGTCTCTGTCTATGTTTCCATAGCCTTGATTGTAACATGTTTCTTACAGTTAGCTGATGCCTCATCCTTTTCAAAATTCTGCTTGTTTTTCTTAGAAGACAGTATTCCTTTTACTGGTGCCTTGTTCATTTCCGAACATCTAACTAAATGTTCTTTAAACTCAACTTGCTCTGGGACTGGAGAGATGAGTTAGGGATTAAGAGCACTGGCTGCTCTTCCAGAGGACCCAGGTCCAATTCACAGCACCCACATAACATCTCACTATCTCTAACTGTAATTTCAAGGGATCCAAAGCTTTCTTCTGGCCTCCTTGGGCACAAGTCACTCATGTGGTACAGTAACACTCTGACAGTTAAAACATTATACATTATATGTATGTGTATACATATATGTGTGTCAGGTCATGCACCAATTGTCTCTGAAGATTCCCTGAGGCCATTGGGTTTAGGTATTAAGGAAAATGTGGAATTTAAGCTTTTGATGTAAGCTAAATTAAAACCTGATTTTTCCCTAACCACAAACAAGACCAATTAATATTCGTAGAATTGTCTTGGCCCTAGGCTGACCTTAGAATGAAGGTGACATTCTAAGAATTATTAGCATGTGCCCAGCCTTCCAATATTCAGATTATAGGTGTGTACTACCATAGTTATCTAAGAACTTACATTTCTTTGGGTAAAAATGATCAGTCTCATACACAATATGATCACAGTATCCTAAATCCTTGATATCAAAATTTAAATAAACTATCCCAGGAAAATACTTATAGATAGGCATAGACTACCTAGCAATAACCCCCCTCCCAGTGCCAAGCACAAGAATAAGAAACCTCTCTCTAAGTTTTTGGTGAGGGAATTCAAGAGACTCCACTAACATAGGTTATTGCCACTGTCCTTGATTGCCTCCCAGAACTCAAAGGTTAAATGCAATCGCTAAAAATGACCCACACTTTAGACACAGGAATCGAGCAGGAACTGACCTGGACACCTCCTGTTTAATGACTAGCGCTCATAGAATCCAGCAATGCCTTGCAAGCTACCGCTGGAGAAAAGCCATCAATAGTTCTAATGAGATGTAAGGAAGCCTATGAACCACAACAGAGACCAATATGGCGAGATATCCCCAAAGGGTACAATCATCACATTTGCATCGGGGCAGCAACCAATAACTGTGCAATTGCACTTAAAGCCTGCTCAGTATGAGGCCATTCGTACACAGCACTGTAAACATAGACAACTAACCATGGCTGGTGGACCCTAAGGACTGCCACTTTCCTAACAGTACAACTTCTGGCTGCTTTCTCAATATTTACCCTTATACCCATGGATAAATGCAGCTCTTACTCCATATCAATGAAGCTTCTTTTGCAACAGATAGTGTTCAACTACAATTGATACAAGTTGTATTGATCTACAATACAACTTCTACAACAAAAGCTCCGGGAACATCATGGAAGAGGGAGCAGAAAGATACTGAGAACCAGGTGAACATGGTGGTCCATGCCTTTCATCCCAGCACTCAGGATTCGGAGGGAGATGGATCTCTGTGACATAATCGCATAATGAGTTCCAGGCCAACCAGAGATATATGGTGAAACACTCTCTCTAAAAAAAAAAAAAAAAAAGAAAGAAAAGAAGAGTCAGAGAACTGGGACATCTGCTGTGAGATATTATGTTCCATATGACAAAAATAAAAAGCTACACCCATGAAATCTCCAAATTACGGTCACCTTAAGAAGACCTGCACAGTGACAACACCAGTTGATACACCAATGAGGATGAGGGAAATCTCACAAGGCCCCACCCCTAGATGAAGAACTGTGGGCGATAACTGGCTGCTGAAAGAGTGAGTCAGTCTTCTTCCGGGATAAGCCCCACAAGTAGTTCATCCAAACCCCAGACATCAGCCCTAAATAAATAAACATGGAAGCAAGGCTAAATGGAGTCAGCAGACTGTATTTCTGTGTACATGTAAAGATACACATGTAACAATTAAAGAAGAGGTCAGAAATTTGGGGCAGACACAAGAGGAGTTAGAGGGAGAGAGGGAGGGGTAGAAATGATGCAAAAATAGTACTTATGTATGAATTCATACACAAAAAATAAGTTAAAAAGAAAGGGGGCTGGAGAGACGCCTCTGGCTGTAAAAGCACTTGCTGCTCTTCCAGAAGACTCAGGTTTGATTCCCAACACCCACACCATGGCTCATCCTCAGGATATGCACTGCTCTCTTCTGGAGTTCTTAAAACAGTACACGCATGTGGTACACAGACATGCAGAAAAAAAGACCCATACATACAAAATAATTATAAATTCAATAGATCATAGTGCAGTCCTTGCTATTCAGGAAACATGTACACAATTGTTCCACTTTACTGTTTTTTTATTACTTTAAAAAAAATAGCCGGGCGGTGGTGGCGCACACCTTTAATCCCAGCACTCGGGAGGCAGAGGCAGGCAGATCTCTGTGAGTTCGAGGCCAGCCTGGTCTAAAAGAGCTAGTTCCAGGACAGGAACCAAAAAGCTACGGAGAAACCCTGTCTCAAAAAATCCAAAATAAATGAATAAGTAAATAAAATAGAAAAAATACCAATTCAAATTTCCACTCCCTTCCCTCCTACAACTCTCCTCCCACTCCCCTCCACACACCCTTCCACCTCACCCCCCTCCAATCCTAAGAGAGGGCAATGCACCCCACTCTGTGGAAAGTCCAAAGCCATCCTCCCTACTACATCTAGGTTGAGCAAGGTATACATCCAAAGAGAATAGGATCCCAAGAAGCCAGTACATGCAGTTAGAGGCAAATCCCAGTATCACTATCAGTTTTTTTAATATTTATTTATTAAAGATTTCTGCCTCCTCCCCATTTTTAAAGTATTTTTTTTTGTCCAGCAGTGGAAGCTAGCACTCACCTTTAATCCCAGCACTTGTGAGTCAGAAGCAGACAGATCTCCTGAGTCTGTCTGGTCTACAGAGCAAGTTCCAGGGCTACACAGAGAAACCCTGTCTCAAAGAATCAAAAAATTAAATCCTAAAATCAGGAAGAAAAAAAAACACTTTTTCTAAAGCTGGAGAAGGGAATTTTCTATTTAGTTTGGGCAGTGGTTCTCAACCTTCCTAATGCTGAGACCCTTTAATACAGTTCTCATGTTGTGGTGACTGCCCAATCATAAAATTATTTCATTGCTACTTCATAACTATAAGTTTTTGCTGTTGCAAATCATAATGCAAATATCTGCCATGTAGGATGTCTGTTATGTAAACCCTGTGAAAGGGTCATTGGACCCCCAAGGTTGCGCCCCACGTGTTTAGAACCACAGGTTTAGAGGCCAAGAGCAAGCAGAAAATCCGCTGAATTCAGCTCTAGGCGTGGCATAAAGCCACTTCTGGTACACAACTTTTGATTCCAGTATTTGGAAGTTGGAAGCACTCCATTACACAAGCAAGTCCAGGAAGCGTAACATATAAGACACCCTTTCACAGAAGGGGAAAAAAAAGTTTTCATTTTCACTTTTCTATTTTTTTTCATTTTTTTTTACTTTTTTTGAGACAGGGTTGCCCTGGAGCTTTGGAGCCTGTCCAGGAACTAGCTCTTGTAGATCAGGCTGGCCTCAAATTCACAGAGATCCACCTGCCTCTGCCTCCCGAGTGCTGGGATTAAAGGCGTGCGCCACCATCGCCCGGCTTCTTTTTGAATTTTTATTACATTTATTTGCCATGTATACGTATGTTCCACAGCGTACCATCATGTAGGACCAAGAGCGAACGCACGTCATCAGGAGCTAGGAAAAGAGAGCGTTTACCTATCAAGCCCTCTCCGGGCCAGATTTGTTTTGTTTTATTGTTTGTGAGACCATGTGTCACCCTGCCGCTCATCTTGGCCTCAGACACAATATTCTCTTTACCTCAGTCTCCGGAATGAGAGATTTACCAGCTGCGCGAAGACACGTATGATCTCAGCCTTGAGTACTTCACGTCTCACATCAAGCCCAACTACCTCGTAAACCCATTCTCTAAACACAGGGTAAGAAACGCTAAAGCAATTTTAAATGGCATTTAACTGAGGTGGGGGTAGGGTTAAGGAGCGCAAGTTTTTCAGTGCTCTTTTGAACACCAGAAACCACCAGCGTTCTAGTCACGAGCCATCTTGAAATTCTATTCCTGGTGGGTCAAGCGGTGAAACCTGTTCTGCTTCCTATAGGCCAAAAAAAAAAAAATTTTTCCCAAGTACAGCTAAGACTATTGGTCAGTCCGACACTCCTGGGCGGAGCCTCCAGGACGCAGGCTCCCGAAGGCGCAGCCTAACCTGACCTTTTCCGTCTTGACCTGGGTTCCGGTTCACCCTTTGAAAACTGATTGACGTCGAGTGGTATCCGGCTTTGCGTGCCCGAGCTCCGAGATTTCCCTGCGCTAGGCGGAGCCCAGGTGCCCAGAGCGCCAGACTTCAGCCGCCCCGTCGCACCTCTCCGCGCTGCACTCCGCGCCTCTCTAACCCCGCATCACCACCAACATGCGGAGAGTGCGGCCCCTCAGCCCAGGCGCCGACGACGCCGAACCCTGCTCGACACCGCAGCCACAAGAACCCAGCCCTGACCAGCGACGCGACCTCGAAGAGCCCCCGGCGACACCCGGCCTGGAAGAGCCCCCGGAGACACCCGGCCTGGAAGAGCCCGCAGGGTACGCCAGCAATGTGCCCACTTCCGTGGTGTACCTGGCCGCCGGCTCTGCCGTGCAACTGCAGGTGGATGACGTCGACCTACTGCTGGAGCCGAATCTCACCTCGGTCCTGGAAGTGGAGTTCCCCGAACAGACCATCATCCTGGTGCCCGAGGGCCTTCAGGCTCCAGACCATCTTGGACAGCCTGGGTCCTTGTCCGCCAGCCCGCAGGGGGGCGCTGGCCTGGAAATGCCAGAGGACGACCTGCTAGTCCTCCAGCCGGGATCCTCCTGTCAGTTCATTCTAGAAAATTCCTACCAAGAGGAATTCTTTGATGACGATGAGGACTCTGGCCCCCCGTCACCCTGGATGGATCCTCCAGCTGGTCAGGCAAGTGAGCACTTTTCCTCCACCAACAGGATGCCCAGTCCTTGGCCTCAGGGCCACATCCCAGAACCATATCCTTCAGGGCATTCCCCTAGTGCAGAGCCATATTCTCCAAGGTCTGTCTGGGACAAGGACAGCTACCTGCTGGGACCCTTCCCCAGCTCACCCCTGCAGCCTCTGCCTCCATCTCCTTCAAATCCCCAAGAGCAGCGTCCGCCATCCTCTCCACCGGCCCCGTACTGCGCTGCACAAATCCTGATGCCCCTCAAGTGAGAGTTTTCTCTGCCCCTAGATGTAGGACACTTAGTCACCTTTTTTAGGAATAAAAGTGCCACTCTCGATGATCTAAAGTACCACAGATTCTTGCCGACGGCCTTAACAGATTCCTAGAAGTTCTAGTGGTAAATTATCAACACCCTCTCTTTACCTGTTAATTCTCTAACCAAGAAATAAGTAGATTTCTTATTCTTTCGGTGGCCTTTATTGTTTTCCACATGAGTTTTTGAAGAGTTGGGCAACACTCAACTCCTTGGTGTTTCGGGCTGCTCTCTTGAGAAATGGCCCAGTACCGTGACGTGCTATGATATTTACTTACTTGAATGTGCAGTGTTTGAGCAATCTCCGAAGCTACTGGTAGAATCTTCCTTTTCTGTCTCTTCTTTATAGATGAGACTTATGGTGAATTTTACAGGCTGTTTTCAGCATGCACTGGGATATGCATTTGCTTTCTTTTTCTTTTGTTTTGTTTGTTGTTTTATTTATATGCTTTTTTTTAGGCAATATCTTACTACGTATCTCTGGCAATCTTAGAACTCACTCTGTAGACCAATGTGGCCTTGAACTCACAGAGATCCACCTGCCTCTGCCTCCCAAGTGCTAGGATCAAAGACCTGTGCATGCATTCCTTTTTATAGTATGTTCACATCAAAATTTCACCAGTAAGCTGATGGAAAATGTTTTTGTTATTATTATCCCATGTTATTTTATGTTTTAAACTCTCAAATAATTTTCTCCAGTAAACCTAAGTTGTAATGTTTTGTATGCAATTACCATATTTGCCTTGTTTTATTTTTTATTTTTATTTTTTTATTTTTTATTTTTAAAAAGTTACTGGTAAAGGTGAAGTGTACAAGATCCTTACTAAAATCTGCCTGAAACTTTGAACTTCCTTCTCTGTCTCACTAGCATGTCCATGGGCTGGCTTCAGGCTTCTAGCCACCTTTGTGGAGGACGTGGTGTCTGTGGTCTCTTCCCCAGCCCTTGATTCTACACATAGTTACTCTTAATTCTAGCATGACTCTTGAGTACATTAAATAAACTAATTTAGTGTCTCACCATTTTTTGTTTTTTGAGTTTCTTTTTTTTTTGGCTTAAATAAATGGTCATCTGCTGAATAAAATACTGTGGGGGGGTTGGTTTTGTACATTTCAGTTTGGAAGGTTTGAAGTATTTTGTTCTTGACTTTTTTTTTTTTTCTTCATAACAGGCGCTGAGTAGCCCAGGCTTCTCCTGAAGCCCTGATCTTGCTTTAGCTTTCCAAGTCTCAGGATTACAGGTGTGTGCTACCCCATCTGGCTTCCTTTTACCATACTTAAAATACTGTTTGGTTTCTTCGTGTCACAGTGTGATTGTAATGTGTCCGCAGGAGCTACTTCTATGTGGCATGACTGAATGTAGTTGACTGTGGTATTGAAAATTATCTTTTAACCTGAAATCCCACCAAAGACTCTGTCTTGGAGTGTCCCACCCACCCATCCTCGGGTTGAAAATTCAGTCAAATGTATGATGGCAGCACTCAGTCTATCTTTTAGGGCTCATTGTTTCAGTAACTTTTCTGCTGCTGTGATAAAAATATGATCAAAGGCAACACAGGGGAGTTTATTTTAGCTTACGGCTTCAGAGGGCAGGAATTCGGAACGGCAGGGAAGGCATGGCATGGCTACCAGAGCGATGGGCTGCCTTATCACGTTTTCTACACTCCACACACAGAGAGAGGGCAGAAAGTAGGGTAAGGCTGGAAGCTCAAAGCCACTGTCTTTAAATTAAGGCCACAGTGTAATGGAAAAATTAAAAAAGCTGCAGGATCCCCGGTGTTGGCAGGCAGCAGAAATGATGCAGATCTCCAAGCGATGGGGTGGCTGGCAGGGGGGCAGAGGGTCCCCAGAGCAGCCAGTCCCAGGCAGGGTCAGCGCACGAGACCGCGCACGTGCCCGCGCGTGCCCCACGCGGCAGTTCTCCGGTGGCGAGCCATATGGCAGTGGCAGCTGAGAGACAGACCACGCAGAGGGAGGTTATTTATTTATTTAGTGGTTATGGAAGGGAGGGGAGGGAAGAGAAGGAAAACAGAACTCAGGCTGGAAGCTGAAGATCTGCCTATCTCAGCAGATGGGGGAGGGAGTGGGTGTGGCTTATCTCTTAAAGAGACAGAACAATCATTACACACAGTCTTTAATTTTCCCTCTGAAACTTCACAAGCCAGGCCTCCTTTTTCCGCACTGCTCTCTACATTCTTTCTTCCCAGCACTCAAAGAATATCCCATTGAGGTCTCGATGCTTAATGGCTTTTCTAGCCCAAGGTTTTAAAGTCCTTTCACAATCTTCTCCAAAGCATGGCCAGGTCTGTTGCAGTAATACCCCACCATGCTGTCATCAGCTTGTCTTAGTCAGGGTTTATATTGCCCCAAACAAATCACTATGACTAAAAAGCCAGTGGGGAGGACAGGGTTCATTCACCTGATGCTTCCACGTTGCTGTTCATCGCCAAAGGACATCAGGACAGGGACCTGGAGGCAGGAGCTGATGCAGAGACCACGAAGGGGTGCTGCTGACTGGCTTGCTTCTCTGCTCGGCCTGCTTTCCACCAGCCCAGGGATGACGATGAGGGCACTCAAAATGGGCTGGGCCCGCGCATATTGATCACTAATTGAGAAAATGCCTTAAGCTGGGTCTCATGGAGACATTTTCTCAACTGAGGCTCCTTCATCTCTGATGACTCTAGCTTGTGTCAACTTGACACAAAACACAGCCAGTACAGCCACCTCTGTGACCTACTTCCCCCTAGCAAAGTTCCACTTCTTAAAGATAACAGATCTCCCAAAATAGTACCTCTGACTGTGACTAAGTATGCAAACCTGTGAACCCATAAGGAGACATTTCTCATTCAGGTCACGATACTCGTAATTCTTAACATTATGTGATTATAACATAATTACTATTCATTAGTTCCTTCTAGAATTCTATTAATAATATATCTAAGAAAATTCTCATTTCAAGATTGCATTAATTTTCCAAGGTATTTATTTCCTTATTTTAAAACTTCCCCTTAAAGTCATAGGTTTGTTCTGTGGATGTTACTTTAATAATACATTTTATCTTTTTTGTAAATATATTTATTCTTCATCATGTTGGATTATCTCAATACTCAGCAGTTTTCTTTGGTGGACACAGTGTGAGTGGGAGTTTATTTTTTTTTCGTCTGCATTTTTTTTAACTTTTATCGGTTCTTTATGGATTTCACATCGTACATTCTGCATTCTGATCCCACTTATCTCCCCAGCCCCTCGCAGCCTCCCCCAATCAAAACCAAATTTAAAAGAAAAACCCAAACAAAAGAAAGAAAACAAAAACAAAACAGGAAGGAGAATCTTGTCGTGGAAGCTGTCATGTGGCCCGTTGATACACAGTTTACCCCTTAGTCCATTCATGTCTGCTTGCAAGTGTTCATTGCCACAGTCATTGGTCTGGCTCAAGGCCTCTGTTTTCCAGGCTCTCCCTGGGGCTCCTCAAGAATATCCTGTTGCTGTTCTGTGCCGTTGAGAGCCTGCTGTTTGGATCTGTACGTTCACCGCCTTCACGTGTGATGTGGTTGTCGGGATGGGCTGCCCTGCCTTTTCCATTCGCCTGCCTGCACTCCGGTGGCTCACTCCCCCTCGGAAGGTCTGCAGCGCGTCTCTAAAGCTGAAACGGTTCCACAGTTGCGTTTCACAGTTTGTTTAACGATGGGCAGGCATTCAGCTCCTCGTAAGAATGGAAATCTTTAATTACCACAACTTGTATTGTGAGTTCAATGAATACATTAAAAGGTCAACTAGTTAGCCAACAGCTGGATTTACTACCCACTTTCTGGTCTCCCTTTGGGGTGGAGGTGATAGCAGAACCTTTCTTTTAAAATAGATGTTGGGTATAAAAGATATTCCTGTTATTAGCCAGTAGGAAACTTTACATGCTGCAGCGCTAAGCTGCCAGGCAAGATATGCCCATTGATGGAATATTGGTTGGAAAGCCATAGGGGTAAACAACTGATTTTGTATTGACTTTGAGACTTGTTCCACAGGTAGAAATTAATACCTTGAATACAAGTACGTTTGATTAAAGATCCATGGCTTGGAAGTCATAGGTCCTAGGGTAGAACCTAATGTTGTTGTATTAATAAATAGGTTTGTTGCCAAACTGCCTTCTAAATATTTATATTTATACATATAGATTGCTGCTACTTTCAGCCTTGACCAGGAAAGCTTCTCTCTGCAGTGGTTAACAGCTAATACAGAAACCCACAACTCTTAAAATGCTAAGAATAAGTGAGTATCTTGTGTTCAGCCCTAGTGGGACATCTGTGTCAGCCACACCCCCAGGGGCACCATGACAGCATCACAGAAAAGGAGGTGGGAAAACTGAAAACTGGAGGTGAGGAGGGGCTGTGCAATGCTGACTTATGGACACGATGTGGCCACTGCAGCTTACGTAGCTGTTGTTATCTGCACAAAACATGCACGGGATTAAGCACATGAGGTCAGTACAACATTACAACAGGCAGTATCAATTGAGCTCAGAAGAGGAGGAGGGGATGAGAAGACGTGAAGTAGGAAGGGGGACATGTTAAAGGTGCCTAGGAGGAGTTGGAAATGCATGTGAACAAGATACATTATTTACATGTATGAAATTGTCAAAGAATACCTAAAAGACACTGTTAAAAATTGAAAAACAAAATGGAGGCTGACATGTCTTGTGGAATACTTTTTTTTCTGGCTACATGAAACATGACAGATAGCATAACCAGGAGAGCATGTGGCGATGCAGGGAGCCAGAGAAACACAGTGACCTGCTTCTATCCTTTTATAGCAGCCCACTCTTGCAAAACCGGGTTCCTGCTAGAGCTGCATTAGTCTTTTTGAGAGTCATGCCTCCAACAAGCTAATTAGTTTCCACTCTGTGCTCTAACAAATCATCCAGCAAAAGCAGTTTTAAGAAGGCAGGGTTTTGGTTTTGGTTGTTGTGTTCTTTTGTTTTGGCTCACAGTTCAGATATATAGTCCGTCATGGTGGGGAATAGCAGGAGCTTGAAGCATCAGGTTCCGTCATTGTCGCTGAAGTGAGGGACGATGATGCCACTCAGCTCCCTTATACCTTTGCGTTCCATCTAGGACCCCAGCCCATGGAACAGTGCTGCCTGCACCTAGGATTAATTTCTCACCTTAATCCAGGAGAGAACCCCCTCACAGAGCTTACTGTGGATTAATTTCCACGGGGATTCTAAATCCCATAAGGTGGCAACCAGTATCAACCATCACAGATCTCCTCCCTTGGAAATTTGATATCCAATGCGTCACTTTTGTTTTGTTTTTGTATTTTCAAGAAAAGGTTTCCCTGTAGCTTTGGAACCTGTCCTGGAATGCACTCTGTAGACCAGGCTGGCCTCGAACTCACAGAGATCTACCTGTCTCTGCCTCTCAAGTTCGTGGATTAAAGGCGTGCACTACCACCACCTGTTGTTGGAGGCTGCTCATTTGTTTCCCAGCTGCCCAGACCCAAAATAATCACTCAGAAACTATATTAAATCACTGCTTGATCAATCACTTAAGTGTATTGCTAGCTAGTTCTTATATCTTAAATTAACCCATTTCTATTAATCTGTGTATCGCCACAAACTGTGGCTTACCGGGAAACATTTCAGCATTTGTCTCCTCCAGCAGCTACATGGGGCTACAGGGCGTCTCACTGATTCCACCTACTTTCTCCCAGCATTCAGTTTGATTTTTCCACCTAGCTCTATTCTGCCCTATCACAGACCAAAGCAGCTTCTTTATTCTTTAACCAAATAAAAGCAACACATATATATCATCTCCCCTTTTCTGTCTAAATAAAAAGAAAGGTTTTAACTTTTAAAAAAAACTGTCTTTTTTTTCATTATACATACCAATACAAGTTTCCACTCTCCCCCCTCCACACATCCTCCCACCCCACCCCCCTCCATTTCTCAGAGAGGGTAAGGTGCATTGCTTTGTGGAAGGTCCAAGGCCCTCCCTACTATATCTACACTGAGCAAGATATCCATCCAAAGAGAATATGTTCCCAAAAAACCAGTACAAGCAGTAGGGATAAATCCTGGTGCCATTGCCAGTGGCCCCTCAGTCTGCCCCAGTCATGCAACTGTCAACCACATTCAGAGGGACTAGTTTGGTCCTATGCTTATTCCTTCCCAGTCTGGCTGGAGTTGGTGAGCTCCCATTAGCTCAGGTAGACTGTTTCGGTGGGTATACTCATCATGGTGTTGACCTCTTTGCTCATATTCTCATTCCCCCCACTCTTCAACTGGACTTTGGGAGCTCAGTCCAGTGCTTCAATGTGGGTCTGCCTCTGTTTTCATCAGTTGCTGAATGAAAGTTCTATGGTGATATTTAAGATATTCATCAGTCTGACTACAGGGCAAGTCAATGGGAGGCCTGGCAAAAGGCAAACTAACCTTCTCTGGGGAGAATACACTAGTACCCAGGACTAACTTTCTTGCTAGGGACAATAGTCCAGGAACTCTAAGCCTTGAATCTGTTGGACCCTAGAGTCCAATCATCAAGGAGGAGTTGCCCCAAGAGACCATCTCTCACACCACAGCTGATGTAAAAGCATGAGGATTTTCTTAATTCTGTCATGACAGGGTCTTTCAGCATTAGAGAGGCCAGAAGGACCCCAAATTGCTGGTACAGGCTACTTTTAAAGGAAAAAGCCATAGAAGCAAGGCGGGTGTCTAGGGTTGTTCTTTGACTATTATGATTGGCTTATTCAAAAAGGGCTATTACCAATAATTGGCTGGAGAGCAGTTGCCAGGTCAGATGAGGTAAGGGGAAACATCTGAGGGTCACTTTGACCCTTTTCCCAGGGGCTGAGTCAAATCAAGTCTCCAGGAGGCCTCCCACCTGGCACATACATCAGGAACTGAGTCAACATCTTAAAGGTTATCTTGCCCCAATTTCTGGAGAACATTCACAAAGACTAATTGTTAGATTCCTGGTTCCCAGGGAAGGAGGGGGCAGCACTACTGCTGAGAGGCCTCAGAGTTGTCAGAAATGGCTTTAGAGTTATTTTAAAGTTCTGCAAATCAAAAGTCAAAGATCACATAAGGAAACAAAACACTAGAAAAATGAGGGAAAGGAGAAGCAGACCTTCAAGTGGTAAAGAAATTCTCCATTGTAAATATCTCTAAAGTGATTTGATGGAGGCCATAAAAGAGAAAAATATGACTATAACCATGGCAAATAAACCTCTGTGAAGCGCATCCTGCATAAACATTGAAAGACAACCGTAAGGAAGGAGTCAAACAACAAATTAGGGGAAAGTAAACCATGAGATAAGTGAGAAATATAAAATATGAAATTGAGCTGGGGCAATGGACAGTGGGAGCTGTTCTAGCAGATGCTCATTGGCAGTGAGAGAGCGGGCACTGAGAACGTGATTTATTTGTTTATTTATTTATTTAAAAGGAATGGAAAGACTTTGAGAGAATTTTTTTATTTAAAAGATAATGAGTTCAGTTGAGCACACGTGTAATTTGAGGTGCCTGTTCCATACCAAATGTGGATATTGACCAAAATATGACAAATAAGTGAGATTTTGGTTGAAGGAAAATGGTACAAGATGGAGATAAATACCTATTTTAATAATAATCATATTTTAAAATCATCTGTAGTAATGGCAATGTAGAAGATAATAATCAAAGAACAAGAACCACAAGCAATCAGGCAACTGGCAGGAGGAGTCCTGGAGCTGGAAGAGGGTAGAGGGGGCCACACCAGGAAAGAGCAGTGGACAGTAGAACACCTGGAAGGAACAGGGCCACGGAAGAGCCCCAGTGTGAACACCTGCAGGGAAAGGAAGGCACTCAGAGGAGGCAGATTCCATGAGAGTAGGAAGAACAATGTGAAGAGGTTGAAGATGCCTGGACTTTCCAGTTGCTATGACTCCAGAAATGAAAGACAGTATCAGAGGTGGACAGAGGACTACTGGGGGAGGGGGAAAAGCTATTTACAGAAAGTCTGAAATTTTTAGTCTAGCAAAAGAGGAATGACCACATTCCTACCTGGATTAAGGATAAAAGACATGATGAGATCAGTGCTCAGGACACTTCTGAAGACAGATGTAAGGAACATCCTACAGTGCCTTACAAAGAATGTATATCATTCTGATTAGAGTGTCCTAAATGAAGAAACAGCTCTGAAAAGGATATTTAGGCAGACATTACTGTAAGTCAACAAAACACCAAATGCTAAGGGAAAAAGAAGACATATACAGGGGGCCAGAAAGAGGTGGCTCAGAGATTAAGAGCACTGATTGCTCTTCCACAGGACCCCAGCACCATGTGGCAGCTCATGACTGTAACTCCAGTTCCAGAGGATCTGACAGCCTCACACAGACATACATGCAAGCAAAACACCAATGCATATAAAACTTTTTTAAAAAGAATAAAGAAAAATTAACTTTTTTAAAAAATAAAAAAAAAATGTACAGATAAAGTACATTTGATCTCAATTAGGAAAAAAAACATTGAAAGAAGATTTGCAGAAAAAGCAGATAGATAACTACAAAGGAGAAAGAATCCACTAGAAAACTGATTTCTCCTGGCTGAAGAGATGGCTCAGTGGCTAAAAGCATTTTTTGACTGCTCTTCCAAACAGCCCTAGTTCAATTCTTAGCGCCAATACAACTGGTTGAAGTTCCAGGGGCTCTGACGCCCTCTTCTGGATCTCATAGGCACTGCATGCAGTTTGTGTACAGACATACATTCAGTCACTCCTGAACATAAAATGAAAACTAAAATCTCAAAACAAACAAACAAAACACGGAAGTCAGAAGGTAGTGGAATAACAGCGGGTTAAGAGGCAAATGGCCTCCTTTCCTGGATCTGGAAGCAGCCATGTAAGGACTATGGTGTTTCTTCTGCATTTCTTCAGCCTTGTCAATCTCTTCCATCCCTCGAGGGAATGTTGTGTATGCAAGAAACAGCTACACAAGAATACTTCTGTCATAAATATCTCAAACTTACCAATAAGAAACTACCTGAGTACTTTGTTTTCTTCTGTTATGTATAGATCGGTCTGGCCGCAATTTTACAAAGATCCTCCTGCTTCTTAAGCCTTCTAAGTGCAGGGATTAAAGACATGCTCCAACCAAAATGGTGTGAAAGGGTATTTTAAATAGTCTCACACAAACAGACAAGATTTACATGAGAGGTAATAAGTAGGCCAATGAATTATTTCAATCATTCCAAGCAATCAAACTGACTATCGAAGCAACTCACTATACCTATAAATATATACACTTTCTAATTTACAACTTGAGACTCATTTTAAGGGAATATAAGGCAAAATTTTGGTGAACTTGTGATAGGACAATTGGTTTTGCCTATGAGAGATTAATCCTGGGCTATTTCTAATCACTGAACGTTTTGAAGTGGGGAGCCCCACCCTCCATCCTGTCGTTTTGCAGTGGAAAGACACCAGCAGAGCAAGTGAAGACACGATATACGTTCCATCCTTTGGGAGGAGGAGACACTCAATCCCCAGACCAAGGTTATCCTCACTCCATCATGAGTTTTACAACAATTGGGATGGTGGCAGGACATGGTGAAAAGATGGAGAGGGAAAGCAAAATCTATTCCTCACAGGTGTAAGAATGTCATAGTGATACCTAGTATTTTGTAAAGATGTTAGGAGAAGGAAAGAACAAAACTAGAAGAAATATTTGGGAGATTTTTTCCAAAGAGATTACTTGCCAGGGCAGAGAGAGTGATCACATGAACATCCTCCTGTCTTTTAAAGTATTTTCCAATTGGATATCAATATATCCATGGAGTCAATACAGAGACATATCACTTTAGTGGTGAAGAATTTCAATGAAACAGCAATGAGGAAGTGTGGCGACTTGCCTATCACCTGAGGATCACACAGCAGAAACACCGAACACAGGACAGCGTCAGCTCACCGCAATTAGGTATAAAAATATACATAGATGCACAAAAGCATGCGTGATCGTTAGAAGCAGCCGGAATGTCGCCATGAACTATAGCGCTTCTCAAGCATGTGTGAGAATATGCTCGAAGAGGAGAGAGTAAATATAGAGAAAGAGAGAGAAAGGAGAGGGGGAGGAAGACAGAAAGAGTAAACATGGTGTCAAGTGTCAAACACAGAATACAAGATGATACAAATGGGAGGGATAATATCAAAGGTCCCAATATATATAAAAAGCAGGTCTGTGCTTAAATACTGTTTTCTAAACCAACAACTAATCCACTTTCAGAGTTTCCTTGCCACCTGTGTGAACTGGAAGGATCTGCAAACTAAATCCTGGAGACTTAATTTCAAGCCCCCAGGATAGCCTTGAAATCATCACACAAATTGGCCATGGACACGCCCAGTAGCAGGCTGGCCTTGAACTGCTAATATTCCCATCCTTTTCTCCACCATCCTGGGAATATGGGTATCCTAAAGTCCTCACATTACACCATTTTGGATTTCATTAGGGGCTCAAGCCCATTAGCATCCAGCACACTAGGCAAACACTCTATCCTTGAGGTATTGTCCTAGATCAGATATTTACACTCAGTGACAGATATGTCCTTGTCGGTTTTAAATTCCAAAAAGCCATAGTCCAAAAACAAAAAATCCACTTGTATTACCAAGCTTGACATTCAATGAAAAGCTGAAGTGTCAGGTTGCTAATTTCCGTTTCAATATGCATTTACAACTTAAGATTATCTCTAGAACCTCTGAAATGTGGGTGGGACAAGGAGTTCACTTGACTATGGTACGGGGAGGGCAAAGAGTTTTCGTGGGTTTCTGTATGTAAGTTGACAAATAAAGGCAATAAAAACCAAAGGACATCTACGGATTGATTCCTTCTCTGAACCGCTACCAACAACAAAAACAACAACTTCACACTAAAACACAAACACACACACAGCAGGCAGGCGCGCACACTCATACCAACTTGCACATGTCAGAAGCCTCCATGGCCACCGTGGAGAACCATGAGGTGCCTCATCTAGGAAAGCGACGAGGACTGCACCCCAACAAACAGCAACTGGGACATTTATCTGGCCTCCTAGGGGATTCCCAGGGTGCTCCAAGTCACCAAGTACCTGCCATCAAGACTGGGCGAACAGCGAATACTTTTCGCTGCACATTACGGAGGGGAGAAGAGAAGGACTTGCAGAAGGGTGCAGACACTGGATCTCACACCTCAAGCTCAAAAGCAGCCTTGCAGAGACAGAAAGTTCTCTTCCACTTCTGGGATTCATCTCAAACCCTTGCCTGTCACCTCTTCTGCACGGCTGGTTCCCTCTAAGAACTCTCTGCAACCCAAGCATGGATCTCAGGAACCAAGGCAGCACTGGCATTGCTAGGCAGCCAGTCTCCTTTCTATGTGCGCCAGACTAGAAGGAGGACTGTGCCTGCATTGTCCTCCTGGACAGTACAAGCTGCTCTCTGGGGAACTGACAAATGTCCCAGTCGAAGAAGATGCTTCCTTGCCCTGATGGACAATGATTCTTGGCTTCTTAGCAGCCATCCTTCACCTGCTGAAATGGTTTCTCTACACAACTCTTCCTGACAATCAGGATTGCATGGAGAAACCCAGACTTGACAGACAGACAGACGGGACAGCTACAAAAGAAGGCCCTTTAGTTTGCTGCCCAAGATGCCATATTTCTGTGAAGTCTTGCTTGCTATCCAAGAAACTCACACTCATTTCTTACTGCAAAATGTTCTTGTTTTCAAAGCAATGTTTCTACTTCCAACATCACTTATTATTAATAAAATATATAGAACAAACTATCTCTCTCTGTGTGTGTGTGTGTGTATGTGTGTGTGTGTCTGTGTCTGGATGAGAGAGAGAGAATGAGGGGTGGGCACAATGTGGGTGGGTGGTGGGGCACGCCTGTCCTCCAGGTAAAGGCAGATGACCTAGGAGTTGGAGCCCACATTCAGAAACAGAGAAAATGTAAGTTGGGCTACACCGGGCAATGTGAAAGATACCAGAAGATCAGCGTGGCCCAAGAGATGGCTCAGCACTTAGAATAAAGGTTCTCTTTCGACCTATGGGTAGAGAACACTTTGAGGAGTCAAACAAGCCTTTCCCAATGGTCCCAAATAAGAGATCCTGCACATTTACATGACAATTACTTACCTGGGCAAAATTACAGTTAATCAGAAGCAACAGAAACAATTCTATGATTTGGGGTCACCGCAACATACGAACATGTATTAAAGGGTCAAGATTTTGGAAGCTTGAGAACCACTGACGTCAAAGGACTTAGTGCCCTTGCAGCATCCACATGAAGAAGACCCTTGATGATACCACAGGATGGACAACCACTCCACCCCAGGCTTTTTAATGCCTGCAGTACACAAAAGCCAGAACAGACACACACACACACACACACACACACACACACACAAGCAAATAAATAAAGAATAAAAAATACATTAGAGTTGAACAAAATACAGAATAAAATCAGAGGGTAAGAGGACCTTCATAGACACAGCATGTGTGGTTTGTATTCTGGGTTCTCAACTCGATCAGACCTCGAATAAACTAAAACACCTGTTTTAGGAACCAGGTTAATGCTAGGCTATTGGTCTGGATTGAGTAATTTGAAGTGGGGAGCCCCACCCTCAGTCCAGTCCTTGGGCAGTGGAAAGACACCAGCAGAGCAAGTGAAGGCACTCCATGCATTCCAGCCTTTGGGAGGAGGACGACACCCTCCATCTCAAGACCAGGTTATCCTCATCCATTGAATGTTTGACTCCCAATGGGAAGTTGCAGGACTTGGGAAAAGAAGTGCCAGAGGGACTTCAAAGTCCTTAGGGCCCACTGAGAATCCTTCAGAAGAAGAACAGAACCTGTAAGAGGAGAGCGAGGTGATGCATCAGGGAAATCAAAATGTATCTATCACGGGTCTAAGATTGTCATAATGATACCCAGTATTTCCAAAAAAATGTAAGGAGAAGAAAACAACATAGTAGGGGAATCTTTTAGGAGATTCATTTCCAAACAGGTTACTCGCCATGACAGACAGAATGATCACTCAAACGTCATCCTGTCTTCAATGTATTTACCAATAGGATATCAATATATCCATGGAGTCAATACAGAGACATATCATTTAAGTGGTGAGGAAATTTCAATGAAGATGCAACTGAGAAAGTGTGGCGACCTCTCCCATCAACTGATAGGAACACCACACACAAGCCTGGGTCTGCTGACCGCCATTAGGTATACATACATACATACATGCACAAACACACACATGATCCTAAGAAGGGGCCAGGGTGGAACCATGAACTATAGCGCTTCTCAAGCATGTGTGAGAATATGCTCGAAGAGGTTAGAGTAAAGAATGAGAGAGAGAGAGAGAGAGAGAGAAGAAGAAGAAGAAGAAGAAGAAGAAGAAGAAGAAGAAGAAGAAGAAGAAGAAGAAGAAGACAGTGATGAAGAGTAAACAATTGTCGAACACATGTAGAATACAACAAGATGATACAAATGGAAGGGATAATATCAAAGGTCCCACTTATATAAAAAGCAGGTCTGTGTTTAACTTTCGTTTTCAAAACCAACAACTTATCCACTTTGAAAGTTTCCTTTCCCACCTGTGTGAACTGGGAGGATCTGCAAACTAAATCCTGGAGACTTGATTTCGAGCCCCCAGGCTAGCCTTGAAACCATCGTGAATGCAAATTGGCCATGGACACGCCCAGTAGCAGGCTGGCCTCAAACCGCTAATCACCCTGTCCTTTCCTCCCTCATCCCGGGACTATGGGTTTTCTAAAGTCCTTACATTAATAAACATTGGATTTCATTAAGGGCTCAAGCCCATTGGCCTCCAGCAAGCTCGGCAAACACTCTGTCGTTGGGGTTTTGTCCATAACCTGCCTTGGACCTGTTGTGCGACTTCAAGGGCAACTGAGAGACAGGGGGCTGGGGTGTGTCTGCCAACCCCTAGGCCCCTCCCATGCCTGGGCGGGGCTTCCTTGGCAGCCAGGCTTATATAAGGAAGACGGGTCCTCCCACCAGTGCTCTTGATCAGCAGCCTGTCAACCTGGTAGCATCCACTCTGTCCCAGAGAGTCCACAGAGTGTCTTGCAGAACCCAGACGACAGCTGTTCCTGAACAAAGAAGTGTGGAGCCCAGGCCCATAAGCTGCCTCGGACCTTGTTGTGCACCGGCAACCGCAAACGAGGGGCAAGAGCGCATTGCCACCAACATGCTGAAAATGCCTCCGCGAAGCCCCAGGGTCTATCCGGTGCCCTGCTGGGACCCGCAGCCAGAAGGCGCCAACCCTGCCAAGCGCCGCCGCCTCCAGGAGCCTGCCTGCCTCGCCTCGCTGGCACAGCCAGACCTGGAAGCACCCGCCAGGCCTGCCAGCAAAGAGCTCACGTCCACGGTGGTCATTCCCACCGGATGTGCCATGCAACTACGCGTGGAAGGCGTCGACCTGCTGCTGGAGCCCGAACCGAATTCGGTCAGGCGAGTGTCGCTACCTGGACATACCATCATACTGGTCCCCGAGGGCCTCCAAGCCTCCTCCCAACCTGGGCAGGCTGTGTTCTGGCCCGCCGGCACAAAGGAGGCCCCTGTCCCGGACATGCTCCAGGACCACCATGTCTTTGCCCTCGACCAGGGATTCAATGGTGCCGAGAGGTATGCTCCTGGCTCCATCTGGAGCCTCAAAAGCAGCACGCGCTGGCCTCTGCCCAGCTCACAACTGCAGCCTCTCCCTCCATCTCCTCCTCCGAGTCATCAAGAACAAACCTCTGAGAGTCCTCAGAAGCCTCCACGGCCACCGTGCAAGGCCAAGAGGCGCCTCTTCTAGGGAAGGGACGACGACTGCACCCTAACAAACAGCACCTTGGACATCCATTTGGCCGCCTAGGGGATTCCCAGGGTTCCCCGAGTCACCCAGTACCTGCCATTGAGACTGGGCGAACAGCGAGTACTTTTCGCTGCACATTATGGAGGGGAGAAGAGAAGGACTTGCAGAAGGGTGCAGACACTGGATCTCACCCCTCAAGCTCAAAAACTGCCTTGCAGAGACAGAAAGTTCTCTTCCACTTCTGGGATTCATCTCAAAACCTTGCCTGCCACCTCCTCTGCAGGGCTGGTTCCCTCTAAGAACTCTCTGCGACCCAAGCATGGATCTCAGGAACCAAGGCAGCACTGGCGTTGCTAGGCAGCCAGTCTCCTTTCTATGTGCGCCAGACTAGAAGGAGGACTGTGTCTGCATTGGTCCTCCTGGACAGTTCAAGCTGCTCTCTGGGGAACTGACAAATGTCCCAGTCGAAGAAGATGCTTCCTTGCCCTGATGGACAATGATTCTTGGCTTCTTAGCAGCCATCCCTTCACCTGCTGGAGTGGTTTTTCTTCACAGACTCTTACTGACAATCAGGGCTACTTGGAAAAATCCTGATTTGAAAGACAGACAGACAGAAAGACAGACAGACAGGACAGCTACTGAAGAAAGCTGCATTTATGGCCCTTTAGTTTGCTGCCTTTGAGAAGCCGAAGATACCAGATTTCTGTGAGGTCTAGCTTACTATCCAAGAAACTCACACTCATTTTTTATTGTAAAATGCTTTTGTTTTCAAAGCAATGTTTCTACTTCCAACATCACTTATTATTAATAAAATATATAGACCAAACTATCTCTGTGTGTGTGTGTGTGTATGTGTGTGTGTGTCTGAATGAGAGAGAGAGAATGAGGGGTGGGCACAATGTGGGTGGGCGGTGGGGCACGCCTGTCCTCCAGGTAAAGGCAAATGACCTAGGAGTTGGAGCTCACACTCAGAAACAGAGAAAGTGTAAGATGGGATACATCGGGCAATGTAAAAGATATCAGAAGATCAGCGTGGCCCAAGAGATGGCTCAGCACTTAGAATAAAGGTTCTCTTTCGACCTATGGGTAGAGAACACTTTGAGGGGTCAAACGAGCCTTTCCCAATGGTCCCAAATAAGAGATCCTGCACATTTACATGACAATTTCTTACCTGGGCAAAATTACAGTTAAGCAGAAGCAACAAAAAAAAATTTATGATTTGGGGTCACCACAACATACGAACATGTATTAAAGGGTCAAGATTTTGGAAGCTTGAGAACCACTGACATCAAAGGACTTAGTGCCCTTGCAGCATCCACATGAAGAAGACCCTTGATGATACCACAGGATGGACAACCACTCCACCCCAGGCTGCTTAATGCCTCCAGTACACAAAAGCCAGAACAGGCACACACACACACACACACACACACACACACACACACACACACACACAAGCAAATAAATAAAGAATAAAAAATACATTAGAGTTGAACAAAATACAGAATAAAATCAGAGGGTAAGAGGACCTTCATAGACACAGCATGTGTGGTTTGTATTCTGGGTTCTCAACTCGATCAGACCTCGAATAAACTAAAACACCTGTTTTAGGAACCAGGTTAATGCTGGGCTATTTGTCTGGATTGAGTAATTTGAAGTGGGGAGCCCCACCCTCAGTCCAGTCCTTGGGCAGTGGAAAGACACCAGCAGAGCAAGTGAAGGCACTCCATGCATTCCAGCCTTTGGGAGGAGGACGACACCCTCCATCCCAAGACCAGGTTATCCTCATCCATTGAATGTTTGAATCCCAATGGGAAGTTGCAGGACTTGGGAAAGAAGTGCCAGAGGGATTTCAAAGTCCTTAGGGCCCACTGAGAATCCTTCAGAAGAAGAACAGAACCTGTAAGAGGAGAGCGAGGTGATGCATCAGGGAAATCAAAATCTATCTTTCACGGGTCTAAGATTGTCATAATGATACCCAGCATTTCCAAAAAAATGTAAGGAGAAGAAAACAACAAAGTAGGGGAATCTTTTAGGAGATTCTTTTCCAAACAGGTTACTCGCCATGACAGACAGAATGATCACTCAAACGTCATCCTGTCTTCAATGTATTTACCAATAGGATATCAATATATCCATGGAGTCAATACAGAGACATATCATTTAAGTGGTGAGGAAATTTCAATGAAGATGCAACTGAGAAAGTGTGGCGACCTCTCCCATCAACTGATAGGAACACCACACACAAGCCTGGGTCTGCTGACCGCCATTAGGTATACATACATACATACATGCACAAACACACACATGATCCTAAGAAGGGGCCAGGGTGGCACCATGAACTATAGCGCTTCTCAAGCATGTGTGAGAATATGCTCGAAGAGGAGAGAGTAAAGAATGAGAGAGAGAGAGAGAGAGAGAGAGAGAGAGAGAGAAGAAGAAGAAGAAGAAGAAGAAGAAGAAGAAGAAGAAGAAGACAGTGATGAAGAGTAAACAATTGTCGAACACATGTAGAATACAACAAGATGATACAAATGGAAGGGATAATATCAAAGGTCCCACTTATATAAAAAGCAGGTCTGTGTTTAACTTTCGTTTTCAAAACCAACAACTTATCCACTTTGAAAGTTTCCTTTCCCACCTGTGTGAACTGGGAGGATCTGCAAACTAAATCCTGGAGACTTGATTTCGAGCCCCCAGGCTAGCCTTGAAACCATCGTGAATGCAAATTGGCCATGGACACGCCCAGTAGCAGGCTGGCCTCAAACCGCTAATCACCCTGTCCTTTCCTCCCTCATCCCGGGACTATGGGTTTTCTAAAGTCCTTACATTAATAAACATTGGATTTCATTAAGGGCTCAAGCCCATTGGCCTCCAGCAAGCTCGGCAAACACTCTGTCGTTGGGGTTTTGTCCATAACCTGCCTTGGACCTGTTGTGCGACTTCAAGGGCAACTGAGAGACAGGGGGCTGGGGTGTGTCTGCCAACCCCTAGGCCCCTCCCATGCCTGGGCGGGGCTTCCTTGGCAGCCAGGCTTATATAAGGAAGACGGGTCCTCCCACCAGTGCTCTTGATCAGCAGCCTGTCAACCTGGTAGCATCCACTCTGTCCCAGAGAGTCCACAGAGTGTCTTGCAGAACCCAGACGACAGCTGTTCCTGAACAAAGAAGTGTGGAGCCCAGGCCCATAAGCTGCCTCGGACCTTGTTGTGCACCGGCAACCGCAAACGAGGGGCAAGAGCGCATTGCCACCAACATGCTGAAAATGCCTCCGCGAAGCCCCAGGGTCTATCCGGTGCCCTGCTGGGACCCGCAGCCAGAAGGCGCCAACCCTGCCAAGCGCCGCCGCCTCCAGGAGCCTGCCTGCCTCGCCTCGCTGGCACAGCCAGACCTGGAAGCACCCGCCAGGCCTGCCAGCAAAGAGCTCACGTCCACGGTGGTCATTCCCACCGGATGTGCCATGCAACTACGCGTGGAAGGCGTCGACCTGCTGCTGGAGCCCGAACCGAATTCGGTCAGGCGAGTGTCGCTACCTGGACATACCATCATACTGGTCCCCGAGGGCCTCCAAGCCTCCTCCCAACCTGGGCAGGCTGTGTTCTGGCCCGCCGGCACAAAGGAGGCCCCTGTCCCGGACATGCTCCAGGACCACCATGTCTTTGCCCTCGACCAGGGATTCAATGGTGCCGAGAGGTATGCTCCTGGCTCCATCTGGAGCCTCAAAAGCAGCACGCGCTGGCCTCTGCCCAGCTCACAACTGCAGCCTCTCCCTCCATCTCCTCCTCCGAGTCATCAAGAACAAACCTCTGAGAGTCCTCAGAAGCCTCCACGGCCACCGTGCAAGGCCAAGAGGCGCCTCTTCTAGGGAAGGGACGACGACTGCACCCTAACAAACAGCACCTTGGACATCCATTTGGCCGCCTAGGGGATTCCCAGGGTTCCCCGAGTCACCCAGTACCTGCCATTGAGACTGGGCGAACAGCGAGTACTTTTCGCTGCACATTATGGAGGGGAGAAGAGAAGGACTTGCAGAAGGGTGCAGACACTGGATCTCACCCCTCAAGCTCAAAAACTGCCTTGCAGAGACAGAAAGTTCTCTTCCACTTCTGGGATTCATCTCAAAACCTTGCCTGCCACCTCCTCTGCAGGGCTGGTTCCCTCTAAGAACTCTCTGCGACCCAAGCATGGATCTCAGGAACCAAGGCAGCACTGGCGTTGCTAGGCAGCCAGTCTCCTTTCTATGTGCGCCAGACTAGAAGGAGGACTGTGTCTGCATTGGTCCTCCTGGACAGTTCAAGCTGCTCTCTGGGGAACTGACAAATGTCCCAGTCGAAGAAGATGCTTCCTTGCCCTGATGGACAATGATTCTTGGCTTCTTAGCAGCCATCCCTTCACCTGCTGGAGTGGTTTTTCTTCACAGACTCTTACTGACAATCAGGGCTACTTGGAAAAATCCTGATTTGAAAGACAGACAGACAGAAAGACAGACAGACAGGACAGCTACTGAAGAAAGCTGCATTTATGGCCCTTTAGTTTGCTGCCTTTGAGAAGCCGAAGATACCAGATTTCTGTGAGGTCTAGCTTACTATCCAAGAAACTCACACTCATTTTTTATTGTAAAATGCTTTTGTTTTCAAAGCAATGTTTCTACTTCCAACATCACTTATTATTAATAAAATATATAGACCAAACTATCTCTGTGTGTGTGTGTGTGTATGTGTGTGTGTGTCTGAATGAGAGAGAGAGAATGAGGGGTGGGCACAATGTGGGTGGGCGGTGGGGCACGCCTGTCCTCCAGGTAAAGGCAAATGACCTAGGAGTTGGAGCTCACACTCAGAAACAGAGAAAGTGTAAGATGGGATACATCGGGCAATGTAAAAGATATCAGAAGATCAGCGTGGCCCAAGAGATGGCTCAGCACTTAGAATAAAGGTTCTCTTTCGACCTATGGGTAGAGAACACTTTGAGGGGTCAAACGAGCCTTTCCCAATGGTCCCAAATAAGAGATCCTGCACATTTACATGACAATTTCTTACCTGGGCAAAATTACAGTTAAGCAGAAGCAACAAAAAAAAATTTATGATTTGGGGTCACCACAACATACGAACATGTATTAAAGGGTCAAGATTTTGGAAGCTTGAGAACCACTGACATCAAAGGACTTAGTGCCCTTGCAGCATCCACATGAAGAAGACCCTTGATGATACCACAGGATGGACAACCACTCCACCCCAGGCTTTTTAATGCCTGCAGTACACAAAAGCCAGAACAGGCACACACACACACACACACAAGCAAATAAATAAAGAATAAAAAATACATTAGAGTTGAACAAAATACAGAATAAAATCAGAGGGTAAGAGGACCTTCATAGACACAGCATGTGTGGTTTGTATTCTGGGTTCTCAACTCGATCAGACCTCGAATAAACTAAAACACCTGTTTTAGGAACCAGGTTAATGCTGGGCTATTTGTCTGGATTGAGTAATTTGAAGTGGGGAGCCCCACCCTCAGTCCAGTCCTTGGGCAGTGGAAAGACACCAGCAGAGCAAGTGAAGGCACTCCATGCATTCCAGCCTTTGGGAGGAGGACGACACCCTCCATCCCAAGACCAGGTTATCCTCATCCATTGAATGTTTGAATCCCAATGGGAAGTTGCAGGACTTGGGAAAGAAGTGCCAGAGGGATTTCAAAGTCCTTAGGGCCCACTGAGAATCCTTCAGAAGAAGAACAGAACCTGTAAGAGGAAAGCGAGGTGATGCATCAGGGAAATCAAAATCTATCTTTCACGGGTCTAAGATTGTCATAATGATACCCAGTATTTCCAAAAAAATGTAAGGAGAAGAAAACAACAAAGTAGGGGAATCTTTTAGGAGATTCTTTTCCAAACAGGTTACTCGCCATGACAGACAGAATGATCACTCAAACGTCATCCTGTCTTCAATGTATTTACCAATAGGATATCAATATATCCATGGAGTCAATACAGAGACATATCATTTAAGTGGTGAGGAAATTTCAATGAAGATGCAACTGAGAAAGTGTGGCGACCTCTCCCATCAACTGATAGGAACACCACACACAAGCCTGGGTCTGCTGACCGCCATTAGGTATACATACATACATACATGCACAAACACACACATGATCCTAAGAAGGGGCCAGGGTGGCACCATGAACTATAGCGCTTCTCAAGCATGTGTGAGAATATGCTCGAAGAGGAGAGAGTAAAGAATGAGAGAGAGAGAGAGAGAGAGAGAGAGAGAGAGAGAGAGAGAAGAAGAAGAAGAAGAAGAAGAAGAAGAAGAAGAAGAAGAAGACAGTGATGAAGAGTAAACAATTGTCGAACACATGTAGAATACAACAAGATGATACAAATGGAAGGGATAATATCAAAGGTCCCACTTATATAAAAAGCAGGTCTGTGTTTAACTTTCGTTTTCAAAACCAACAACTTATCCACTTTGAAAGTTTCCTTTCCCACCTGTGTGAACTGGGAGGATCTGCAAACTAAATCCTGGAGACTTGATTTCGAGCCCCCAGGCTAGCCTTGAAACCATCGTGAATGCAAATTGGCCATGGACACGCCCAGTAGCAGGCTGGCCTCAAACCGCTAATCACCCTGTCCTTTCCTCCCTCATCCCGGGACTATGGGTTTTCTAAAGTCCTTACATTAATAAACATTGGATTTCATTAAGGGCTCAAGCCCATTGGCCTCCAGCAAGCTCGGCAAACACTCTGTCGTTGGGGTTTTGTCCATAACCTGCCTTGGACCTGTTGTGCGACTTCAAGGGCAACTGAGAGACAGGGGGCTGGGGTGTGTCTGCCAACCCCTAGGCCCCTCCCATGCCTGGGCGGGGCTTCCTTGGCAGCCAGGCTTATATAAGGAAGACGGGTCCTCCCACCAGTGCTCTTGATCAGCAGCCTGTCAACCTGGTAGCATCCACTCTGTCCCAGAGAGTCCACAGAGTGTCTTGCAGAACCCAGACGACAGCTGTTCCTGAACAAAGAAGTGTGGAGCCCAGGCCCATAAGCTGCCTCGGACCTTGTTGTGCACCGGCAACCGCAAACGAGGGGCAAGAGCGCATTGCCACCAACATGCTGAAAATGCCTCCGCGAAGCCCCAGGGTCTATCCGGTGCCCTGCTGGGACCCGCAGCCAGAAGGCGCCAACCCTGCCAAGCGCCGCCGCCTCCAGGAGCCTGCCTGCCTCGCCTCGCTGGCACAGCCAGACCTGGAAGCACCCGCCAGGCCTGCCAGCAAAGAGCTCACGTCCACGGTGGTCATTCCCACCGGATGTGCCATGCAACTACGCGTGGAAGGCGTCGACCTGCTGCTGGAGCCCGAACCGAATTCGGTCAGGCGAGTGTCGCTACCTGGACATACCATCATACTGGTCCCCGAGGGCCTCCAAGCCTCCTCCCAACCTGGGCAGGCTGTGTTCTGGCCCGCCGGCACAAAGGAGGCCCCTGTCCCGGACATGCTCCAGGACCACCATGTCTTTGCCCTCGACCAGGGATTCAATGGTGCCGAGAGGTATGCTCCTGGCTCCATCTGGAGCCTCAAAAGCAGCACGCGCTGGCCTCTGCCCAGCTCACAACTGCAGCCTCTCCCTCCATCTCCTCCTCCGAGTCATCAAGAACAAACCTCTGAGAGTCCTCAGAAGCCTCCACGGCCACCGTGCAAGGCCAAGAGGCGCCTCTTCTAGGGAAGGGACGACGACTGCACCCTAACAAACAGCACCTTGGACATCCATTTGGCCGCCTAGGGGATTCCCAGGGTTCCCCGAGTCACCCAGTACCTGCCATTGAGACTGGGCGAACAGCGAGTACTTTTCGCTGCACATTATGGAGGGGAGAAGAGAAGGACTTGCAGAAGGGTGCAGACACTGGATCTCACCCCTCAAGCTCAAAAACTGCCTTGCAGAGACAGAAAGTTCTCTTCCACTTCTGGGATTCATCTCAAAACCTTGCCTGCCACCTCCTCTGCAGGGCTGGTTCCCTCTAAGAACTCTCTGCGACCCAAGCATGGATCTCAGGAACCAAGGCAGCACTGGCGTTGCTAGGCAGCCAGTCTCCTTTCTATGTGCGCCAGACTAGAAGGAGGACTGTGTCTGCATTGGTCCTCCTGGACAGTTCAAGCTGCTCTCTGGGGAACTGACAAATGTCCCAGTCGAAGAAGATGCTTCCTTGCCCTGATGGACAATGATTCTTGGCTTCTTAGCAGCCATCCCTTCACCTGCTGGAGTGGTTTTTCTTCACAGACTCTTACTGACAATCAGGGCTACTTGGAAAAATCCTGATTTGAAAGACAGACAGACAGAAAGACAGACAGACAGGACAGCTACTGAAGAAAGCTGCATTTATGGCCCTTTAGTTTGCTGCCTTTGAGAAGCCGAAGATACCAGATTTCTGTGAGGTCTAGCTTACTATCCAAGAAACTCACACTCATTTTTTATTGTAAAATGCTTTTGTTTTCAAAGCAATGTTTCTACTTCCAACATCACTTATTATTAATAAAATATATAGACCAAACTATCTCTCTGTGTGTGTGTGTGTATGTGTGTGTGTGTCTGAATGAGAGAGAGAGAATGAGGGGTGGGCACAATGTGGGTGGGCGGTGGGGCACGCCTGTCCTCCAGGTAAAGGCAAATGACCTAGGAGTTGGAGCTCACACTCAGAAACAGAGAAAGTGTAAGATGGGATACATCGGGCAATGTAAAAGATATCAGAAGATCAGCGTGGCCCAAGAGATGGCTCAGCACTTAGAATAAAGGTTCTCTTTCGACCTATGGGTAGAGAACACTTTGAGGGGTCAAACGAGCCTTTCCCAATGGTCCCAAATAAGAGATCCTGCACATTTACATGACAATTTCTTACCTGGGCAAAATTACAGTTAAGCAGAAGCAACAAAAAAAAATTTATGATTTGGGGTCACCACAACATACGAACATGTATTAAAGGGTCAAGATTTTGGAAGCTTGAGAACCACTGACATCAAAGGACTTAGTGCCCTTGCAGCATCCACATGAAGAAGACCCTTGATGATACCACAGGATGGACAACCACTCCACCCCAGGCTTTTTAATGCCTGCAGTACACAAAAGCCAGAACAGGCACACACACACACACACACAAGCAAATAAATAAAGAATAAAAAATACATTAGAGTTGAACAAAATACAGAATAAAATCAGAGGGTAAGAGGACCTTCATAGACACAGCATGTGTGGTTTGTATTCTGGGTTCTCAACTCGATCAGACCTCGAATAAACTAAAACACCTGTTTTAGGAACCAGGTTAATGCTGGGCTATTTGTCTGGATTGAGTAATTTGAAGTGGGGAGCCCCACCCTCAGTCCAGTCCTTGGGCAGTGGAAAGACACCAGCAGAGCAAGTGAAGGCACTCCATGCATTCCAGCCTTTGGGAGGAGGACGACACCCTCCATCCCAAGACCAGGTTATCCTCATCCATTGAATGTTTGAATCCCAATGGGAAGTTGCAGGACTTGGGAAAGAAGTGCCAGAGGGATTTCAAAGTCCTTAGGGCCCACTGAGAATCCTTCAGAAGAAGAACAGAACCTGTAAGAGGAAAGCGAGGTGATGCATCAGGGAAATCAAAATCTATCTTTCACGGGTCTAAGATTGTCATAATGATACCCAGTATTTCCAAAAAAATGTAAGGAGAAGAAAACAACAAAGTAGGGGAATCTTTTAGGAGATTCTTTTCCAAACAGGTTACTCGCCATGACAGACAGAATGATCACTCAAACGTCATCCTGTCTTCAATGTATTTACCAATAGGATATCAATATATCCATGGAGTCAATACAGAGACATATCATTTAAGTGGTGAGGAAATTTCAATGAAGATGCAACTGAGAAAGTGTGGCGACCTCTCCCATCAACTGATAGGAACACCACACACAAGCCTGGGTCTGCTGACCGCCATTAGGTATACATACATACATACATGCACAAACACACACATGATCCTAAGAAGGGGCCAGGGTGGCACCATGAACTATAGCGCTTCTCAAGCATGTGTGAGAATATGCTCGAAGAGGAGAGAGTAAAGAATGAGAGAGAGAGAGAGAGAGAGAGAGAGAGAGAGAGAGAGAAGAAGAAGAAGAAGAAGAAGAAGAAGAAGAAGAAGAAGAAGAAGAAGAAGAAGAAGACAGTGATGAAGAGTAAACAATTGTCGAACACATGTAGAATACAACAAGATGATACAAATGGAAGGGATAATATCAAAGGTCCCACTTATATAAAAAGCAGGTCTGTGTTTAACTTTCGTTTTCAAAACCAACAACTTATCCACTTTGAAAGTTTCCTTTCCCACCTGTGTGAACTGGGAGGATCTGCAAACTAAATCCTGGAGACTTGATTTCGAGCCCCCAGGCTAGCCTTGAAACCATCGTGAATGCAAATTGGCCATGGACACGCCCAGTAGCAGGCTGGCCTCAAACCGCTAATCACCCTGTCCTTTCCTCCCTCATCCCGGGACTATGGGTTTTCTAAAGTCCTTACATTAATAAACATTGGATTTCATTAAGGGCTCAAGCCCATTGGCCTCCAGCAAGCTCGGCAAACACTCTGTCGTTGGGGTTTTGTCCATAACCTGCCTTGGACCTGTTGTGCGACTTCAAGGGCAACTGAGAGACAGGGGGCTGGGGTGTGTCTGCCAACCCCTAGGCCCCTCCCATGCCTGGGCGGGGCTTCCTTGGCAGCCAGGCTTATATAAGGAAGACGGGTCCTCCCACCAGTGCTCTTGATCAGCAGCCTGTCAACCTGGTAGCATCCACTCTGTCCCAGAGAGTCCACAGAGTGTCTTGCAGAACCCAGACGACAGCTGTTCCTGAACAAAGAAGTGTGGAGCCCAGGCCCATAAGCTGCCTCGGACCTTGTTGTGCACCGGCAACCGCAAACGAGGGGCAAGAGCGCATTGCCACCAACATGCTGAAAATGCCTCCGCGAAGCCCCAGGGTCTATCCGGTGCCCTGCTGGGACCCGCAGCCAGAAGGCGCCAACCCTGCCAAGCGCCGCCGCCTCCAGGAGCCTGCCTGCCTCGCCTCGCTGGCACAGCCAGACCTGGAAGCACCCGCCAGGCCTGCCAGCAAAGAGCTCACGTCCACGGTGGTCATTCCCACCGGATGTGCCATGCAACTACGCGTGGAAGGCGTCGACCTGCTGCTGGAGCCCGAACCGAATTCGGTCAGGCGAGTGTCGCTACCTGGACATACCATCATACTGGTCCCCGAGGGCCTCCAAGCCTCCTCCCAACCTGGGCAGGCTGTGTTCTGGCCCGCCGGCACAAAGGAGGCCCCTGTCCCGGACATGCTCCAGGACCACCATGTCTTTGCCCTCGACCAGGGATTCAATGGTGCCGAGAGGTATGCTCCTGGCTCCATCTGGAGCCTCAAAAGCAGCACGCGCTGGCCTCTGCCCAGCTCACAACTGCAGCCTCTCCCTCCATCTCCTCCTCCGAGTCATCAAGAACAAACCTCTGAGAGTCCTCAGAAGCCTCCACGGCCACCGTGCAAGGCCAAGAGGCGCCTCTTCTAGGGAAGGGACGACGACTGCACCCTAACAAACAGCACCTTGGACATCCATTTGGCCGCCTAGGGGATTCCCAGGGTTCCCCGAGTCACCCAGTACCTGCCATTGAGACTGGGCGAACAGCGAGTACTTTTCGCTGCACATTATGGAGGGGAGAAGAGAAGGACTTGCAGAAGGGTGCAGACACTGGATCTCACCCCTCAAGCTCAAAAACTGCCTTGCAGAGACAGAAAGTTCTCTTCCACTTCTGGGATTCATCTCAAAACCTTGCCTGCCACCTCCTCTGCAGGGCTGGTTCCCTCTAAGAACTCTCTGCGACCCAAGCATGGATCTCAGGAACCAAGGCAGCACTGGCGTTGCTAGGCAGCCAGTCTCCTTTCTATGTGCGCCAGACTAGAAGGAGGACTGTGTCTGCATTGGTCCTCCTGGACAGTTCAAGCTGCTCTCTGGGGAACTGACAAATGTCCCAGTCGAAGAAGATGCTTCCTTGCCCTGATGGACAATGATTCTTGGCTTCTTAGCAGCCATCCCTTCACCTGCTGGAGTGGTTTTTCTTCACAGACTCTTACTGACAATCAGGGCTACTTGGAAAAATCCTGATTTGAAAGACAGACAGACAGAAAGACAGACAGACAGGACAGCTACTGAAGAAAGCTGCATTTATGGCCCTTTAGTTTGCTGCCTTTGAGAAGCCGAAGATACCAGATTTCTGTGAGGTCTAGCTTACTATCCAAGAAACTCACACTCATTTTTTATTGTAAAATGCTTTTGTTTTCAAAGCAATGTTTCTACTTCCAACATCACTTATTATTAATAAAATATATAGACCAAACTATCTCTCTGTGTGTGTGTGTGTATGTGTGTGTGTGTCTGAATGAGAGAGAGAGAATGAGGGGTGGGCACAATGTGGGTGGGCGGTGGGGCACGCCTGTCCTCCAGGTAAAGGCAAATGACCTAGGAGTTGGAGCTCACACTCAGAAACAGAGAAAGTGTAAGATGGGATACATCGGGCAATGTAAAAGATATCAGAAGATCAGCGTGGCCCAAGAGATGGCTCAGCACTTAGAATAAAGGTTCTCTTTCGACCTATGGGTAGAGAACACTTTGAGGGGTCAAACGAGCCTTTCCCAATGGTCCCAAATAAGAGATCCTGCACATTTACATGACAATTTCTTACCTGGGCAAAATTACAGTTAAGCAGAAGCAACAAAAAAAAATTTATGATTTGGGGTCACCACAACATACGAACATGTATTAAAGGGTCAAGATTTTGGAAGCTTGAGAACCACTGACATCAAAGGACTTAGTGCCCTTGCAGCATCCACATGAAGAAGACCCTTGATGATACCACAGGATGGACAACCACTCCACCCCAGGCTTTTTAATGCCTGCAGTACACAAAAGCCAGAACAGGCACACACACACACACACACAAGCAAATAAATAAAGAATAAAAAATACATTAGAGTTGAACAAAATACAGAATAAAATCAGAGGGTAAGAGGACCTTCATAGACACAGCATGTGTGGTTTGTATTCTGGGTTCTCAACTCGATCAGACCTCGAATAAACTAAAACACCTGTTTTAGGAACCAGGTTAATGCTGGGCTATTTGTCTGGATTGAGTAATTTGAAGTGGGGAGCCCCACCCTCAGTCCAGTCCTTGGGCAGTGGAAAGACACCAGCAGAGCAAGTGAAGGCACTCCATGCATTCCAGCCTTTGGGAGGAGGACGACACCCTCCATCCCAAGACCAGGTTATCCTCATCCATTGAATGTTTGAATCCCAATGGGAAGTTGCAGGACTTGGGAAAGAAGTGCCAGAGGGATTTCAAAGTCCTTAGGGCCCACTGAGAATCCTTCAGAAGAAGAACAGAACCTGTAAGAGGAAAGCGAGGTGATGCATCAGGGAAATCAAAATCTATCTTTCACGGGTCTAAGATTGTCATAATGATACCCAGTATTTCCAAAAAAATGTAAGGAGAAGAAAACAACAAAGTAGGGGAATCTTTTAGGAGATTCTTTTCCAAACAGGTTACTCGCCATGACAGACAGAATGATCACTCAAACGTCATCCTGTCTTCAATGTATTTACCAATAGGATATCAATATATCCATGGAGTCAATACAGAGACATATCATTTAAGTGGTGAGGAAATTTCAATGAAGATGCAACTGAGAAAGTGTGGCGACCTCTCCCATCAACTGATAGGAACACCACACACAAGCCTGGGTCTGCTGACCGCCATTAGGTATACATACATACATACATGCACAAACACACACATGATCCTAAGAAGGGGCCAGGGTGGCACCATGAACTATAGCGCTTCTCAAGCATGTGTGAGAATATGCTCGAAGAGGAGAGAGTAAAGAATGAGAGAGAGAGAGAGAGAGAGAGAGAGAGAGAGAGAGAGAGAGAAGAAGAAGAAGAAGAAGAAGAAGAAGAAGAAGAAGAAGAAGAAGAAGAAGAAGAAGACAGTGATGAAGAGTAAACAATTGTCGAACACATGTAGAATACAACAAGATGATACAAATGGAAGGGATAATATCAAAGGTCCCACTTATATAAAAAGCAGGTCTGTGTTTAACTTTCGTTTTCAAAACCAACAACTTATCCACTTTGAAAGTTTCCTTTCCCACCTGTGTGAACTGGGAGGATCTGCAAACTAAATCCTGGAGACTTGATTTCGAGCCCCCAGGCTAGCCTTGAAACCATCGTGAATGCAAATTGGCCATGGACACGCCCAGTAGCAGGCTGGCCTCAAACCGCTAATCACCCTGTCCTTTCCTCCCTCATCCCGGGACTATGGGTTTTCTAAAGTCCTTACATTAATAAACATTGGATTTCATTAAGGGCTCAAGCCCATTGGCCTCCAGCAAGCTCGGCAAACACTCTGTCGTTGGGGTTTTGTCCATAACCTGCCTTGGACCTGTTGTGCGACTTCAAGGGCAACTGAGAGACAGGGGGCTGGGGTGTGTCTGCCAACCCCTAGGCCCCTCCCATGCCTGGGCGGGGCTTCCTTGGCAGCCAGGCTTATATAAGGAAGACGGGTCCTCCCACCAGTGCTCTTGATCAGCAGCCTGTCAACCTGGTAGCATCCACTCTGTCCCAGAGAGTCCACAGAGTGTCTTGCAGAACCCAGACGACAGCTGTTCCTGAACAAAGAAGTGTGGAGCCCAGGCCCATAAGCTGCCTCGGACCTTGTTGTGCACCGGCAACCGCAAACGAGGGGCAAGAGCGCATTGCCACCAACATGCTGAAAATGCCTCCGCGAAGCCCCAGGGTCTATCCGGTGCCCTGCTGGGACCCGCAGCCAGAAGGCGCCAACCCTGCCAAGCGCCGCCGCCTCCAGGAGCCTGCCTGCCTCGCCTCGCTGGCACAGCCAGACCTGGAAGCACCCGCCAGGCCTGCCAGCAAAGAGCTCACGTCCACGGTGGTCATTCCCACCGGATGTGCCATGCAACTACGCGTGGAAGGCGTCGACCTGCTGCTGGAGCCCGAACCGAATTCGGTCAGGCGAGTGTCGCTACCTGGACATACCATCATACTGGTCCCCGAGGGCCTCCAAGCCTCCTCCCAACCTGGGCAGGCTGTGTTCTGGCCCGCCGGCACAAAGGAGGCCCCTGTCCCGGACATGCTCCAGGACCACCATGTCTTTGCCCTCGACCAGGGATTCAATGGTGCCGAGAGGTATGCTCCTGGCTCCATCTGGAGCCTCAAAAGCAGCACGCGCTGGCCTCTGCCCAGCTCACAACTGCAGCCTCTCCCTCCATCTCCTCCTCCGAGTCATCAAGAACAAACCTCTGAGAGTCCTCAGAAGCCTCCACGGCCACCGTGCAAGGCCAAGAGGCGCCTCTTCTAGGGAAGGGACGACGACTGCACCCTAACAAACAGCACCTTGGACATCCATTTGGCCGCCTAGGGGATTCCCAGGGTTCCCCGAGTCACCCAGTACCTGCCATTGAGACTGGGCGAACAGCGAGTACTTTTCGCTGCACATTATGGAGGGGAGAAGAGAAGGACTTGCAGAAGGGTGCAGACACTGGATCTCACCCCTCAAGCTCAAAAACTGCCTTGCAGAGACAGAAAGTTCTCTTCCACTTCTGGGATTCATCTCAAAACCTTGCCTGCCACCTCCTCTGCAGGGCTGGTTCCCTCTAAGAACTCTCTGCGACCCAAGCATGGATCTCAGGAACCAAGGCAGCACTGGCGTTGCTAGGCAGCCAGTCTCCTTTCTATGTGCGCCAGACTAGAAGGAGGACTGTGTCTGCATTGGTCCTCCTGGACAGTTCAAGCTGCTCTCTGGGGAACTGACAAATGTCCCAGTCGAAGAAGATGCTTCCTTGCCCTGATGGACAATGATTCTTGGCTTCTTAGCAGCCATCCCTTCACCTGCTGGAGTGGTTTTTCTTCACAGACTCTTACTGACAATCAGGGCTACTTGGAAAAATCCTGATTTGAAAGACAGACAGACAGAAAGACAGACAGACAGGACAGCTACTGAAGAAAGCTGCATTTATGGCCCTTTAGTTTGCTGCCTTTGAGAAGCCGAAGATACCAGATTTCTGTGAGGTCTAGCTTACTATCCAAGAAACTCACACTCATTTTTTATTGTAAAATGCTTTTGTTTTCAAAGCAATGTTTCTACTTCCAACATCACTTATTATTAATAAAATATATAGACCAAACTATCTCTGTGTGTGTGTGTGTGTATGTGTGTGTGTGTCTGAATGAGAGAGAGAGAATGAGGGGTGGGCACAATGTGGGTGGGCGGTGGGGCACGCCTGTCCTCCAGGTAAAGGCAAATGACCTAGGAGTTGGAGCTCACACTCAGAAACAGAGAAAGTGTAAGATGGGATACATCGGGCAATGTAAAAGATATCAGAAGATCAGCGTGGCCCAAGAGATGGCTCAGCACTTAGAATAAAGGTTCTCTTTCGACCTATGGGTAGAGAACACTTTGAGGGGTCAAACGAGCCTTTCCCAATGGTCCCAAATAAGAGATCCTGCACATTTACATGACAATTTCTTACCTGGGCAAAATTACAGTTAAGCAGAAGCAACAAAAAAAAATTTATGATTTGGGGTCACCACAACATACGAACATGTATTAAAGGGTCAAGATTTTGGAAGCTTGAGAACCACTGACATCAAAGGACTTAGTGCCCTTGCAGCATCCACATGAAGAAGACCCTTGATGATACCACAGGATGGACAACCACTCCACCCCAGGCTTTTTAATGCCTGCAGTACACAAAAGCCAGAACAGGCACACACACACACACACACACACACACACACACAAGCAAATAAATAAAGAATAAAAAATACATTAGAGTTGAACAAAATACAGAATAAAATCAGAGGGTAAGAGGACCTTCATAGACACAGCATGTGTGGTTTGTATTCTGGGTTCTCAACTCGATCAGACCTCGAATAAACTAAAACACCTGTTTTAGGAACCAGGTTAATGCTGGGCTATTTGTCTGGATTGAGTAATTTGAAGTGGGGAGCCCCACCCTCAGTCCAGTCCTTGGGCAGTGGAAAGACACCAGCAGAGCAAGTGAAGGCACTCCATGCATTCCAGCCTTTGGGAGGAGGACGACACCCTCCATCCCAAGACCAGGTTATCCTCATCCATTGAATGTTTGAATCCCAATGGGAAGTTGCAGGACTTGGGAAAGAAGTGCCAGAGGGATTTCAAAGTCCTTAGGGCCCACTGAGAATCCTTCAGAAGAAGAACAGAACCTGTAAGAGGAGAGCGAGGTGATGCATCAGGGAAATCAAAATCTATCTTTCACGGGTCTAAGATTGTCATAATGATACCCAGTATTTCCAAAAAAATGTAAGGAGAAGAAAACAACAAAGTAGGGGAATCTTTTAGGAGATTCTTTTCCAAACAGGTTACTCGCCATGACAGACAGAATGATCACTCAAACGTCATCCTGTCTTCAATGTATTTACCAATAGGATATCAATATATCCATGGAGTCAATACAGAGACATATCATTTAAGTGGTGAGGAAATTTCAATGAAGATGCAACTGAGAAAGTGTGGCGACCTCTCCCATCAACTGATAGGAACACCACACACAAGCCTGGGTCTGCTGACCGCCATTAGGTATACATACATACATACATGCACAAACACACACATGATCCTAAGAAGGGGCCAGGGTGGCACCATGAACTATAGCGCTTCTCAAGCATGTGTGAGAATATGCTCGAAGAGGAGAGAGTAAAGAATGAGAGAGAGAGAGAGAGAGAGAGAGAGAGAAGAAGAAGAAGAAGAAGAAGAAGAAGAAGAAGAAGAAGAAGACAGTGATGAAGAGTAAACAATTGTCGAACACATGTAGAATACAACAAGATGATACAAATGGAAGGGATAATATCAAAGGTCCCACTTATATAAAAAGCAGGTCTGTGTTTAACTTTCGTTTTCAAAACCAACAACTTATCCACTTTGAAAGTTTCCTTTCCCACCTGTGTGAACTGGGAGGATCTGCAAACTAAATCCTGGAGACTTGATTTCGAGCCCCCAGGCTAGCCTTGAAACCATCGTGAATGCAACTTGGCCATGGACACGCCCAGTAGCAGGCTGGCCTCAAACCGCTAATCACCCTGTCCTTTCCTCCCTCATCCCGGGACTATGGGTTTTCTAAAGTCCTTACATTAATAAACATTGGATTTCATTAAGGGCTCAAGCCCATTGGCCTCCAGCAAGCTCGGCAAACACTCTGTCGTTGGGGTTTTGTCCATAACCTGCCTTGGACCTGTTGTGCGACTTCAAGGGCAACTGAGAGACAGGGGGCTGGGGTGTGTCTGCCAACCCCTAGGCCCCTCCCATGCCTGGGCGGGGCTTCCTTGGCAGCCAGGCTTATATAAGGAAGACGGGTCCTCCCACCAGTGCTCTTGATCAGCAGCCTGTCAACCTGGTAGCATCCACTCTGTCCCAGAGAGTCCACAGAGTGTCTTGCAGAACCCAGACGACAGCTGTTCCTGAACAAAGAAGTGTGGAGCCCAGGCCCATAAGCTGCCTCGGACCTTGTTGTGCACCGGCAACCGCAAACGAGGGGCAAGAGCGCATTGCCACCAACATGCTGAAAATGCCTCCGCGAAGCCCCAGGGTCTATCCGGTGCCCTGCTGGGACCCGCAGCCAGAAGGCGCCAACCCTGCCAAGCGCCGCCGCCTCCAGGAGCCTGCCTGCCTCGCCTCGCTGGCACAGCCAGACCTGGAAGCACCCGCCAGGCCTGCCAGCAAAGAGCTCACGTCCACGGTGGTCATTCCCACCGGATGTGCCATGCAACTACGCGTGGAAGGCGTCGACCTGCTGCTGGAGCCCGAACCGAATTCGGTCAGGCGAGTGTCGCTACCTGGACATACCATCATACTGGTCCCCGAGGGCCTCCAAGCCTCCTCCCAACCTGGGCAGGCTGTGTTCTGGCCCGCCGGCACAAAGGAGGCCCCTGTCCCGGACATGCTCCAGGACCACCATGTCTTTGCCCTCGACCAGGGATTCAATGGTGCCGAGAGGTATGCTCCTGGCTCCATCTGGAGCCTCAAAAGCAGCACGCGCTGGCCTCTGCCCAGCTCACAACTGCAGCCTCTCCCTCCATCTCCTCCTCCGAGTCATCAAGAACAAACCTCTGAGAGTCCTCAGAAGCCTCCACGGCCACCGTGCAAGGCCAAGAGGCGCCTCTTCTAGGGAAGGGACGACGACTGCACCCTAACAAACAGCACCTTGGACATCCATTTGGCCGCCTAGGGGATTCCCAGGGTTCCCCGAGTCACCCAGTACCTGCCATTGAGACTGGGCGAACAGCGAGTACTTTTCGCTGCACATTATGGAGGGGAGAAGAGAAGGACTTGCAGAAGGGTGCAGACACTGGATCTCACCCCTCAAGCTCAAAAACTGCCTTGCAGAGACAGAAAGTTCTCTTCCACTTCTGGGATTCATCTCAAAACCTTGCCTGCCACCTCCTCTGCAGGGCTGGTTCCCTCTAAGAACTCTCTGCGACCCAAGCATGGATCTCAGGAACCAAGGCAGCACTGGCGTTGCTAGGCAGCCAGTCTCCTTTCTATGTGCGCCAGACTAGAAGGAGGACTGTGTCTGCATTGGTCCTCCTGGACAGTTCAAGCTGCTCTCTGGGGAACTGACAAATGTCCCAGTCGAAGAAGATGCTTCCTTGCCCTGATGGACAATGATTCTTGGCTTCTTAGCAGCCATCCCTTCACCTGCTGGAGTGGTTTTTCTTCACAGACTCTTACTGACAATCAGGGCTACTTGGAAAAATCCTGATTTGAAAGACAGACAGACAGAAAGACAGACAGACAGGACAGCTACTGAAGAAAGCTGCATTTATGGCCCTTTAGTTTGCTGCCTTTGAGAAGCCGAAGATACCAGATTTCTGTGAGGTCTAGCTTACTATCCAAGAAACTCACACTCATTTTTTATTGTAAAATGCTTTTGTTTTCAAAGCAATGTTTCTACTTCCAACATCACTTATTATTAATAAAATATATAGACCAAACTATCTCTGTGTGTGTGTGTGTGTATGTGTGTGTGTGTCTGAATGAGAGAGAGAGAATGAGGGGTGGGCACAATGTGGGTGGGCGGTGGGGCACGCCTGTCCTCCAGGTAAAGGCAAATGACCTAGGAGTTGGAGCTCACACTCAGAAACAGAGAAAGTGTAAGATGGGATACATCGGGCAATGTAAAAGATATCAGAAGATCAGCGTGGCCCAAGAGATGGCTCAGCACTTAGAATAAAGGTTCTCTTTCGACCTATGGGTAGAGAACACTTTGAGGGGTCAAACGAGCCTTTCCCAATGGTCCCAAATAAGAGATCCTGCACATTTACATGACAATTTCTTACCTGGGCAAAATTACAGTTAAGCAGAAGCAACAAAAAAAAATTTATGATTTGGGGTCACCACAACATACGAACATGTATTAAAGGGTCAAGATTTTGGAAGCTTGAGAACCACTGACATCAAAGGACTTAGTGCCCTTGCAGCATCCACATGAAGAAGACCCTTGATGATACCACAGGATGGACAACCACTCCACCCCAGGCTTTTTAATGCCTGCAGTACACAAAAGCCAGAACAGGCACACACACACACACACACAAGCAAATAAATAAAGAATAAAAAATACATTAGAGTTGAACAAAATACAGAATAAAATCAGAGGGTAAGAGGACCTTCATAGACACAGCATGTGTGGTTTGTATTCTGGGTTCTCAACTCGATCAGACCTCGAATAAACTAAAACACCTGTTTTAGGAACCAGGTTAATGCTGGGCTATTTGTCTGGATTGAGTAATTTGAAGTGGGGAGCCCCACCCTCAGTCCAGTCCTTGGGCAGTGGAAAGACACCAGCAGAGCAAGTGAAGGCACTCCATGCATTCCAGCCTTTGGGAGGAGGACGACACCCTCCATCCCAAGACCAGGTTATCCTCATCCATTGAATGTTTGAATCCCAATGGGAAGTTGCAGGACTTGGGAAAGAAGTGCCAGAGGGATTTCAAAGTCCTTAGGGCCCACTGAGAATCCTTCAGAAGAAGAACAGAACCTGTAAGAGGAAAGCGAGGTGATGCATCAGGGAAATCAAAATCTATCTTTCACGGGTCTAAGATTGTCATAATGATACCCAGTATTTCCAAAAAAATGTAAGGAGAAGAAAACAACAAAGTAGGGGAATCTTTTAGGAGATTCTTTTCCAAACAGGTTACTCGCCATGACAGACAGAATGATCACTCAAACGTCATCCTGTCTTCAATGTATTTACCAATAGGATATCAATATATCCATGGAGTCAATACAGAGACATATCATTTAAGTGGTGAGGAAATTTCAATGAAGATGCAACTGAGAAAGTGTGGCGACCTCTCCCATCAACTGATAGGAACACCACACACAAGCCTGGGTCTGCTGACCGCCATTAGGTATACATACATACATACATGCACAAACACACACATGATCCTAAGAAGGGGCCAGGGTGGCACCATGAACTATAGCGCTTCTCAAGCATGTGTGAGAATATGCTCGAAGAGGAGAGAGTAAAGAATGAGAGAGAGAGAGAGAGAGAGAGAGAGAGAGAGAGAGAGAGAGAAGAAGAAGAAGAAGAAGAAGAAGAAGAAGAAGAAGAAGAAGAAGACAGTGATGAAGAGTAAACAATTGTCGAACACATGTAGAATACAACAAGATGATACAAATGGAAGGGATAATATCAAAGGTCCCACTTATATAAAAAGCAGGTCTGTGTTTAACTTTCGTTTTCAAAACCAACAACTTATCCACTTTGAAAGTTTCCTTTCCCACCTGTGTGAACTGGGAGGATCTGCAAACTAAATCCTGGAGACTTGATTTCGAGCCCCCAGGCTAGCCTTGAAACCATCGTGAATGCAACTTGGCCATGGACACGCCCAGTAGCAGGCTGGCCTCAAACCGCTAATCACCCTGTCCTTTCCTCCCTCATCCCGGGACTATGGGTTTTCTAAAGTCCTTACATTAATAAACATTGGATTTCATTAAGGGCTCAAGCCCATTGGCCTCCAGCAAGCTCGGCAAACACTCTGTCGTTGGGGTTTTGTCCATAACCTGCCTTGGACCTGTTGTGCGACTTCAAGGGCAACTGAGAGACAGGGGGCTGGGGTGTGTCTGCCAACCCCTAGGCCCCTCCCATGCCTGGGCGGGGCTTCCTTGGCAGCCAGGCTTATATAAGGAAGACGGGTCCTCCCACCAGTGCTCTTGATCAGCAGCCTGTCAACCTGGTAGCATCCACTCTGTCCCAGAGAGTCCACAGAGTGTCTTGCAGAACCCAGACGACAGCTGTTCCTGAACAAAGAAGTGTGGAGCCCAGGCCCATAAGCTGCCTCGGACCTTGTTGTGCACCGGCAACCGCAAACGAGGGGCAAGAGCGCATTGCCACCAACATGCTGAAAATGCCTCCGCGAAGCCCCAGGGTCTATCCGGTGCCCTGCTGGGACCCGCAGCCAGAAGGCGCCAACCCTGCCAAGCGCCGCCGCCTCCAGGAGCCTGCCTGCCTCGCCTCGCTGGCACAGCCAGACCTGGAAGCACCCGCCAGGCCTGCCAGCAAAGAGCTCACGTCCACGGTGGTCATTCCCACCGGATGTGCCATGCAACTACGCGTGGAAGGCGTCGACCTGCTGCTGGAGCCCGAACCGAATTCGGTCAGGCGAGTGTCGCTACCTGGACATACCATCATACTGGTCCCCGAGGGCCTCCAAGCCTCCTCCCAACCTGGGCAGGCTGTGTTCTGGCCCGCCGGCACAAAGGAGGCCCCTGTCCCGGACATGCTCCAGGACCACCATGTCTTTGCCCTCGACCAGGGATTCAATGGTGCCGAGAGGTATGCTCCTGGCTCCATCTGGAGCCTCAAAAGCAGCACGCGCTGGCCTCTGCCCAGCTCACAACTGCAGCCTCTCCCTCCATCTCCTCCTCCGAGTCATCAAGAACAAACCTCTGAGAGTCCTCAGAAGCCTCCACGGCCACCGTGCAAGGCCAAGAGGCGCCTCTTCTAGGGAAGGGACGACGACTGCACCCTAACAAACAGCACCTTGGACATCCATTTGGCCGCCTAGGGGATTCCCAGGGTTCCCCGAGTCACCCAGTACCTGCCATTGAGACTGGGCGAACAGCGAGTACTTTTCGCTGCACATTATGGAGGGGAGAAGAGAAGGACTTGCAGAAGGGTGCAGACACTGGATCTCACCCCTCAAGCTCAAAAACTGCCTTGCAGAGACAGAAAGTTCTCTTCCACTTCTGGGATTCATCTCAAAACCTTGCCTGCCACCTCCTCTGCAGGGCTGGTTCCCTCTAAGAACTCTCTGCGACCCAAGCATGGATCTCAGGAACCAAGGCAGCACTGGCGTTGCTAGGCAGCCAGTCTCCTTTCTATGTGCGCCAGACTAGAAGGAGGACTGTGTCTGCATTGGTCCTCCTGGACAGTTCAAGCTGCTCTCTGGGGAACTGACAAATGTCCCAGTCGAAGAAGATGCTTCCTTGCCCTGATGGACAATGATTCTTGGCTTCTTAGCAGCCATCCCTTCACCTGCTGGAGTGGTTTTGCTTCACAGACTCTTACTGACAATCAGGGCTACTTGGAAAAATCCTGATTTGAAAGACAGACAGACAGAAAGACAGACAGACAGGACAGCTACTGAAGAAAGCTGCATTTATGGCCCTTTAGTTTGCTGCCTTTGAGAAGCCGAAGATACCAGATTTCTGTGAGGTCTAGCTTACTATCCAAGAAACTCACACTCATTTTTTATTGTAAAATGCTTTTGTTTTCAAAGCAATGTTTCTACTTCCAACATCACTTATTATTAATAAAATATATAGACCAAACTATCTCTGTGTGTGTGTGTGTGTATGTGTGTGTGTGTCTGAATGAGAGAGAGAGAATGAGGGGTGGGCACAATGTGGGTGGGCGGTGGGGCACGCCTGTCCTCCAGGTAAAGGCAAATGACCTAGGAGTTGGAGCTCACACTCAGAAACAGAGAAAGTGTAAGATGGGATACATCGGGCAATGTAAAAGATATCAGAAGATCAGCGTGGCCCAAGAGATGGCTCAGCACTTAGAATAAAGGTTCTCTTTCGACCTATGGGTAGAGAACACTTTGAGGGGTCAAACGAGCCTTTCCCAATGGTCCCAAATAAGAGATCCTGCACATTTACATGACAATTTCTTACCTGGGCAAAATTACAGTTAAGCAGAAGCAACAAAAAAAAATTTATGATTTGGGGTCACCACAACATACGAACATGTATTAAAGGGTCAAGATTTTGGAAGCTTGAGAACCACTGACATCAAAGGACTTAGTGCCCTTGCAGCATCCACATGAAGAAGACCCTTGATGATACCACAGGATGGACAACCACTCCACCCCAGGCTTTTTAATGCCTGCAGTACACAAAAGCCAGAACAGGCACACACACACACACACACAAGCAAATAAATAAAGAATAAAAAATACATTAGAGTTGAACAAAATACAGAATAAAATCAGAGGGTAAGAGGACCTTCATAGACACAGCATGTGTGGTTTGTATTCTGGGTTCTCAACTCGATCAGACCTCGAATAAACTAAAACACCTGTTTTAGGAACCAGGTTAATGCTGGGCTATTTGTCTGGATTGAGTAATTTGAAGTGGGGAGCCCCACCCTCAGTCCAGTCCTTGGGCAGTGGAAAGACACCAGCAGAGCAAGTGAAGGCACTCCATGCATTCCAGCCTTTGGGAGGAGGACGACACCCTCCATCCCAAGACCAGGTTATCCTCATCCATTGAATGTTTGAATCCCAATGGGAAGTTGCAGGACTTGGGAAAGAAGTGCCAGAGGGATTTCAAAGTCCTTAGGGCCCACTGAGAATCCTTCAGAAGAAGAACAGAACCTGTAAGAGGAAAGCGAGGTGATGCATCAGGGAAATCAAAATCTATCTTTCACGGGTCTAAGATTGTCATAATGATACCCAGTATTTCCAAAAAAATGTAAGGAGAAGAAAACAACAAAGTAGGGGAATCTTTTAGGAGATTCTTTTCCAAACAGGTTACTCGCCATGACAGACAGAATGATCACTCAAACGTCATCCTGTCTTCAATGTATTTACCAATAGGATATCAATATATCCATGGAGTCAATACAGAGACATATCATTTAAGTGGTGAGGAAATTTCAATGAAGATGCAACTGAGAAAGTGTGGCGACCTCTCCCATCAACTGATAGGAACACCACACACAAGCCTGGGTCTGCTGACCGCCATTAGGTATACATACATACATACATGCACAAACACACACATGATCCTAAGAAGGGGCCAGGGTGGCACCATGAACTATAGCGCTTCTCAAGCATGTGTGAGAATATGCTCGAAGAGGAGAGAGTAAAGAATGAGAGAGAGAGAGAGAGAGAGAGAGAGAGAGAGAGAGAGAGAGAGAAGAAGAAGAAGAAGAAGAAGAAGAAGAAGAAGAAGAAGAAGAAGAAGAAGACAGTGATGAAGAGTAAACAATTGTCGAACACATGTAGAATACAACAAGATGATACAAATGGAAGGGATAATATCAAAGGTCCCACTTATATAAAAAGCAGGTCTGTGTTTAACTTTCGTTTTCAAAACCAACAACTTATCCACTTTGAAAGTTTCCTTTCCCACCTGTGTGAACTGGGAGGATCTGCAAACTAAATCCTGGAGACTTGATTTCGAGCCCCCAGGCTAGCCTTGAAACCATCGTGAATGCAACTTGGCCATGGACACGCCCAGTAGCAGGCTGGCCTCAAACCGCTAATCACCCTGTCCTTTCCTCCCTCATCCCGGGACTATGGGTTTTCTAAAGTCCTTACATTAATAAACATTGGATTTCATTAAGGGCTCAAGCCCATTGGCCTCCAGCAAGCTCGGCAAACACTCTGTCGTTGGGGTTTTGTCCATAACCTGCCTTGGACCTGTTGTGCGACTTCAAGGGCAACTGAGAGACAGGGGGCTGGGGTGTGTCTGCCAACCCCTAGGCCCCTCCCATGCCTGGGCGGGGCTTCCTTGGCAGCCAGGCTTATATAAGGAAGACGGGTCCTCCCACCAGTGCTCTTGATCAGCAGCCTGTCAACCTGGTAGCATCCACTCTGTCCCAGAGAGTCCACAGAGTGTCTTGCAGAACCCAGACGACAGCTGTTCCTGAACAAAGAAGTGTGGAGCCCAGGCCCATAAGCTGCCTCGGACCTTGTTGTGCACCGGCAACCGCAAACGAGGGGCAAGAGCGCATTGCCACCAACATGCTGAAAATGCCTCCGCGAAGCCCCAGGGTCTATCCGGTGCCCTGCTGGGACCCGCAGCCAGAAGGCGCCAACCCTGCCAAGCGCCGCCGCCTCCAGGAGCCTGCCTGCCTCGCCTCGCTGGCACAGCCAGACCTGGAAGCACCCGCCAGGCCTGCCAGCAAAGAGCTCACGTCCACGGTGGTCATTCCCACCGGATGTGCCATGCAACTACGCGTGGAAGGCGTCGACCTGCTGCTGGAGCCCGAACCGAATTCGGTCAGGCGAGTGTCGCTACCTGGACATACCATCATACTGGTCCCCGAGGGCCTCCAAGCCTCCTCCCAACCTGGGCAGGCTGTGTTCTGGCCCGCCGGCACAAAGGAGGCCCCTGTCCCGGACATGCTCCAGGACCACCATGTCTTTGCCCTCGACCAGGGATTCAATGGTGCCGAGAGGTATGCTCCTGGCTCCATCTGGAGCCTCAAAAGCAGCACGCGCTGGCCTCTGCCCAGCTCACAACTGCAGCCTCTCCCTCCATCTCCTCCTCCGAGTCATCAAGAACAAACCTCTGAGAGTCCTCAGAAGCCTCCACGGCCACCGTGCAAGGCCAAGAGGCGCCTCTTCTAGGGAAGGGACGACGACTGCACCCTAACAAACAGCACCTTGGACATCCATTTGGCCGCCTAGGGGATTCCCAGGGTTCCCCGAGTCACCCAGTACCTGCCATTGAGACTGGGCGAACAGCGAGTACTTTTCGCTGCACATTATGGAGGGGAGAAGAGAAGGACTTGCAGAAGGGTGCAGACACTGGATCTCACCCCTCAAGCTCAAAAACTGCCTTGCAGAGACAGAAAGTTCTCTTCCACTTCTGGGATTCATCTCAAAACCTTGCCTGCCACCTCCTCTGCAGGGCTGGTTCCCTCTAAGAACTCTCTGCGACCCAAGCATGGATCTCAGGAACCAAGGCAGCACTGGCGTTGCTAGGCAGCCAGTCTCCTTTCTATGTGCGCCAGACTAGAAGGAGGACTGTGTCTGCATTGGTCCTCCTGGACAGTTCAAGCTGCTCTCTGGGGAACTGACAAATGTCCCAGTCGAAGAAGATGCTTCCTTGCCCTGATGGACAATGATTCTTGGCTTCTTAGCAGCCATCCCTTCACCTGCTGGAGTGGTTTTGCTTCACAGACTCTTACTGACAATCAGGGCTACTTGGAAAAATCCTGATTTGAAAGACAGACAGACAGAAAGACAGACAGACAGGACAGCTACTGAAGAAAGCTGCATTTATGGCCCTTTAGTTTGCTGCCTTTGAGAAGCCGAAGATACCAGATTTCTGTGAGGTCTAGCTTACTATCCAAGAAACTCACACTCATTTTTTATTGTAAAATGCTTTTGTTTTCAAAGCAATGTTTCTACTTCCAACATCACTTATTATTAATAAAATATATAGACCAAACTATCTCTGTGTGTGTGTGTGTGTATGTGTGTGTGTGTCTGAATGAGAGAGAGAGAATGAGGGGTGGGCACAATGTGGGTGGGCGGTGGGGCACGCCTGTCCTCCAGGTAAAGGCAAATGACCTAGGAGTTGGAGCTCACACTCAGAAACAGAGAAAGTGTAAGATGGGATACATCGGGCAATGTAAAAGATATCAGAAGATCAGCGTGGCCCAAGAGATGGCTCAGCACTTAGAATAAAGGTTCTCTTTCGACCTATGGGTAGAGAACACTTTGAGGGGTCAAACGAGCCTTTCCCAATGGTCCCAAATAAGAGATCCTGCACATTTACATGACAATTTCTTACCTGGGCAAAATTACAGTTAAGCAGAAGCAACAAAAAAAAATTTATGATTTGGGGTCACCACAACATACGAACATGTATTAAAGGGTCAAGATTTTGGAAGCTTGAGAACCACTGACATCAAAGGACTTAGTGCCCTTGCAGCATCCACATGAAGAAGACCCTTGATGATACCACAGGATGGACAACCACTCCACCCCAGGCTTTTTAATGCCTGCAGTACACAAAAGCCAGAACAGGCACACACACACACACACACACACACACACACACACACACAAGCAAATAAATAAAGAATAAAAAATACATTAGAGTTGAACAAAATACAGAATAAAATCAGAGGGTAAGAGGACCTTCATAGACACAGCATGTGTGGTTTGTATTCTGGGTTCTCAACTCGATCAGACCTCGAATAAACTAAAACACCTGTTTTAGGAACCAGGTTAATGCTGGGCTATTTGTCTGGATTGAGTAATTTGAAGTGGGGAGCCCCACCCTCAGTCCAGTCCTTGGGCAGTGGAAAGACACCAGCAGAGCAAGTGAAGGCACTCCATGCATTCCAGCCTTTGGGAGGAGGACGACACCCTCCATCCCAAGACCAGGTTATCCTCATCCATTGAATGTTTGAATCCCAATGGGAAGTTGCAGGACTTGGGAAAGAAGTGCCAGAGGGATTTCAAAGTCCTTAGGGCCCACTGAGAATCCTTCAGAAGAAGAACAGAACCTGTAAGAGGAGAGCGAGGTGATGCATCAGGGAAATCAAAATCTATCTTTCACGGGTCTAAGATTGTCATAATGATACCCAGTATTTCCAAAAAAATGTAAGGAGAAGAAAACAACAAAGTAGGGGAATCTTTTAGGAGATTCTTTTCCAAACAGGTTACTCGCCATGACAGACAGAATGATCACTCAAACGTCATCCTGTCTTCAATGTATTTACCAATAGGATATCAATATATCCATGGAGTCAATACAGAGACATATCATTTAAGTGGTGAGGAAATTTCAATGAAGATGCAACTGAGAAAGTGTGGCGACCTCTCCCATCAACTGATAGGAACACCACACACAAGCCTGGGTCTGCTGACCGCCATTAGGTATACATACATACATACATGCACAAACACACACATGATCCTAAGAAGGGGCCAGGGTGGCACCATGAACTATAGCGCTTCTCAAGCATGTGTGAGAATATGCTCGAAGAGGAGAGAGTAAAGAATGAGAGAGAGAGAGAGAGAGAGAGAGAGAGAGAGAGAGAGAGAGAGAAGAAGAAGAAGAAGAAGAAGAAGAAGAAGAAGAAGAAGACAGTGATGAAGAGTAAACAATTGTCGAACACATGTAGAATACAACAAGATGATACAAATGGAAGGGATAATATCAAAGGTCCCACTTATATAAAAAGCAGGTCTGTGTTTAACTTTCGTTTTCAAAACCAACAACTTATCCACTTTGAAAGTTTCCTTTCCCACCTGTGTGAACTGGGAGGATCTGCAAACTAAATCCTGGAGACTTGATTTCGAGCCCCCAGGCTAGCCTTGAAACCATCGTGAATGCAACTTGGCCATGGACACGCCCAGTAGCAGGCTGGCCTCAAACCGCTAATCACCCTGTCCTTTCCTCCCTCATCCCGGGACTATGGGTTTTCTAAAGTCCTTACATTAATAAACATTGGATTTCATTAAGGGCTCAAGCCCATTGGCCTCCAGCAAGCTCGGCAAACACTCTGTCGTTGGGGTTTTGTCCATAACCTGCCTTGGACCTGTTGTGCGACTTCAAGGGCAACTGAGAGACAGGGGGCTGGGGTGTGTCTGCCAACCCCTAGGCCCCTCCCATGCCTGGGCGGGGCTTCCTTGGCAGCCAGGCTTATATAAGGAAGACGGGTCCTCCCACCAGTGCTCTTGATCAGCAGCCTGTCAACCTGGTAGCATCCACTCTGTCCCAGAGAGTCCACAGAGTGTCTTGCAGAACCCAGACGACAGCTGTTCCTGAACAAAGAAGTGTGGAGCCCAGGCCCATAAGCTGCCTCGGACCTTGTTGTGCACCGGCAACCGCAAACGAGGGGCAAGAGCGCATTGCCACCAACATGCTGAAAATGCCTCCGCGAAGCCCCAGGGTCTATCCGGTGCCCTGCTGGGACCCGCAGCCAGAAGGCGCCAACCCTGCCAAGCGCCGCCGCCTCCAGGAGCCTGCCTGCCTCGCCTCGCTGGCACAGCCAGACCTGGAAGCACCCGCCAGGCCTGCCAGCAAAGAGCTCACGTCCACGGTGGTCATTCCCACCGGATGTGCCATGCAACTACGCGTGGAAGGCGTCGACCTGCTGCTGGAGCCCGAACCGAATTCGGTCAGGCGAGTGTCGCTACCTGGACATACCATCATACTGGTCCCCGAGGGCCTCCAAGCCTCCTCCCAACCTGGGCAGGCTGTGTTCTGGCCCGCCGGCACAAAGGAGGCCCCTGTCCCGGACATGCTCCAGGACCACCATGTCTTTGCCCTCGACCAGGGATTCAATGGTGCCGAGAGGTATGCTCCTGGCTCCATCTGGAGCCTCAAAAGCAGCACGCGCTGGCCTCTGCCCAGCTCACAACTGCAGCCTCTCCCTCCATCTCCTCCTCCGAGTCATCAAGAACAAACCTCTGAGAGTCCTCAGAAGCCTCCACGGCCACCGTGCAAGGCCAAGAGGCGCCTCTTCTAGGGAAGGGACGACGACTGCACCCTAACAAACAGCACCTTGGACATCCATTTGGCCGCCTAGGGGATTCCCAGGGTTCCCCGAGTCACCCAGTACCTGCCATTGAGACTGGGCGAACAGCGAGTACTTTTCGCTGCACATTATGGAGGGGAGAAGAGAAGGACTTGCAGAAGGGTGCAGACACTGGATCTCACCCCTCAAGCTCAAAAACTGCCTTGCAGAGACAGAAAGTTCTCTTCCACTTCTGGGATTCATCTCAAAACCTTGCCTGCCACCTCCTCTGCAGGGCTGGTTCCCTCTAAGAACTCTCTGCGACCCAAGCATGGATCTCAGGAACCAAGGCAGCACTGGCGTTGCTAGGCAGCCAGTCTCCTTTCTATGTGCGCCAGACTAGAAGGAGGACTGTGTCTGCATTGGTCCTCCTGGACAGTTCAAGCTGCTCTCTGGGGAACTGACAAATGTCCCAGTCGAAGAAGATGCTTCCTTGCCCTGATGGACAATGATTCTTGGCTTCTTAGCAGCCATCCCTTCACCTGCTGGAGTGGTTTTGCTTCACAGACTCTTACTGACAATCAGGGCTACTTGGAAAAATCCTGATTTGAAAGACAGACAGACAGAAAGACAGACAGACAGGACAGCTACTGAAGAAAGCTGCATTTATGGCCCTTTAGTTTGCTGCCTTTGAGAAGCCGAAGATACCAGATTTCTGTGAGGTCTAGCTTACTATCCAAGAAACTCACACTCATTTTTTATTGTAAAATGCTTTTGTTTTCAAAGCAATGTTTCTACTTCCAACATCACTTATTATTAATAAAATATATAGACCAAACTATCTCTGTGTGTGTGTGTGTGTATGTGTGTGTGTGTCTGAATGAGAGAGAGAGAATGAGGGGTGGGCACAATGTGGGTGGGCGGTGGGGCACGCCTGTCCTCCAGGTAAAGGCAAATGACCTAGGAGTTGGAGCTCACACTCAGAAACAGAGAAAGTGTAAGATGGGATACATCGGGCAATGTAAAAGATATCAGAAGATCAGCGTGGCCCAAGAGATGGCTCAGCACTTAGAATAAAGGTTCTCTTTCGACCTATGGGTAGAGAACACTTTGAGGGGTCAAACGAGCCTTTCCCAATGGTCCCAAATAAGAGATCCTGCACATTTACATGACAATTTCTTACCTGGGCAAAATTACAGTTAAGCAGAAGCAACAAAAGAAAATTTATGATTTGGGGTCACCACAACATACGAACATGTATTAAAGGGTCAAGATTTTGGAAGCTTGAGAACCACTGACATCAAAGGACTTAGTGCCCTTGCAGCATCCACGTGAAGAAGACCCTTGATGATACCACAGGATGGACAACCACTCCACCCCAGGCTGCTTAATGCCTGCAGTACACAAAAGCCAGAACAGGCACACACACACACACACACACACACACACACACACACACACAAGCAAATAAATAAAGAATAAAAAATACATTAGAGTTGAACAAAATACAGAATAAAATCAGAGGGTAAGAGGACCTTCATAGACACAGCATGTGTGGTTTGTATTCTGGGTTCTCAACTCGATCAGACCTCGAATAAACTAAAACACCTGTTTTAGGAACCAGGTTAATGCTGGGCTATTTGTCTGGATTGAGTAATTTGAAGTGGGGAGCCCCACCCTCAGTCCAGTCCTTGGGCAGTGGAAAGACACCAGCAGAGCAAGTGAAGGCACTCCATGCATTCCAGCCTTTGGGAGGAGGACGACACCCTCCATCCCAAGACCAGGTTATCCTCATCCATTGAATGTTTGAATCCCAATGGGAAGTTGCAGGACTTGGGAAAGAAGTGCCAGAGGGATTTCAAAGTCCTTAGGGCCCACTGAGAATCCTTCAGAAGAAGAACAGAACCTGTAAGAGGAGAGCGAGGTGATGCATCAGGGAAATCAAAATCTATCTTTCACGGGTCTAAGATTGTCATAATGATACCCAGTATTTCCAAAAAAATGTAAGGAGAAGAAAACAACAAAGTAGGGGAATCTTTTAGGAGATTCTTTTCCAAACAGGTTACTCGCCATGACAGACAGAATGATCACTCAAACGTCATCCTGTCTTCAATGTATTTACCAATAGGATATCAATATATCCATGGAGTCAATACAGAGACATATCATTTAAGTGGTGAGGAAATTTCAATGAAGATGCAACTGAGAAAGTGTGGCGACCTCTCCCATCAACTGATAGGAACACCACACACAAGCCTGGGTCTGCTGACCGCCATTAGGTATACATACATACATACATGCACAAACACACACATGATCCTAAGAAGGGGCCAGGGTGGCACCATGAACTATAGCGCTTCTCAAGCATGTGTGAGAATATGCTCGAAGAGGAGAGAGTAAAGAATGAGAGAGAGAGAGAGAGAGAGAGAGAGAGAGAAGAAGAAGAAGAAGAAGAAGAAGAAGAAGAAGAAGAAGAAGAAGAAGACAGTGATGAAGAGTAAACAATTGTCGAACACATGTAGAATACAACAAGATGATACAAATGGAAGGGATAATATCAAAGGTCCCACTTATATAAAAAGCAGGTCTGTGTTTAACTTTCGTTTTCAAAACCAACAACTTATCCACTTTGAAAGTTTCCTTTCCCACCTGTGTGAACTGGGAGGATCTGCAAACTAAATCCTGGAGACTTGATTTCGAGCCCCCAGGCTAGCCTTGAAACCATCGTGAATGCAACTTGGCCATGGACACGCCCAGTAGCAGGCTGGCCTCAAACCGCTAATCACCCTGTCCTTTCCTCCCTCATCCCGGGACTATGGGTTTTCTAAAGTCCTTACATTAATAAACATTGGATTTCATTAAGGGCTCAAGCCCATTGGCCTCCAGCAAGCTCGGCAAACACTCTGTCGTTGGGGTTTTGTCCATAACCTGCCTTGGACCTGTTGTGCGACTTCAAGGGCAACTGAGAGACAGGGGGCTGGGGTGTGTCTGCCAACCCCTAGGCCCCTCCCATGCCTGGGCGGGGCTTCCTTGGCAGCCAGGCTTATATAAGGAAGACGGGTCCTCCCACCAGTGCTCTTGATCAGCAGCCTGTCAACCTGGTAGCATCCACTCTGTCCCAGAGAGTCCACAGAGTGTCTTGCAGAACCCAGACGACAGCTGTTCCTGAACAAAGAAGTGTGGAGCCCAGGCCCATAAGCTGCCTCGGACCTTGTTGTGCACCGGCAACCGCAAACGAGGGGCAAGAGCGCATTGCCACCAACATGCTGAAAATGCCTCCGCGAAGCCCCAGGGTCTATCCGGTGCCCTGCTGGGACCCGCAGCCAGAAGGCGCCAACCCTGCCAAGCGCCGCCGCCTCCAGGAGCCTGCCTGCCTCGCCTCGCTGGCACAGCCAGACCTGGAAGCACCCGCCAGGCCTGCCAGCAAAGAGCTCACGTCCACGGTGGTCATTCCCACCGGATGTGCCATGCAACTACGCGTGGAAGGCGTCGACCTGCTGCTGGAGCCCGAACCGAATTCGGTCAGGCGAGTGTCGCTACCTGGACATACCATCATACTGGTCCCCGAGGGCCTCCAAGCCTCCTCCCAACCTGGGCAGGCTGTGTTCTGGCCCGCCGGCACAAAGGAGGCCCCTGTCCCGGACATGCTCCAGGACCACCATGTCTTTGCCCTCGACCAGGGATTCAATGGTGCCGAGAGGTATGCTCCTGGCTCCATCTGGAGCCTCAAAAGCAGCACGCGCTGGCCTCTGCCCAGCTCACAACTGCAGCCTCTCCCTCCATCTCCTCCTCCGAGTCATCAAGAACAAACCTCTGAGAGTCCTCAGAAGCCTCCACGGCCACCGTGCAAGGCCAAGAGGCGCCTCTTCTAGGGAAGGGACGACGACTGCACCCTAACAAACAGCACCTTGGACATCCATTTGGCCGCCTAGGGGATTCCCAGGGTTCCCCGAGTCACCCAGTACCTGCCATTGAGACTGGGCGAACAGCGAGTACTTTTCGCTGCACATTATGGAGGGGAGAAGAGAAGGACTTGCAGAAGGGTGCAGACACTGGATCTCACCCCTCAAGCTCAAAAACTGCCTTGCAGAGACAGAAAGTTCTCTTCCACTTCTGGGATTCATCTCAAAACCTTGCCTGCCACCTCCTCTGCAGGGCTGGTTCCCTCTAAGAACTCTCTGCGACCCAAGCATGGATCTCAGGAACCAAGGCAGCACTGGCGTTGCTAGGCAGCCAGTCTCCTTTCTATGTGCGCCAGACTAGAAGGAGGACTGTGTCTGCATTGGTCCTCCTGGACAGTTCAAGCTGCTCTCTGGGGAACTGACAAATGTCCCAGTCGAAGAAGATGCTTCCTTGCCCTGATGGACAATGATTCTTGGCTTCTTAGCAGCCATCCCTTCACCTGCTGGAGTGGTTTTGCTTCACAGACTCTTACTGACAATCAGGGCTACTTGGAAAAATCCTGATTTGAAAGACAGACAGACAGAAAGACAGACAGACAGGACAGCTACTGAAGAAAGCTGCATTTATGGCCCTTTAGTTTGCTGCCTTTGAGAAGCCGAAGATACCAGATTTCTGTGAGGTCTAGCTTACTATCCAAGAAACTCACACTCATTTTTTATTGTAAAATGCTTTTGTTTTCAAAGCAATGTTTCTACTTCCAACATCACTTATTATTAATAAAATATATAGACCAAACTATCTCTGTGTGTGTGTGTGTGTGTGTGTGTGTGTGTGTGTGTGTCTGAATGAGAGAGAGAGAATGAGGGGTGGGCACAATGTGGGTGGGCGGTGGGGCACGCCTGTCCTCCAGGTAAAGGCAAATGACCTAGGAGTTGGAGCTCACACTCAGAAACAGAGAAAGTGTAAGATGGGATACATCGGGCAATGTAAAAGATATCAGAAGATCAGCGTGGCCCAAGAGATGGCTCAGCACTTAGAATAAAGGTTCTCTTTCGACCTATGGGTAGAGAACACTTTGAGGGGTCAAACGAGCCTTTCCCAATGGTCCCAAATAAGAGATCCTGCACATTTACATGACAATTTCTTACCTGGGCAAAATTACAGTTAAGCAGAAGCAACAAAAAAAAATTTATGATTTGGGGTCACCACAACATACGAACATGTATTAAAGGGTCAAGATTTTGGAAGCTTGAGAACCACTGACATCAAAGGACTTAGTGCCCTTGCAGCATCCACATGAAGAAGACCCTTGATGATACCACAGGATGGACAACCACTCCACCCCAGGCTGCTTAATGCCTGCAGTACACAAAAGCCAGAACAGGCACACACACACACACACACACACACAAGCAAATAAATAAAGAATAAAAAATACATTAGAGTTGAACAAAATACAGAATAAAATCAGAGGGTAAGAGGACCTTCATAGACACAGCATGTGTGGTTTGTATTCTGGGTTCTCAACTCGATCAGACCTCGAATAAACTAAAACACCTGTTTTAGGAACCAGGTTAATGCTGGGCTATTTGTCTGGATTGAGTAATTTGAAGTGGGGAGCCCCACCCTCAGTCCAGTCCTTGGGCAGTGGAAAGACACCAGCAGAGCAAGTGAAGGCACTCCATGCATTCCAGCCTTTGGGAGGAGGACGACACCCTCCATCCCAAGACCAGGTTATCCTCATCCATTGAATGTTTGAATCCCAATGGGAAGTTGCAGGACTTGGGAAAGAAGTGCCAGAGGGATTTCAAAGTCCTTAGGGCCCACTGAGAATCCTTCAGAAGAAGAACAGAACCTGTAAGAGGAGAGCGAGGTGATGCATCAGGGAAATCAAAATCTATCTTTCACGGGTCTAAGATTGTCATAATGATACCCAGTATTTCCAAAAAAATGTAAGGAGAAGAAAACAACAAAGTAGGGGAATCTTTTAGGAGATTCTTTTCCAAACAGGTTACTCGCCATGACAGACAGAATGATCACTCAAACGTCATCCTGTCTTCAATGTATTTACCAATAGGATATCAATATATCCATGGAGTCAATACAGAGACATATCATTTAAGTGGTGAGGAAATTTCAATGAAGATGCAACTGAGAAAGTGTGGCGACCTCTCCCATCAACTGATAGGAACACCACACACAAGCCTGGGTCTGCTGACCGCCATTAGGTATACATACATACATACATGCACAAACACACACATGATCCTAAGAAGGGGCCAGGGTGGCACCATGAACTATAGCGCTTCTCAAGCATGTGTGAGAATATGCTCGAAGAGGAGAGAGTAAAGAATGAGAGAGAGAGAGAGAGAGAGAGAGAGAGAGAGAGAAGAAGAAGAAGAAGAAGAAGAAGAAGAAGAAGAAGAAGAAGACAGTGATGAAGAGTAAACAATTGTCGAACACATGTAGAATACAACAAGATGATACAAATGGAAGGGATAATATCAAAGGTCCCACTTATATAAAAAGCAGGTCTGTGTTTAACTTTCGTTTTCAAAACCAACAACTTATCCACTTTGAAAGTTTCCTTTCCCACCTGTGTGAACTGGGAGGATCTGCAAACTAAATCCTGGAGACTTGATTTCGAGCCCCCAGGCTAGCCTTGAAACCATCGTGAATGCAAATTGGCCATGGACACGCCCAGTAGCAGGCTGGCCTCAAACCGCTAATCACCCTGTCCTTTCCTCCCTCATCCTGGGACTATGGGTTTTCTAAAGTCCTTACATTAATAAACATTGGATTTCATTAAGGGCTCAAGCCCATTGGCCTCCAGCAAGCTCGGCAAACACTCTGTCGTTGGGGTTTTGTCCATAACCTGCCTTGGACCTGTTGTGCGACTTCAAGGGCAACTGAGAGACAGGGGGCTGGGGTGTGTCTGCCAACCCCTAGGCCCCTCCCATGCCTGGGCGGGGCTTCCTTGGCAGCCAGGCTTATATAAGGAAGACGGGTCCTCCCACCAGTGCTCTTGATCAGCAGCCTGTCAACCTGGTAGCATCCACTCTGTCCCAGAGAGTCCACAGAGTGTCTTGCAGAACCCAGACGACAGCTGTTCCTGAACAAAGAAGTGTGGAGCCCAGGCCCATAAGCTGCCTCGGACCTTGTTGTGCACCGGCAACCGCAAACGAGGGGCAAGAGCGCATTGCCACCAACATGCTGAAAATGCCTCCGCGAAGCCCCAGGGTCTATCCGGTGCCCTGCTGGGACCCGCAGCCAGAAGGCGCCAACCCTGCCAAGCGCCGCCGCCTCCAGGAGCCTGCCTGCCTCGCCTCGCTGGCACAGCCAGACCTGGAAGCACCCGCCAGGCCTGCCAGCAAAGAGCTCACGTCCACGGTGGTCATTCCCACCGGATGTGCCATGCAACTACGCGTGGAAGGCGTCGACCTGCTGCTGGAGCCCGAACCGAATTCGGTCAGGCGAGTGTCGCTACCTGGACATACCATCATACTGGTCCCCGAGGGCCTCCAAGCCTCCTCCCAACCTGGGCAGGCTGTGTTCTGGCCCGCCGGCACAAAGGAGGCCCCTGTCCCGGACATGCTCCAGGACCACCATGTCTTTGCCCTCGACCAGGGATTCAATGGTGCCGAGAGGTATGCTCCTGGCTCCATCTGGAGCCTCAAAAGCAGCACGCGCTGGCCTCTGCCCAGCTCACAACTGCAGCCTCTCCCTCCATCTCCTCCTCCGAGTCATCAAGAACAAACCTCTGAGAGTCCTCAGAAGCCTCCACGGCCACCGTGCAAGGCCAAGAGGCGCCTCTTCTAGGGAAGGGACGCCTAACAAACAGCACCTTGGACATCCATTTGGCCGCCTAGGGGATTCCCAGGGTTCCCCGAGTCACCCAGTACCTGCCATTGAGACTGGGCGAACAGCGAGTACTTTTCGCTGCACATTATGGAGGGGAGAAGAGAAGGACTTGCAGAAGGGTGCAGACACTGGATCTCACCCCTCAAGCTCAAAAACTGCCTTGCAGAGACAGAAAGTTCTCTTCCACTTCTGGGATTCATCTCAAAACCTTGCCTGCCACCTCCTCTGCAGGGCTGGTTCCCTCTAAGAACTCTCTGCGACCCAAGCATGGATCTCAGGAACCAAGGCAGCACTGGCGTTGCTAGGCAGCCAGTCTCCTTTCTATGTGCGCCAGACTAGAAGGAGGACTGTGTCTGCATTGGTCCTCCTGGACAGTTCAAGCTGCTCTCTGGGGAACTGACAAATGTCCCAGTCGAAGAAGATGCTTCCTTGCCCTGATGGACAATGATTCTTGGCTTCTTAGCAGCCATCCCTTCACCTGCTGGAGTGGTTTTGCTTCACAGACTCTTACTGACAATCAGGGCTACTTGGAAAAATCCTGATTTGAAAGACAGACAGACAGAAAGACAGACAGACAGGACAGCTACTGAAGAAAGCTGCATTTATGGCCCTTTAGTTTGCTGCCTTTGAGAAGCCGAAGATACCAGATTTCTGTGAGGTCTAGCTTACTATCCAAGAAACTCACACTCATTTTTTATTGTAAAATGCTTTTGTTTTCAAAGCAATGTTTCTACTTCCGACATCACTTATTATTAATAAAATATATAGACCAAACTATATGGTGTGGATAAATGGCTTTATGAGAGGTTTCTCTCTCTCCCTCCCTCTCTCTCTCTCTCTCTGTGTGTGTGTGTGTTTCTGTGTGTGTTTGTGTGTGTGTGTATGTGTGTGTGTCTATGTGAATAAGAGAGAATGAGGGGTGGGAACACTGTGGGTGGGCGGTGGGGCACGCCTGTCCTCCAGGTAAAGGCAGATGACCTAGGAGTTGGAGCCCACACTCAGAAACAGGGAAAGTGTAAGCTGGGCTACATCGGGCAATGTGAAAGATATCAGAAGATCAGCGTGGCCCGAGAGATGGTTCAGCACTTAGAATAAAGGTTCTCTTTCAACCTATGGGTAGAGAACACTTTGAGGGGTCAAACGAGCCTTTCCCAATGGTCCCAAATAAGAGATACTGCACATTTACGTGACAATTTCTTACCTGGGCAAAATTACAGTTAATCAGAAGCAACAGAAAAAATTCTATGATTTGGGGTCACCCCAACATACGAACATGTATTAAAGGGTCAAGATTTTGGAAGCTTGAGAACCACTGACATCAAAGGACTTAGTGCCCTTGCAGCATCCACGTGAAGAAGACCCTTGATGATACCACAGGATGGACAACCACTCCACCCCAGGCTGCTTAATGCCTGCAGTACACAAAAGCCAGAACAGGCACACACACACACACACACACACACACACACACACACACACACACACACACAAGCAAATAAATAAAGAATAAAAAATACATTAGAGTTGAACAAAATACAGAATAAAATCAGAGGGTAAGAGGACCTTCATAGACACAGCATGTGTGGTTTGTATTCTGGGTTCTCAACTCGATCAGACCTCGAATAAACTAAAACACCTGTTTTAGGAACCAGGTTAATGCTGGGCTATTTGTCTGGATTGAGTAATTTGAAGTGGGGAGCCCCACCCTCAGTCCAGTCCTTGGGCGGTGGAAAGACACCAGCAGAGCAAGTGAAGGCACTCCATGCATTCCAGCCTTTGGGAGGAGGACGACACCCTCCATCCCAAGACCAGGTTATCCTCATCCATTGAATGTTTGACTCCCAATGGGAAGTTGCAGGACTTGGGAAAGAAGTGCTAGAGGGAATTCAAAGTCCTTAGGGCCCACTGAGAATCCTTCAGAAGAAGAACAGAACCTGTAAGAGGAGAGCGAGGTGATGCATCAGGGAAATCAAAATCTATCTTTCACGGGTCTAAGATTGTCATAATGATACCCAGTATTTCCAAAAAAATGTAAGGAGAAGAAAACAACAAAGTAGGGGAATCTTTTAGGAGATTCTTTTCCAAACAGGTTACTCGCCATGACAGACAGAATGATCACTCAAACGTCATCCTGTCTTTTAATGTATTTACCAATAGGATATCAATATATCCATGGAGTCAATACAGAGACATATCATTTAAGTGGTGAGGAAATTTCAATGAAGATGCAACTGAGAAAGTGTGGCGACCTCTCCCATAAACTGATAGGAACACCACACACAAGCCTGGGTCTGCTGACCGCCATTAGGTATACATACATACATACATGCACAAACACACACATGATCCTAAGAAGGGGCCAGGGTGGCACCATGAACTATAGCGCTTCTCAAGCATGTGTGAGAATATGCTCGAAGAGCAGAGAGTAAAGAATGAGAAAGAGAGAGAAAGAGAGAGAGAGAGAGAGAGAGAGAGAAGAAGAAGAAGAAGAAGACAGTGATAAAGAGTAAACAATTGTCGAACACAGGTAGAATACAACAAGATGATACAAATGGAAGGGATAATATCACAGGTCCCACTTATATAAAAAGCAGGTCTCTGCTTAATTTTCGTTTTCAAAACCAACAACTTATCCACTTTGAAAGTTTCCTTTCCCACCTGTGTGAACTGGAAGGATCTGCAAACTAAATCCTGGAGACTTGATTTCGAGCCCCCAGGCTAGCCTTGAAACCACCCTGAATGCAAATTGGCCATGGACACGCTCAGTAGCAGGCTGGCCTCAAACCTCTAATCACCCTGTCCTTTCCTCCCTCATCCTGGGACTATGGGTTTTCTAAAGTCCTTACATTAATAAACATTGGATTTCATTAAGGGCTCAGGCCCATTGGCCTCCAGCAAGCTCGGCAAACACTCTGTCGTTGAGGTTTTGTCCATAACCTGCCTTGGACCTGTTGTGCAACTTCAAGGGCAACTGAGAGACAGGGGGCTGGGGTGTGTCTGCCAAACCCTAGGCCCCTCCCATGCCTGGGCGGGGCTTCCTTGGCAGCCAGGCTTATATAAGGAAGACGGGTCCTCCCACCACTGCTCTTGATCAGCAGCCTGTCAACCTGGTAGCATCCACTCTGTCCCAGAGAGTCCACAGAGTGTCTTGCAGAACCCAGACGACAGCTGTTCCTGAACAAAGAAGTGTGGAGCCCAGGCCCATAAGCTGCCTCGGACCTTGTTGTGTACTGGCAACCGCAACTGAGGGGCAAGAGCGCATTGCCACCAACATGCTGAAAATGCCTCCGCGAAGCCCCAGGGTCTATCCGGTGCCCTGCTGGGACCCGCAGCCAGAAGGCGCCAACCCTGCCAAGCGCCGCCGCCTCCAGGAGCCTGCCTGCCTCGCCTCGCTGGCACAGCCAGACCTGGAAGCATCCGCCAGGCCTGCCAGCAAAGAGCTCACGTCCACGGTGGTCATTCCCACCGGATGTGCCATGCAACTACGCGTGGAAGGCGTCGACCTGCTGCTGGAGCCTGAACCCAATTCGGTCAGGCGAGTGTCGTTACCTGGACATACCATCATACTGGTCCCCGAGGGCCTCCAAGCCTCCTCCCAACCTGGGCAGGCTGTGTTCTGGCCCGCCGGCACAAAGGAGGCCCCTGTCCCGGACATGCTCCAGGACCACCATGTCTTTGCCCTCGACCAGGGATTCAATGGTGCCGAGAGGTATGCTCCTGGCTCCATCTGGAGCCTCAAAAGCAGCACGCGCTGGCCTCTGCCCAGCTCACAACTGCAGCCTCTCCCTCCATCTCCTCCTCCGAGTCATCAAGAACAAACCTCTGAGAGTCCTCAGAAGCCTCCACGGCCACCGTGCAAGGCCAAGAGGCGCCTCTTCTAGGGAAGGGACCACGACTGGACCCTAACAAACAACACCTTGGACATCCATTTGGCCGCCTAGGGGATTCCCAGGGTTCCCCGAGTCACCCAGTACCTGCCATTGAGACTGGGCGAACAGCGAGTACTTTTCGCGGCACATTATGGAGGGGAGAAGAGAAGGACTTGCAGAAGGGTGCAGACACTGGATCTCACCCCTCAAGCTCAAAAGCTGCCTTGCAGAGACAGAAAGTTCTCTTCCACTTCTGGGATTCATCTCAAAACCATCCCTGCCAACTCCTCTGCATGGCTGGTTCCCTCTAAGAACTCTCTGCGACCCAAGCATGGATCTCAGGAACCAAGGCAGCACTGACTTTGCTAGGCAGCCAGTCTCCTTTCTGTGTGCGCCAGACTAGAAGGAGAACTGTGCCTGCATTGGTCCTCCTGGACAGTACAAGCTGCTCTCTGGGGAACTGACAAATGTCCCAGTCGAAGAAGATGCTTCCTTGCCCTGATGGACAATGATTCTTGGCTTCTTAGCAGCCATTCCTTCACCTGCTGGAGTGGTTTTTCTTCACAGACTCTTACTGACAATCAGGGCTACTTGGAAAAACCCTGACTTGAAAGACAGACAGGACAGCTACTGAAGAAAGCCGCATTTATGGCCCTTTAGTTCGCTGCCTTTGAGAAGCCGATGATACCAGATTTCTGTGAAGTCTAGCTTACTATCCAAGAAACTCAACCTCATTTCTTATTGTAAAATGCTTTTGTTTTCAAAGCAATGTTTCTACTTCCAACATCACTTAATATTAATAAAATATATAGACCAAAATATATGGTGAGGATAAATGGCTTTATGAGAGATTCTCTCTCTCTCTCTCTCTCTCTCTCTCTCTCTCTCTCTCTCTCTCTCTCTCTCTGTGTGTGTGTGTGTGTGTGTGTGTGTGTGTGTGTGTGTGTGTGTGTATGTGAATGAGAGAGAGAGAATTAGGGGTGGGCACAATGTGGGTGGTCGGTGGGGCATGCCTGTCCTCCAGGTAAAGGCAGATGACCTAGGAGTTGGAGCCCACACTCAGAAACAGAGAAAGTGTAAGCTGGGCTACATCGCGCAATGTGAAAGATATCAGAAGATCAGCGTGGCCCGAGAGATGGTTCAGCACTTAGAATAAAGGTTCTCTTTCAACCTATGGGTAGAGAACACTTTGAGGGGTCAAAAGAGCCTTTCCCAATGGTCCCAAATAAGAGTTCCTGCACATTTACATGACAATTTCATACCTGGGCAAAATTGCATTTATTCAGAAGCAACAGAAACAATTCTATGATTTGGGGTCACCACAACATACGAACATGTATTAAAGGGTCGAAATTTAGGAAGCTTGAGAACCACTGACATCAAAGGACTTAGTGTCCTTGCAGCATCCACATGAAGACGATCCTTAAAGATAAGGTAAGATGGACACACACTAACCCACGGTTTTTCATGTCTGCAGTACATAAAGTCAGAACACACACACACACACACACGCAAAGAAACAAAAATTAATAAATAAATTCGAGTTGAACAAATCCAGAATAAAATCAGAGGGTAAGAGGACCTTTGTAGACAGAGCATGTGTCGTGTATAGTCTTGGTTCTCAACTCGATCAGATCTCGAATAAACTAAAACACCTGTTTTAGGAACCAGGCTAATTTCTTACCTGGGCAAACTTACAGTTAATCAGAAGCAACAGAAACGATTTTATGATTTGGGGTCACCACAACATACGAACATGTATTAAAGGGTCAAGATTTTGGAAGCTTGAGAACCACTGACATCAAAGGACTTAGTGCCCTTGCAGCATCCACATGCAGAAGACCCTTGATGATACCACAGGATGGACAACCACTCCACCCCAGGCTTTTTAATGCCTGGCGTACAGAAAAACCAGAACAGGGACACACACACACATACACACACACACACATAAACAAAAAGTAATAAATAAATTAGAGTTGAACAAAATACAGAATAAAATCAGAGGGTAAGAGGACCTTCATAGACACAGCATGTGTGGTGGGTGTTCTTGGTTCTCAACTCGATCAGACCTCGAATAAACTAAAACACCTGTTTTAGGAACCAGGTTAATGCTGGGCTATTTGTCTGGATTGAGTAATTTGAAGTGGGGAACCCCACCCTCAGTCCAGTCCTTGGGCGGTGGAAAGACACCAGCAGAGCAAGTGAAGGCACTCCATGCATTCCAGCCTTTGGGAGGAGGACGACACCCTCCATCCCAAGACCAGGTTATCCTCATCCATTGAATGTTTGGGAAGTTGCAGGACTTGGGAAAGAAGTGCTAGAGGGACTTCAAAGTCCTTAGGGCCCACTGAGAATCCTTCAGAAGAACAGAACCTGCAAGAGGGGAGCCAGGTGTGGCATCAGGAAATCAAAATCTATCTATCACGGGTCTAAGAATGTGGTATTGATACCCACTATTTTGTAGGAGAAGAAAAGAACAAAAGTAGGAAAAACTTTAGGAGATTTTTTTCCAAAGAGCTTACTCGCCATGGCAGACAGGGTGATCACACAACCGTCCTCCTGTCTTTTAACGTATTTTTTACTTGGATATAAATATATCTATGGAGTCAATACCGAGACATATCATTTCAGTGGTGAGGAAATTTCAATGAAGATGCAACTGAGAAAGTGTGGCAACTTCTCTTATCAACTGAGGGCCACACAGCAGGAACACCGCACACAGAATGAGTCAGCTGACCCACATTAGGTTTAAATGCATACATACATGCACAAACACAGACATTATTCTAAGAAGGGGCGGGAATGTCACCATGGACTATAGCGCTTCTCAAGCATGTGTGAGAATATGCTCGAAGAGGAGAGAGTAAAGAAGAATGGAGTGAGAGGAAGACAGTCATAAAGTGTAAACATGGTTTCCTGAGGAGCCACTGGTAGTGACACCAGTATTTATACCTACTGCATGTGCTGGCTTTTTGGGATTCTAATCTCTTTGGATGGATACCTTGTTCAGCCTAGATATAGCCTTGGACCTTCCACAAGGCAATGTGCCTCACTCTCTTTGATGTTTAGATGGGGGTGGGGTGGGAGGTTATGTGGAGGAGATGGGAGGACAAGACGGAGTGGGAACTTGGATTGGTATTTTTTTAAATCTAATAAATAAATTAAAAAGAGTTATCTATGGGAGTGAGACTAATATGATTCACCATAAAGAATTCATTCTATTTGAGTATTTAAATTGAATATTTAGTGGAAAACTCCTCAAAAACAGTTTGCTTGCTCTGTACGGTCAGCTGGGGCATGGATTCTGGGCTTCCACATGGTTTCTGTAGATCACGAACACAGGCTCCAGCTGTTGTAGAATTACTAACCCAGAAGAGGCCCTTGGAGGCAGCCCAGACCACCGACATCAGCATGGCTTTGTGTGTCAGCATAAGCTACAGACATCAATGCGGCTTCAGGCTGTAGCACAGATCGTGGACATGGCATGGCCTTTGATGGTAACGTGGACCACCACAGACTCGGGCTGCAGTAGATCCTCAGACCCAGACATGCCCCCCGTGGCAGCACAGACCTGAACATCACCATATCCCCTGGGGTCAATGCAGGCCGTTCACATCAGTGTGGCTCCCAGCAGCAGCAAGGCCCATTGATATTGACATGGCCTCAGTCAGCAGTACTGTCCATGAATGTCCACATGGAACTCAGGCTTCATCACAGCCTGGGGCAGCAGACACCAACATGGCCTCTGGCGGCATCATGGACCAAGGTGGTCCTTCGAGGAAGCACAATGCAGAAAGGGAACCATTCAGGAAGATCCTGCTGCACACCACCCTGCTCAACCCTGCTCAGCAATGTGTCCCGCTGTCGACCACAGCCCTCTCTCATGCCCGTTGCTGTCAATTCGTCAGTTTCCGCCTCTCCACAGCACACAGACAGCTTCATTTTTCTCTTTCCCACCTCTCCATCGCATATTTGCCCATCTTTGCAGCCCCCACCTTGAGGCCTGGCTGACACAGACCACCTATCCCAGGCAGCCCCTTCTTAAAGCTTTCTCTTTGAGACATCATGGGAAAACCTTACAGATACACATGAAGAAGATAAGACACGATCACAGTAGGAAAATAACATGATTAGAACCATTGGTGTCTGTCAGCTAATACTGAAGCTGAAGTTTTGGGAATTTGGCATGATACAGGAGCTGAAAGAATGGATTGGACCAGACAGTGGTGAGGCACACCTTTAACCCCTTGGGAGGCAGAGGCGGGAGGATCTCTTTGAGCTCAAGGCCAGCGTGGTCAGCCAGGGCTATACACAAAGAAACCCTGTCTTAAAAAACCAACAACCAAAAACAAATAAACAAACAAAAGAACAGACAGATATTTCTCTCCTCCTTTCTCACCCTCTCCTCACCACACAATCCCTCTCTAAGGCAACCATGTCCTCATGGGCCTGAGAGAACTCCCCCTCTTCCAGGTCCTCACCTACATACCAAGCAAGCACAAAGGCACACTTGGCACACATCAGATTAAACTTGTGATCTAGGCGAGCCCAAGCCTCAGCAATGGCTGTGGTGTTGCTCAGCATGCACACAACTCTCTAAACCTTGGCCAGGTTTCCACCAGGTAACACAGGGAAAGGCTGGTAATTAATGCTAACCTTGAAGCCAGTGGGCCACCAATCCACGAACCAGACGCTGCACTTGGTCTTGATGGTGGAAATAGCAGCATTGACATCTTTGGAAACCACATCACCATGGTACAGCAGGCAACAAGTCATGTATTTACCATGGCAAAGATCACATTTCACCATCTGGTTGGCTGTCTCAAAGCAAGCTTTGGTGATCTCTGCTACAGAAAGCTGTTCATAGTAGGCTTGTTTTTTAGCAGAGATGACGGGCATATGTGGCCAAAGGGGCACTTCCCTATATGGGGAGAGGGTACCAGGTTGATCTGGAGTTCTGTCAGGTCAACATTCAGGGCCCCATCAAATCTGAGGGAAGCAGTGATGGCAGATACAATCTGGGTAATAAGGCAGTGTAGGTTGGACGCTCAATATCAAGGTTTCTACAACAGGTGTCATATATGGCCTCATTGTCTACTATGAAGGCATAATCTGAATGCTCCAGCGTGGTGTGGGTGGTGAGGAAGGAACTGTAGGTCTCAACCACATCAATGGAAACCTGGGTCCTAAGTGAACAGAGAGTTCCAGCTTGGAGTTCTTTCCATAATCAACAGAGATGCTCCATTAGCAGGGAGGTGAACCCAGAGCCAGTTTCCCATCAAAGTTGCAGAAAACCAAGAAGCCATAAAGACCTATGCACTGGTCAGCCAGTGTTCAAATTTGGTCCAAAACAAAGTCAGCAATCTCCTTGTCAATGGTGTAGTGTCCACTTGCATAGTTATTGGCAGCATCTTCCTTCCTGTGATGAGCTTCTCGGGGATGAAGAGTTGGCAATAGGAACCAGTGTGAACTTCATCACCAACTCTGAGTTCCAGATCTATGAATACTGCCCAGGGCACATGCTTGCCAATGCCTGTCTCACAGAAGAAGGCTTTAAAGGAGTCGTCTTCCCCCAATGGTCTTGTCACTTGGCATCTGGCCATCAGCTTGGATGTCATGTTCCAGGCAGTAGATCTCCCAGCAGGCGTTGCAGATCTGGACAGCAGCCTAACCAATGTCATGAAAGTGTACTCTTGCATGGTAGCTATGAGTTAGAAGGCGAGGGTGACAGAAGAAGATGCCAGATCCCCAGTTACCATTCCCAACAGCTAAGAGGAGCGGTAAGTCACACAATGAGGGTGAGATCATTTCTTAAAGTAGTAACTCTTCAAATTCACTGCTTATCCCTTATTAGATAAACCATCCTTTTGTTCTTGAACTCGCTCAGTCTAGCCCTGGTTTTCTTCTAGTTGAATGTGTATGTAGGTGGGTAAACAGACAGACAGATTTTCCCACAGTGACTTTACAGCTCTTTGCTACCTTGGAAGGGAGGGGCTAAGCGTGGTCATGCTGTTTTGTTTTGTTCAACCTGAAAAGTTGTGACAGATTCTTGACTTGAATGGAGGCGGCCTCCTGGAATGTTGGATCTGTGACTGATTGTGAATTGCAGAAGGGATAGCTTGTCCTTAAATCCTTCCCGTCCGCTGAATCACTTTAGGGCCACCACAGCACATTTGAAGGCACCAAACCACCAGCAGGGCAGTGCCTTCATTCCTCGGCAGTCAGTAGGGAACTATGTTCTTCTCTTGTGCTCAGTTTCAGATTTGAGATTGTTTGTCCCATTGTTTATCATCTTAAAAACAATCAAGCTAGGCATGGTGGTACTTGCCTTCAGTTCCAGCACTCAGGAAGCAGAGGGAGGTAGAACTCCAAGTTCAAGGCCAACCTAATCTACAGAGTGAGTTTCAGGACTGCTAGGGCTATTACACTATTACCCTGTCTTTAAAAAAAAATTAAATAAATTCCTTGATCAGTAACAGGTGGAGTCATCAAAAGAGAAATCAGGTTTGGGTGGTACCTGTGTGGTAGCAATGGAAACACAGATAGGCAGGCATCAGCCTGCAACACCTCAACAGCCTGAGCTATTACTTCCACCTCCATCCCCTTCTGCTGAGTCTTGTCAAACTGTTTCATCCCAATTTCCAATTAAATAAAACTCAACTGATTCTTGTACTGGCTGGTTTTGTGTATCAACTTGATACAAGCTAGAGTCATCAGAGGAAGGAGCCTCAGCTGAGGAAACGCCTCAATGAGATCCAGCTTTAAGGCATTTTCTCATTTAGTGATCAATGGGGGAGGGCTCAACCCATGGTGGGGTGGTTCCATCCCTGGGCTGCTGGTCCTGGGTTCTATATGAAGGTAGGTTGAGCAAATCATGGGATAAAAGTCAGTAAGCAGCCTTCATCCATGACCTCTGCATCGGCTCCTGCTTCCAGGATCCTGCCCTGCTTGAGTTCCTGTCCTGACTTCCTTCAGTGATGAACAAAGAGCAATGCTAAAGTGTAAGCCAAATAATCCTTTTCTCCCCAAGTTGCTTTTGGGTCATGGTATTTTGTCACAGCAACAGAACCCTAAGGTATTTTTTTTTCAATTTACTTCCCATGCTCCTCCGTCTTCTCTCCATTCTATTTATGAATGGCCAGCCTTAGCTTGATTTTTGTCTAGCCAGCTTTTCTTAAATTATTCTGTCCACCTTTGGCCTCTGGGTTTTCCCTTCTCTTTGTAATAATGAACTTACAATATTACCAATATCATTCTTCAACTTCATCTCCCTGTTTCTCTTTAACACCTTTGTCAGAACCAGGCCAATCAAAGTAAATATATAGTTAAATAAATAAATAACACACAAATGTAATGCACTAGATCTTTCGTGGTTTTTTATTATGATTATTGTTAAGATAAGAGGTAGGGGATGTAATATTTAGTGGGGAGAAGAAACTGTGACATTGTTTCATCACAAAGGGGCACAGTGACAGCTGGATGTGGTGGTACATGTCTTTAATCCCAGCACTGGGGGCAGAAGCAGGTGGATCTCTGAGTTTGAGGCCATCCTGGTCTACGGAGTCAGTTCCAGGACAGCCAGGCTACACAGAGAAACCCTGTCTCAAAATTCAAAAACAAAGCAAAGGGGCACAGTGAGTGTGGTGTTCCACACTTTGAATCCCACCACTCAGACAGAAGCAGGCAGGTACAGTGATTCATCAGGGCACACTGCATCCCACAGCATAGAAATTTGTCTAATTGGCTTTCAAACACTCTTCACGCTAATGAACCATCACCCAGAATTGACAGTTGTCTCTTCGTACTATTTTAGTGGGGTTTTTTAACTCTTAAAAAAATATTGTATGTAATGTCATGAGTATTTTTAAACACACACAGCCCTTATAACATTCTCTGGAAAAAAACTATTGTCATTATAACCAAGTTGTTACCAGTCCAGTCAATATATAAATGTTGTAAAAAAAAAAAAACCTATGTATGGGTAGATATAAAAGGTAACATTTATGTTGTTTTGTAAACAATTAGGTTTCATACCGGATACCATATTCTTTGCTTGGCTTTTTTACTAAACTGTATTTTTAAAAAAGATGACAGGATTTATTTCTAATAAAGATTTGAATTCCATAATAGAATATACTATATTCTACTGATTAGTTAATTAATTTTACATTTTTTGAGACAGAGCCTTTGTGTGTAAACCAAGTTGACTTCAAACTCAGAGATCCTCCTGCCTCTTCCTTCAAAGTGCTGGGATTCCTGGGCAGCTTGTTCTTTTCTGAAAGGGGACAGAAGAAGAGAAGTGGATCTGGGGGGAGGGGATATAAGCGGGGAGACGGGACATCTGGGGGAAGTGAGGAGAAGAGAAACTTGAGTCAGAGTGTTTTGTATGAAAGAAGAATTTTTTTTAAAGTAAGTAATGGCTGCTGGGAGCAGAGAGTTGGTCCACTTCAAAGATGACCCCCCTAAACCAGTGGTTCTCAAGGGTCAAATATCAGATACCCTGTGTACCAGAGTTACAGTGGGTTTGGCCTTGTTGGTGTCCTTGTGGGTAGGCATTGAGGTCTCCAAAGTTCAAACCAGGCCATTTCTCTCTCTCTCTCTCTCTCTCTCTCTCTCTCTCTCTCTCTCTCTCTCTCTCTCTCTCTCTCTCCCTGTCTCTCCCTGACTCTCTCCTCTCTCTCCCTGTCTCTCTCTCCCTGTCTCTCTCTCTCCCTGTCTCTCTCTCTCCCCCTGCTGCCTTTGTATCCAGATGTAGAACTCTCAGCTACTTCAGAACCATGTCTGCCTGTATGCCGCCATGCTCCCACCATGACAATGGAGCAAACTTCTGTAGGCCAGCCCCGAATAAATGTTCTTTATGAGAGTTGCCATGGTCATGGCGTCTCTTCACAAAGATAGAACACTGACTAAGGCAGGTGCCCTGGGTCTTACAGATCTTAACAATTTTCTTTCTTTCTGATGTAATCCAAATGCTTATAATCCCCATAAATTTGTATGCTGAACACCTGGTGATCAATATGCTGGTAGCAAGAGGAAGGAGCTTCTGGGGGTAATTAGGTCTTGGAGATGGATCCCTCGTGTATGAGATTAGAGACCCAAAGAGCTGTCTTGCCTCTCCACCATGTAACCACACTCCAGAAGATACCCTGTGATCTGGCTATTCTGATTGTCAACTCAACTACATCTAGGATTAACTAAGACCCAAGTGTCTGGGTACACTTGGGAGAAGCTTTTCTTGATTGAATCGTTTGGGATGGGAAGACCTACCCTATGTCTGGATCTTTGAAGGTGAAAAGATCTACCTGAAATCTGGCCCACACCTTCTCTTGTCAGCCTATGTAAAGAACACGAAAGAAGGAAAGGATTGCATCTTGCCTGTTTGCCCTCACTCTCGCTGGCAAGTTCATTTCTTCACCGGCATTAGGGCCTAGTTCTTCAGGATTCTGGCATCTACAGAAGACCAGTGGAGACACCCAGCATCATGGGATTGAACAGCCATTGGACTCTTAGACCTCCCATTGGAAGACAGCCATTATTGGAATAGTAGAGAACCCTAACACCATGCATGAAGCAGGAAGCTGGCCCTCATCAGATGTAGATTCTCATGGTACCTTGATGACAGATTTCCCAGATTCCAGAACAGTGATGAAGAAAGTCCTGTTATTGAGAAGCCACCATGCCTCAGGAATCCTGGTGTAACACCATACATGAACTAACAGAAGGTCTCTAGTGAGATCCCAAAGGACAGAGGCGTCCTTCTGAAGAGTTTCCTGCGGCTCCTCATATACAGCACATCCCAGCTAGGGCCACTGAAAGTCACCAACAGTGCTTGCAAATCTTTCTCTGGAGACCATCAGATAATCCTAAATGAAGAGGCAGGAAAAATGAAGTAGACCAGGGTAGAGGCAGAGCCATAGGGCCTCACTCAGAAGAGATGCTAATGTTGGTCACAAGAACACATTTGCCTCTTGAGAATGAGTCAGCCCTAGGTACACAGATCTGAACAATGGAAGAAACTAACCATTATGTTGTCTTGAGTGATGAGACTCTGGGGGGGAAGCCCCACCTCTTCTCAGGCTCTTATTACCTCACATCTGTTAAATGGGAAGGTGTTAGACTAGACCTCAAAGACCCACCCATCTCTACCTTTTGAAGCTGAATCTCAGAAACACCAGTGACAGACCAGAGCAGAGGGGATGAATGGGAGATGAAGGTGGAAATGAACAGAAAGGATATTCTAGAAGCCAGTCAGAGGCCACGTGTTCCTTTTGTCAACTGGCTGAGATTGGGCAGATGGGGAGAAGGGGCGCGCCTTCTCTCTACCTACCACATTGTCCCTATCTTCCACATTGATTCTGCAGTTTGGCTCCTGATCCACCAGGAGTAAAACTTACACTCTGAGCAGCAGTAACTTTCAGTGATCTTTTTTTCTGGCTTTAGGGCCAACATGCCATTAAGAAAAGACTGTGAAGCCAGGCAGTGGTGGTGCACGCCTTTAGTTCCAGCATTCAGGAGGCAGAGGTAGGCAGATATCTGTGAGTTCGAGGCCAGCCTGGGCTACAAGAGCTAGTTCCAGGACAGGCTCCAAAATTACAGAAAAACCCTGCTCAAAACCCCAAAAAGAAAAAGGAAAAAAAAAGAAAAAAGAAAAGGCTGTGAGATATCTCAGCAAGGCAGCCCCGCTCTTCCCCCATCCTCTGTGGCTAAGTGATCAGGGAGCTTACCCAAAAAGCTCATTACCTACCCCAGGAACCCAAATTATCTTCATTCTTCCCCCAGCTCACACATGGAGCCAAAACATCCTCAGCCTGGTTTTACTTTCCTTCCTAAACCCTTATACTTTCCCAACTGGGGGTCTTTCTGAAATCCTAGAGTTTGTTCCCAAGTGGAATGTTTCATACAGAGCCTGAAGTGGGATTACAGTAGTGATAAATAAAAGATTAGCTTCTGAGTTTCAGGACTAAATAAGGGGTCAGACTCTGGGTGATTGGGAGATAAAAGAAATTTGGGTGTTTGTTCATGGATAAACCCGTTCAGAAGCAGGTTGGGGCAGTTGGTGGATCAGAAGCTCAACTTTCCCTGGGTCCCTTCAAACTACCCTTGCTGCCCACCCCAGTCATCTGGTTTTATTTGGGAGAAAGGAAGAACTGGCTAGGGCAGCAGGGAGCCCTAAAGGAGTCTGGGTATTGAGTGGGACATTCAGGTGTCACACTTTGCTTCAGCAAGAACATTCTCCAAAAAATTCCTAACCATCTAAGACCAAGCAAAAGCAGGCATGTGGCTAAGGCTAGGCTTCCTTTAACCCAATTTTGATGGTGTCTTGCTTGTCCTACGTCCTGGTGAATTTGTCATGAGTTAGTAGGGTTTGAAGAGTTACAGAAACAGACACAGTGGAGTATCTGAATTGGGGCAAGGGACCACAGCAGAACTCAGGGAGACAAAGAACCCAAGACACTATCACTAGGGATGCAGGGCCGTCAGTTGAGAACCATCAGTTAGTGTTCCAAATTCAGTACCAAGAGACCAGAAGAATTTCAGCCTGTGCCCACTGAGCCCTGGTTTTGAAAGCAAAGAGCTGGCAGGGGTTCCTGTGATGAGAGCTATCTCCATATAGGCTGCCTTAGCACACGCTGAAGCACAGGTTGAGAGACTTCCATTTCTACCTAATGAATGATGTTATGGAATATTATTTTAAGATGTGTTACATTTGTGTATGCTATGGAACATTTGTTTAATGATACAAAGATGTGTTGCATTCTTTTATGTTGCATTTGTTTAACTCTGTGAAGCTGTGTTACTTTGCCTGCCTAAAACACCTGACTGGGCTAAGAAAGAGTTGAATAGCCAATAGTGAGGCAGGAGGAAAGATAAGTGGGGGTTGGCAGGCAGAAAGAATAAACAGAAGGAGAAATCTGGGAGGAGATCAGGAGCCAGCCACTCAGTTACACAGCCAGCCACAGAATAAGAAATAAAGAAGGATATACAGAAACAGAAAAGGTAAACAGAAAGAGGCAAAAGGTAGACAGGATAATTTAAGAAAAGCTGGCTAGAAACAAGCCAAGCTAACACCGGGCATTTACAAGTAAGAATAAGCCTCCGTGTATTTATTTGGGAGCTGGGTGGCAGATCCCCCAAAAGAATAAAGAGCAAAAGAGTCCAAAGAGTAAGAGTAAAAAAACAACCAACTACAGAATAGGGCTTTGCAAAGCTCTCTGTTTGTTGAATGCAGAGAAGAAGAATAAAAGGCCCAGACATTAATTTGCTTTTTACTTTCTACTTCTTGTTTTTGGATCCATGTAGACAGTTAAATCAGCATGGGAGCACACACACACACACACACACACACACACACACACACACACATTCACCAGCCAGTCTGTTCTTGTTTCTTCACAAAGAGCATGATCTGGGCTTGTAGCTGAAGTTGAGGAGAGTTATGTAGGATCCTCACAAGACAGCTGAGAACGGCCTCAGACCCTGGTGCTCTCGTTTTACTTGTGACCTTTCTGAGCATGCCTCTCAGGCCAGAGTGTAACAGCTAAGAGCATCTGTCAGCTGGGGACCTGTGTCTCAGGTAGCCAACAGGGTGTGAGAAGCAGGCACAGTTATCCTTCCCTGTACCTCCCTCCCTGGTGCGAGGCACTCCTGGAAAACAAAGGCAGGCTGACTTAATGGTGTTAACTGCCACCCTCATCCTGAGCCCAGGCTTCCCACAGACTGCCTACTGATGGAGGAAGGTCATCGGTTAATTAAATAAAGAAAATGCTTGCCCTGATAGGTTAGAACATAGGTGGGTGGAGTAAACAGAACAGAATGCTGGGAGGAAGAGGAAGTGAGCTCAGAGATTCCATGCTCCCCTCTCCCGGGCAGATGCACGCAATGAAGCAAGCCTCCAGGTCAGACATGCTGAATCTTTCCCAGTAAGACCGGTGCAACACAGTTTATTAGAGATGGGTTTATCGGGATATCAGAATTAGCCAGTAAGGGCTAGAGCTAATGGGCCAAGCAGTGTTTAAATGAATACAATTTGTGTGTTGTTATTTTGGGGCATAAGCTAGTGAGGCGGCCGGGGTGCTGGGGACGCAGCCCCGCCACTCCTATTACTACAGAAGCCTACATCAGGATTCCTAGGATGGCCGGTTGAAAACAGGCTACCCAGGCCCCACCTCAGCCATCTGGATGATCTCCTTGGCTCCTTGGAATGTACATGCTGCGAGGGCTCCGGTCACTACCCTTATATTCCGTAAAGACTGAGTGCCGCTTCTCTAGACATTCTGCATGCGCTTGTGGCTCCTTCTCTTTCTACAGATTTAACATTCTGCCGTGCTGCTCTGGACCAGGCCCTGTCCTAAACACAGAAGGTGTGGCTGTAATGTGTAGGCCCAACCGACAAAAAGCTACAGTGGTTTCAGTCTCACGGTAATGCCAAGAAAGAGAGCATGTGTTAAAACTCCCAAATTACAAATTAGAAAACAGAGCTTAGGGAGTGTAAGTTACTTGTCCAAAATGACAAAGCTGCTGGATACACTCGTCATAGGGGTCAGACCTAGGCTCCTTTCCTTCTCTCAGCACCACCGGGTACGGTTGCTAGAGCCACAGTGGCCGAGCTAAAAGGGTCCTTAGCAAATGGCTCCAGAAATATCCCAGAGGCTCCGACTGTCATTTCAACTCTAAGCAGTTGACAGTGATTGCCTCCATGTGTGAGGGAGGACTCTGTGCCACATTCAGGATCACGAACGAAGATGCTGCAATTGATTAATCATGGTCTACGGTGGATGGGGAATCAGGAAGTGGCTGCATATGCACCACACATGCCCATCAGCCCAGGGTATGGACAGCTCTCCTGTCTCCCTGATGGGGAAACTGAGGCTCAGAGAGGCTGTACTAGCAGCAAGACCTCCTCAGTTCAAGTTCAAAGGCCTTTCCACTTTTCTGTGAGGCCCAGCTAGCTAACTCGATGAAGAAATGAACCCGGGGGTCAAGGAACTCCTGATGTTAATACAAAAAGTGTTTTGGAGCTGAAAGGAGGAGGAAGAGGCTTCAAAGGTAGAGGGTCCAAGCAGAAAGGTAAGAGCCCCCACTTCTTTCCTTCCAAATCAAAGGGAAGACCTCCATTCTGAGGCCTCACCTGTCCTGGGCACTGTACTAAGTGTACCGACATGCTCATTTGGTCCTTTCTGCCACCCTGTGAGGACGCACCACTTTGAGGTGAAGTGAGTGAGTGTGGCTAAGCCGGGACGGGCTCCCAGGTATGCGGCTTCACAGCCTATCCTCCAGGGCTGTGCAGGAGGCCAGTAGGGGATGACAGAACATGGGCTTTAAAGTTAGAAAAACCTTATTTTTGAATTCCAACTCTAACACAAATTTACTTCAAAATTTTGAGCTTCAATGTCTCCGTGCCTTGGTTTCTTTATCCGTAAATGGGGGAAACAGGCCAGGTGCAGTGCACACACCTTTAATCCAGGCCTTGAGAAGGCAGGAACAGGCAGGTCTCTGTGAGTTCAAGGCCAGCCTGGCCTACATATCAGATTCTAAGCTAGATGGGGCTACGTGGTGAGAGCCCGTTGGGGCTCTGTGAATAGGAGCAGAGTTTCAGTACCAACTGGTTGTCTTATGAGGGGTTCTCGGGCCCAGATGATGCTCTTTGGACCAGCCGGTGTTTAAGAAGATGTGGGTGCTCTGACCTTCCTGGAGATACTGATGGAACCCTCTGGGCAGCCTACAAGGCAGGGATTTCGCAAAGTTCTCCTGCAGCAAGCTTGGGCAACAGGGTTCAAAATCACAAGCTTAGAGTCAGGGAAACTAGAATCACCAAAATTTGCCACGTGTTTCCCTGTGTACACAACTCTGTGACAGGACAAACCTCTCCAGAGTGCCGTCAGCAGTTCCAGTCGGACTCTTCCCAGAAAGAAGTGAGTGTTCCAAAACCTTAGTGGAAGGGCATCCCTTGCCTCCGAGCTGGAGATATGTGAGAGGCTGGGAGTCAGGCTGTGGCGTCAAGCTACCTGTCTCCATTCCTCCTGGCCTTGCCTTGGGTTTGGACCATCCCTGAAAACCCCTGAGATTCACTCCCCATCTTTGTGATGTGTAGTGCGGAACTGTCACAAGGGATGCTTGCTCCAGTCTCTATGTACAACATCTGTTCATAGGAAACTATCAATGAATTGTTACAAGTAGACTTTTTTAAGGTTTATTTTTTTGTGTGTGTATACGGATGTTTCCTCTGCATGTCTGCGTATCACATGCATGCAGTGCCCACAGAGGCCAGAAGAGGGCATCAGATGACCTGGAATGGGACTTGCAGATGCTTGTTAGCCACTGTGTGAGTGCTGGGAACTTGAACCCTGATTCTCAGCAAGAGCAGCACGTGCTCTTAACTGCTGAGCTATCTCTCTGGGCCCGCAAGTTGAATTTGCAGCAGTATCAAGTTTTCCCTTCTTGCTCTGGGCTCCCTCTTTCTTCTTCCACTCTTCCTTTCCTTTCTGGACACTCCTTATCTCCCCAAAATGTTGAATAAGCAAATGTAATAGGAATGATCAACAGTAAAAGTTAGCAATGGGGTCCTTTAATCCCAGCACTCGGGAGGCAGAGGCAGGCGGATCTCTGTGAGTTTGAGGCCAGCCTGGTCTACAAGAGCTAGTTCCAGGACAGGAACCAAAAAGCTACAGAGAAACCCTGTCTCGGAAAAAAAAAAAAGTAGCAATGGGGTAAGCAACATGGCTCAGCAGGAAAAGGTGCCAAGCCTGACAACCCAAACTAGCGTTCGATCCCTCTTTGGAGAGAGAATCAACCTCTTCAAACTGTCTGTCCTCTGACCTCCACATATACGCCATGACACAGACACCTTTACACACACACAAAATAATAAATATTTTTAGTGGGTAAAAAGGTAACGATAATTATGCTCATGTATCACAGTCTTTGCTAACAGTTTAGATCCTGGTATAGACATTCGCACCAAAGGCAGGAGGCAGTCGTTATGCCATCCTGTTCATGAAGTGATGGAACTTTAGGAAGGGGAGATGCCCAAAATGCCACAAGGGGCAGTGGCAACAAAAGGTACTTGAGGTAGACTCTTTTCTCCCCGTTGCTAACTTACCAGCCCTCTTGTGTACTCAGACTATGGTTCACTCATAAGAGAAAGTTGTATTATGCTGCAAAGACCCCAGGATCCACAGGGAACTTGTTTTAGTCTGTGTATGAAGTATCCCTAGTTCCCAATGGAGACACCATTTTGGAAGGTTCTGGAAACTTTGGAAATGGAACTCTGATGAAAAAAAGCAAATCACAGGGAGAAGGCCCTTGGGGTTCCTGGTCACTTCCTGTCTTCCTTCCTGCTTCCTGGTTAGCCCAGCAGTGAAGAGCTCTCCTCAACCACATGCTCCTGCCTCCATGATGTTCTTCTCAAGTGCACATAAATAGGCAACCAAGGACTAAATTCTCTGACACCATGAACTAAAATAAATTGTTCCTCCCCTGGTTGAGAAAAGTAACTAACACAGTACCCAAAACATGCTTTGGGCCAACCTCTAAGAATCCCAAGTCTAACTCCAGCCAGAGAACTCTCGCTCCAATCTACTGAAGAAAAAAAAAAAACCCACCAGTTGCACAGATGAAAAAAATCCCAATTAGTTGGAGGTAAAACCCTCCCCCCCCCCCGCCCAGAATGCAGAAAGACCCGTGACCTTTCCAATTCAGACATTACTCCACTACAGCAAACCACCATTTCTGCAGCCAAAGGGGTGCTTCCTCTGCCTGGTGGGCCACTATTAGGGTACAAAGAGGAGGTTCAAACCCCACAGACTAAGAGGTCTCAATGTCCTGTGTGTCCTCCGTTCCTGGGTCATCCTTATCACCCCGACTAGCCGCAGTGTCACAGAGTGCATGCTCACACTGAGAGCCAGGTCACCCCAAGCTGCGTGTTTATTTTCCTTTCGAGACACATGGGTGACTTGGTGTTTGAAAAACTCCAGCGTGGCTGGAACGAGAGTACGTAAGAGAACGGGCAGTCACCTCGAGGAGGCCTGCTGGTGATTTGGAATGTCCTTTTAGAAGGCTTTTTAATAAACTTTGTTTGTATCTGCCTTGATGAGGAACACATTTGCCTGGGACCGCGCAGGGATGTTTGGCTTCGAGGCTTCCCTTTCTTGGCCTTAGAAGTTCTTGGTGGCAGTGGCTGCCTGCAGGCCCTTGGGAATCCCCTGTGGAGCACTGACCTGCCTGCAGCTTTGTCCCAGTAACTTTAGTCCTGCTACATGCTTGGCCCCGGTGTCTCTGATAAACCCCCAAAGCAAAAAAAAAAAAAAAAAAAAAAAAATCGCAGGGTGAGATGGTTTGAGGGGTTAACATTACCTTTTTCAGAAACTTCCAGACCCAGCACTGAGATTTGTTTTCTCAGTACACCCAGCAATGCATTTGCTTCCTGTTCTCCTAGTCCTTTCTTGTCCAGACTCTTAGCAAATCTGGGTCTTAAACACATATGCACAGCAGTTCCTGGTGTAGCGGGACTAAAATTACTGGGACCCTTGTTATAAAGGAGATGACAAGAATCGGACGGGCGTGCCTGTAAGTTTAGCACACAGTAGACTGGGATAGAAGGACTGTGAGTCTAAGGCCAGCAAGATGTGTGTGTGTGTGTGTGTGTGTGTGAGAGAGAGAGAGAGAGAGAGAGAGAGAGAGAGAGAGAGAGAGAGAGAAAGAGAGAACGCACAATAACTGTCTCTTCAGACTCTCCACTTAAGATAGTTGTCCCTTAATATCTGCTGCTGTTCATAATCCTATTTGGAAAAAAAATAAGGATGATAACACAGCCCGCAGTGCTCACAGTCTAGGGAATGAAAACAGTGACCAACTGTACTCTGGGGAAAGGGTGGCAACTGTGCTGACTCATTCCCATCTGGCTCTGGGGTGCCCAAGGCAGAACACAGTGTAAGGAAACCAGTTCAGCTGGCTGTGATTGTAGTCAGGGAAGGGCAGAGGCAGCCAGCACAGCTCTGGCCCCTTTATTCATGGTGACATCCATTTGGTCCAAATGTACTGAGTGTCCATCTCAACTGACACATTTGATAGAAATACCTGCACTTGGAGACAGATGAGTAGACAGTAAGAAGCTCTTGTTCACTAAGACCAAAGTCTGAACCTGGCTGGGGTTAGGAAAGTGCCAGAAAGACAAGAGTCTGGCCCACTCTGCCCATGACACTCTGCAGTCACACAGGCTTGCATTGCATACCCATTCTACTCCTTCCAGGCTCTGACTGGGGGGGGACGTTATCAAACCTCAGTTTCCCTGTCTGGAAAACTGAAATGCTTTTCTTGTTAGTGCTTTCCCTTGATCTTATGGTTAAAATAGTATGGGTTGCATGCATCAATGCCTGGAAGAAAATCTGGGTAATTTGGTCAACACCAAAGTCAGTGTGGGGTGAAGAGAAAGGGTTGGGACATAGGAGAGGCATGTTCACTGTCCCCGAGCATGTAAGGGTGACGGACTAGGAAAAGGCAGAGACAGAAAGGAGACGGAAAAGAATATAACTCACCACGTTGTAAGTGTGAGCTGTTGATTAATAACCAGTATCATTTCTTCTTGAGACATCTTACTATGTAGCTCCGGCTGGTTTCAAACTCGTGATCCTCTTGCCTCCCCCTCCCCAATGCTGGAGTTAGTTGTGCCACCACATCTGACTTTCATTCTCCTTTAACCATCCCTACTATCCACAGATGTAGTTAATAAATTATCTCCTTAATTCTGAGAAAGAAAAAGAGTGAAGAATTTTGGTCAGAGGCTCATAATCCTTTCTTTTGCCTCAAAAGCAGCAAGAGGAGAGAAAGCTGGGTATGTGAACCCTCTGGTCATTCTCATGTTATGAAATACAAGAGAGTGCTGCTCTGAGGCCTAGCTTCCTGTTCTGCAGGAGCCCCTCCCAGACCGTAGCCTACAGTATCTCCCTCCTGATGCCATCCTGGAGGGGCAGCCAGATATGTGATATAAAACACAGCAGTTTCCCGTTTCATATCATCACGTGTCCAAATAAATGAAGCTGTTGACTCAGGCTGATTAGATGAGGGGCCTTTCCTAAAAAGCAATCCACATGAGGCTAAGAAAAACAGGATTCTTGGAGGAATTAGGCCTCTAATCCCCAGCTTCCCCAGCCCTGATCCGGTGGAGCTGGGGAGGTGGAGCCTCCAGAGCCCTGTCAGGAGCAGGCTAAAGACTGCATTCCTCTCCCACTGCTGGCCTCCAGGCTGGTGAATCCAGCCTAGGCGGGAGGACTCTGATCTCAAGGCTTCCGTGAGGCCAGGAACCCTGAACTGCAGCCAGAGTTACTGAAGGAACCCCAAATCTTTTCATCACCCCACTGAGCTTTTCTTAGATCCCGGAAGGTGCAAGCTGTAGCCACTCTGCTTCATGCTCCTAATGAAAGCTAGCAAAGACGGAGCTGGATTCACAGGGGCCTGTCTGCAGCCATGACTCCACATGCCCCACAAAGACAGAACACATGCAAAAGATAGAACAGAAAAGGCAGAAATGGGCATACGGTAAGGTGCCTTGTTAGTGGCTAGCCATGTCAGGAAGGAACAACGTTCTGCACACACAGCTCTCATTGCAGCAGGTACAATTTCCTGCACACACAGCTCTCACTGCAGGTACGATGTCCTGCACACACAGCTCCCATTGCAGCAGGTACGATGTTCTGCACACACAGCTCCACTGCAGGTACAATGTCCTGCACACACAGCTCCCATTGCAGGTATGATGTCCTGCATACACAGCTCCCATTGCAGCAGGTACAATGTCCTGCACACACAGGTCTTACTCAAATACATGGGAGCGAGGACCTAGCTCTAATCACAAGTATGCCAAGGATAATGTTTACCTAATGTTTGCCCCAGCTTTCCAGATGCTAAAAGCAAGGCACATGAGCAAAAGCATGACAGGCCTGAAGAGAGACCTACTCAAGAGTGGAATCCTCTGGGCATACTGCCCAGCCTCTCTGAGTCTCTAACTGCCTCGTCTTTACACGGGAAGAGTTGTTGCCTCATGTGAGTTGCTATGAAGACACGATCAGGAACTACATGGGAAGGACTTGACCCCTTGCTGTGTGCACTGCCCATGATGCTTGTAGGGGTGGCCAAGAGTGGGGAGGGCCCGGGCCCCACTTGAGCTAGAGAGACTTATCAGCTACAGAGGTGAGACAGGCTGTGGGAAGAGGCCCAGGTTCTTCCAACTAAAAACAAATGCAACTGTAATGTTCAAGGAAGACTTCCAGGAGGCACTAAAATTCCAATGGATAGAAAGAGGGATCTGGATAGTGACCACCGAGTCTGAAGACAGGGCCAGCTGGGGAAGAATATATCATGGTGGGAAGACGGGCAAGACAAACAGCTGCATAGCCATCAGGAGGACCCAACAGGGTCCCCGGTACCAAGGCTGAACAAGAAACTGCATCGAACTCCTTCCTCATTGACTCCATTCATAGCCTGCGTGGTCTGAATCCTTGTTCTCGTCTATTCAGTCCCTACTATTTCCAGGGCTGGCTAAGGGCTCCCTATCTTCTGCCCCCACGCTTACCCAGCCACCCACCTTCCCCAAAGAACCCTCCCAGTGGGAAAATGGCTTAAGAGCCAGAGAGAGCGCAAGCAAGCCACTCCTTTCCATATTGGTATAAATAGGAAACCACTCATTTCCGTGACTGTGGTGAGGATGGGGTAAGACAAGGTTATCTGGGCACCTGATACACAGCTCTCGGTGACTTTAGAGCCATTTTTCACAGAAGGGCCACCTCTCCATCTGATGAAACCCTAATTGTCTTCCTCCCTCCTTACACTTGCGGGGAGAGACGCCCCATAGGGACGACCTCTGGCTTAACCAAAGTCCTTTTAGAGATCCTTATACCTGCCATCACACAGCTGGGTGCATTTCCAGTACTGCAGGCTGCACTCCTGGAAGGCATGCCTAGCCATCCACTCTTGGGGACAGAACAGGTCGCCTTGCCCTGCACATCCTTTGCATGTAAGGTAAACTAGGCACTCTGCTGGAAGCCACTGCTCAAATACCTTCAGGGGCCCAACAGGTAATATGAATGAGGCCAAGAGGCTTGTTCATGTAATACAAGATGGTACCACCTAAGGCCAACTGGAGAGCCAAGGTGTGCATCCGTCAGCTTGTTGAGTGGCAAAGGAAAGGCTCTGCAGAGACAGAAGCCCTGGGTCACTTTCTCAATGGGTCACCACAATCAGCTGGCTCCCCTTCTCTGCACCGCAGGGGCACTGTCAACAGAGGCCAGCAAGTCCGTCCAGGCAGCTGGCAGGCTCTGATGAAGATCAAACACATCAGCTCTTAGGAGAGCACTTTGAAAGCCGGGGGCTCCGCAGAGACCTGGGGGACTGTACTCAGAAGTTCTGACGTTTTCCCAAACCAGCCCCCAAATCTCAGATGATCATGAACAGGTGTATGGCGGCAAGGGGAGCTTAAAAGGCCCCTGCTGCCCTGCTGGGAGCTGCCTCCTATCTCCTTGGGATCTCCCACGGCCCTGGCTCTGCAAAGGGATGGTAATTGGGTCCCTCTGGAAAACAGCAGAAGCGGCTTAGGGCAGCTGGAGGCGGCAGAAATCCTATCCCCTCCAGAGCCCTGACATTCTCACATCAGCCGAGCCTGTGCCTGCAGCCTCCTAAGACCACCTGGCCTCCCTGCCCTCCCTGTTCCCATGGCTCCCTACAGCCTCCCCACACAGAGTGGCTGGCCAAGGCCAGTGGTTGGAGATGCCATCCTCCCTCCAAGGGCCTGGAGGCAGCTGCCAAATGGCACAATGACCTCTTCAAACCAAAGGTCCAGCGTCACCCTCACCTCCCAGGGCAGGAGGACACTGAGCCCCATCTGCGGTCCAGTCTGACCTCGGACAGTGAAGCCAGGTGTCCTGGTCACCAGGACCACAAACTGCATGTGATCAAGTGTGTTCGTTGGCTTCACATAAAATATAATGCGATTAGTGCCAAGGTTCAGGCACCTGCTCTTCCCCCAGCATTTTCCAAGATCGCCCAGAAACTCCAGGAGATGATGTTTTCATTCCTGCCTTTTAGGCGGGGAAGCTGAGGTGCAGAGACATAAACGGAATCTACTCTTGATCTACTGTAAACTGCACGCTTTTGCTAGCAAAAGAAGCCTCGTGTGCTAGAACTTACACATTTTTTTAATTGTTTTAATTTAAAAAAAAAGTCTGCTTGACAAGCTCCAGGTCAGAGAGAGACCCTGTCTCAAAAAAGAAATGGTAGGGGGCAGTAATGGCTCAACAGGTAAAGGCACTCGCTGCACAAGCCTAAAGGTGGAAGAGAAGCAACTCCACGGGGCTGTCCATGTGCGCACCAACTTAGCCTTTTAAATAAATGTGTTCCGTGCACCTCCTCATCCTGCCCAATTAGCTGCAGTGTAGCTGTTATACCTCTCCCCTTAACCCAACATCAAGAACAGTGAGAAATGTTCATATCAGCTTTAAGGTAATACGCACACAAAAACACAGCTCAGGGGTCCAGCAACAGGAAAAGGAGTAAGCTAGGTGCATCGTAGCCAAACGCTGGAGCACTACACAACACTAAAAACAACTCCTGGCAGGCATTCACACGGTATGTCTTAATCATCATTCTTCAAAACCCAGCTGAAGGGAAGAAACCTTGCCTCAGGGAGTGGCTGGTGAGAATCTGTTCTTGTGACATTCTAGTACAGGAAGTCAGGGAAAACTAATCCGCGGGAAGATATCAAGAGTGATTCTCTCCAGGATGGTACAGAGACTTGTCTACAAACACAGTGGCACTCCCATGTCCCCATGAAGGAAATGGGGACATATCCTTCATAAGTATTTGCATTCATCTCAACTCACAGAGTGGCAGAGTCAAGACCGATTCATTTGTGCCTAGGGAACCATTAAACAGACATTAACTCCAGCCAGCCGTATTCACGACGAACTCTTTAGGAGTATGGTGCCTAAAGCTTACAATGGAATGTATCGTGAGGGGCAGAGGGATCGGCCTGGGGAGGTGAAGGGTCTCACTCCACAGGCCTGACAACTTACATTTGGGTCCCCAGCAGCCAGCTAGGAAGCTCTATGGTGGTGAGCAGCTGTGACATCAACACTCCTGCCTTGAGATGGGAGGTGGCAACAGAACGGCCCTGATGCTCACAGGCCAGCAGCTACCTAGCCGTGCTCAGCGCATCAGGAGGAACAAGAAAGATCCAACTCAAGCAAGGTGGAAGGAGAGAACCAACTCTCGAAATTATCCCTGACCTCCATATGTTTGTCATGGTGCATGTGAACACACACACGCGCACACACACACGTGCGCACACACACACACACGGGGTGGGGATAGATTAACAGAAGACTAGGCAAAGAATACATCGATGATAAAGTAAATTTAGCAAAATAGAGAGGCAGGAAGGGGAGCAGAGAAAAATGTGGAGCTCAGTAAAAATCAATAATTTTTTAAAAAATTAGCAAAATTGATGTGTGTTTGATGTGTGGCGGACTGTGTTTGGAGATTTCCATGATGAACATCTGGAGCTATCACTGTTCAAGGACTCCCTAAATGCTACATTCAGGGGAGTCAGGAAAGCATCTTATTTCTCTCACTGGACCTGGAGCTTGCTGTTTCAAATGGGCTGGACGGCCAGCATGTCCTCTGGGATCCACCTATCTCCTCGCCCCGGCCCTAGTGCTGAGGTTCCAGACCCCAGTTTTTACACACACGCTACAAATCTGAACACACATAAACATGCTTGTACAGCAAGCATTTTTACCCACCGAGACATCTCCTTAGCTCAAAATGAAGAAGAAAAAAAACCCAAGATTTATAATATTAAATAATACAATAGATAACATTTCACAAAAGAATGTTTGAAAACACCTAGCAAACAGGATTTTGACTGTGTCCAATGCAAATGGATGGTAAATATCTAATGTGGAAATATGCCAGTTACCTAACACAATTACCTCCTATTCGTGTATTGCAGTGCCATGGTGTCCCATAAATGCACCTAATTACTACGTGTCAATCAAAAATAAAACACATTTTATTTTTGGGAGCTCCGAGCATAGCATGCACAGTGTTATGGATTAAATCTGAACCATTAAAAAGTAATTAATTTACTTAAAAAAAAAAAACAGGATTGGGTCTAGAGAGCTGGCTCAGTGATTAAGAGCACACATACTGCTCTTACAGAAGACCAAAGTTCTGGTTTCTTATTTGGTTTTTTGTATGTTTGTTTTTGTTTTGTCTTTCAAGACAGAGTTTCTTTTCTCTGTTTAACAGCCCTGACTGTCCTGGAAATGGTTCTGTAGACCAGGCTGGCCTCTAACTCAAAGATCTGCCTGCCTCTGCCTCCTTAGCGCTGGGATTAAAGGTGTGTGCCACCATCCACCTGATTCCAGAGTTCCGTTTTTTCAACGTCCAGGTATGGCAGTTCACAGCCACTTATAACTCCTGCTCCAGGAAATCTGACGCCCTCTTCTGGCCGCCACAGGCACTGCATGCAAATCCCACCCACCCCTCCCTCTGATGAGACCAGAGATAAAGCCCAACCAAAGCTTGCTTCTCCAGGCCTCCCTGGAGAAATCAAAGCACTAAGCGGCAAGAGTGGGGTTCGGAGCTGAACTTACAACATCCTGTGCACTGATCCAATTCCAAAATATCAGCAAAGAAACAAAAAGGACACCTCAACAAACCAGAATAAAATTGTGTGAGACCAACAGTCCAGACAATACAGCATTCTTTCAGATGAAGAAATCACCAGTGAGAGTCTGGAGAGATGACTCAGGGGATAAGAGCTACTCTTCCAGAGGACCTGAGTTCGATTCCCAGCTCCCACATGGTGGTTCACACTGTAACTTTAGTCCCAGGGGATCCAACACTCTCCTGACCTCTGTGGGCACCAGGCACACACATGGTTCATAGACATACAAGAAGACAAAATACTCATACACATGCATACCAGGAGTTTTCTTAAAGAACCAAATAAAGCTTCTGGAAATTAAAAACCCATGGTCGCCACAGTCACTTTACCAGCACAAACACTAAAGCTTGGATGACAGAGATTTGCATCTCCCATGCACAAGGACAGCAGAGATCCTCGAGCATCCTGTTCTTCTGCCTCTGGAGTGGGATTATAGTGGTATTTATAAATCTCCTATTCAGATTCCCCATTTTATGCTCATACTAGCCTATTTTTTTAAAAAAAAATATGAGATTAAAACTTTGTACACAGGGGCTGGAGAGATGGCTCAGTGGTTAAGAGGACCTGGATTCAATTCCCAGCACCCACATAACAGCTTACAACTGTCTGTAACTCCAGTTCCAGGGCACCTGACACTCTCACACAGGCAGACACACAGGCAAAACACTAATGCAAATAAAAATAAACAAGTATTTTTAAAATGCTGTATGCAGATCTCTCTCTCTCTCTCTCTCTCTCTCTCTCTCTCTCTCTCTCTCTCTCTCTCTCTCTCTCATACACATACTCCATGAGAAGTCAGTCATCAATTGGGTGTGGTGGCAAATACCCATAATCCCAGCACTCGGGAGGCTGAGGCAGGAGAATCACAAGTTTAAGACCAACCTGGACAATACAGCAAAACCCTGTTTCAAAAAAAAAAATCAATATTAAGATTTGCGAAAGTGGGGTAAATTTGTAGGTCAAATGAAGCTGAAGAGACGTGTAAACTAGAAAATAACTGTGGGGATTACCCACAGGGCTGAGCGGCACGCCGGAACAATGGAAAGCAAGGAACACAGTTAAAGGAGGAGACGCTGGAAAGGAAAAGATCCAGTGAATCTGGAGTAAGAAAATGTGAGAACTGGAGAGAGGCCGTCGTAAAAGTTCTAGTCATCGTGAGCCTTCGGTAGCAGTGAAAGAGATGAATCTTCATAAGGACAAAACATTTCAATCCCCAAGCAAATTAAATGCAAACACCCTCATGCCTGGACACATCAGAGAAAACATTAAAAAAAAAATCCTAAAAGCGTCAGAGGAGAAACATGTCTCCTACAAAGGAATGATTAGGCGTCTTGACAGCAACCACAGATGCCAGATGCCAGAATAATGCAAGACTGTGTGCATCCTCTACGCGCCGAGGAAAGACCACTGCTCTTTCTGTGTGCTGTGCTCAGCCGTATTACCACTTGAGTTTTCAGTCAAAAGGTTACAACTCACAGACCTTCGTGGAAGCCCGCACTGCTGGAAGAAGACATCGGATTTAGAAGAGAGGAAGGGAGGAGCAAAGAGCAGGCAGACGTGTGACTAACCCAAGGAAGCAGAAACTGAAGAAGAAGAAGAAAAAAAGCACCTACAGCAGCTACGCAGACTTAGCATCTACCCGCTGGGCAAACACTCACTGTTTGGTCACTTTGGATGCTATGCGCCTCCTCTGAGACACGGTTCTCCATGTGTTTGGGGCATGCAGCCCAGAAGCCCTTCTGCTTAGTATGGCTGTCAGATCACATTGAGCTCTTCATTTCTGGAATACTTCACTATTTCTGGTTGAATGAGAATATCCCTTCCTAGTTTAAGGGCAATTCCACACTATCCTTTTTTCATTCTTACCATCTTTAGTTGGTAAGGGAGGAGAATCCTAGTTCTGCATGCTATTCAGAAACTCCACAGAGTAATATTTTTATTCAACTGGGAAATTTTATTTACATTCCTTTGATGGTACTTCAAGAATAATGAGCGGGGGCGAGATGGCCGAGAAGGTAAAGGTGCCTGCCGCGAAGCCTGGTGGGCAATGTGAATTGGATCTCCAGGATCCACTTTGTGGAAGGAGAGGACCAGCTCCCAAAAGTTGCCCTCTGACCTCCACACATGCACACATACACATAAACGTACATCAGACACACATACATCATGTACACACATATATACATGCACACGCCTGCACACGAGCACACAAAATAAATAAATGTTATCTTTTCAAAAAGAACCATTCCTGTCTGCCAAATTCTTAGGCGGTGACAGTGGCTGAAGGTTAAGGGTCCGGCAACACAAACAAAGCCTGGGAAGCCACACAGCAGGACTTCCACTGTAGCACAGTGCTCCAGACAGCCACAAGCCACCAAGATTCAAGGCAGAAGACAGACACCCCACCTCGAAGAGAAGAATGCACGGGATTTGGAAGCCACAGTTTTAAACTGCCGCCCGTATATGTAGCCCACCTGAAATTAGGCGTGCACCGCAGTGGGAGACAAGGTGTAAGGTCTATTACTGCTGCATACAATGTTCTGTCCACCGTCCATCTTGACATCACAGAAAAGGACTGTGTGCAGTGACACTTGGCTGTTGCTTAGAAACCAGGTCTCTTTGTAAGGCTGGCCGGCCTCGAACTCATGTTCTTCATGCAGCAGCCTCTGGTGTGCTGGGGTTATAGGTTTGTGCCATCATACTGAGGAAAGCCAGCCTTTTACTCTGCTTTCAAACAGAAATAACTGGCTTTAGTCACCCTCATTGGACCAGCCTGTGAAGATACAAGTTTAGAGTCAGCCATCAAGAGAGGGAGGTGGTACCCAGGAGCAAGGAGCGGGCTTCCTGTGTAAACAGGAGGTTCATGGGAAGCAGGACTGTGGTGCGGGGACAATGGGCAGTGAGCAGGCAGGGCTTCCAGTCTCCGGTGGGTGATGAGGACTGTAAGGGACCAGGCAGGAACAGCTGGGGCCCAGTTCTCTGCTGCCTGGCCCTGGAGAGGAACTGGCCTGCTCCTGGCTTTCCCAGGAGGAAGTTCCCCACTGCTTCTCGGGAAGCCCTTCCCATCCCAGGCCTCCCTGGGCCTCAGCTTTCTTCTTCAGTAGCCTGTTGTCTTTTGGGCTAATCTGGGAGACAGGCCTCTTGTGAAGTCCCTGTGGCCTGGGGGTGGGGGTGGGCAAGGCAGGTCAGGCCCAGATGCCAATCAGGGAGACAGCCCCTGCTGAATGTTCACTAAAGAAACACACACACACACACACACACACACACACACACACACACACGAGGAGAGAGAGAGAGAGAGAGAGAGAGAGAGAGAGAGAACCTGCAAGAAGACCCAACTGTAATCCCAGCCCAATTCTGAATAGTTTTGTGATTAAGGCGAGACACTTACCTTCCCAGAGTCACCATTTCCTCATTTGTAAAGTCAGGAAAACCAAGTCTATCCTTGCTTGAGGATAAAACAAGCTAACATACGTAAAGCGACAGGCCCCAAACGTTGTATGAACGGAAACATGAGTACACAGAATACAAGAACCTGACCGCTGAACCACATCTAAGAGGGGTTCTAGGTGGGTGCTTTCCCTGAAACCCAGGGAGAAGGAATGTTTGTGTGCACAACTATGTGTGCATTCTTGGTGTGTGCATGCATACATACTGCAGGACATACAGCATCCTCAACATGTTTCCAGGTTGGTACATACCTTCACCATCACGGATGCCGAGAACACTAGATCACACAAGCAGTGCAATATGGAAGAAGCATGTTTAGAATCTTCTCAGGAGGTCATTCAAATTGCAGAATTGGAAATTCTGTCCTAATATCAAGCCAAAAGTTATGGGAGAGTGTGTTTTTATTGTGTATGGGTGTTTTGCCAGCATGTTTGCCTGTGTACCTATATGTGCCTATCACCTTTAGAGTCCAGAAGAGGACAGACAAAGGAACCCTTGAAACTGGATGGAAGACAGTTGTAAGCCATCAGTCAGGTGCTGTGGTCCTCCAGAAAAGCAGACAGTGCTCTTAACCACTGAACCATCTCTCCCATCTCAAGCCTCCCCTCTTTTGAACAGGGTCTCACTATGTACTTCTGGCTGATCTGCTACTCTCTTATGCGGACCATTCTGGCCTCAAATTCACAACAATCCCCCTGCCTCTACTCCAAGTGTGGAGATTAAAGGAGTATGCCACCATGGCTGGCTTGTAGAATCATTACGTAACTGGAATCACCAACTCAAACAACAATTTTAAAGACCAACTCATCTAACAAAATACCGTCTGAGAACAGACTAATCTGATGCTTACATGATGGGGATGAAAAACATTTTAAAATTATCTTTATAGCGTGTGTGTGGTTGATTTGCCTGCATGTATGTCTGGGTGCCACATCTCTCTGGTGCCTGTTGCCTGCAGAGACCAGAAGAGAACATCAACTCCCCTGGACCTGGAGATAGATGGTTAGGAGTCACTGTGAGGATACTGGAAATCCAGCCCTGCCCTCTAAAAGAGCTACAAGTGCTCCTAGCCACTGAGCGTTCCATCCAGCCCCGGGAAAACATTCATGAAGTCTCTATTTCCCGTAGTTAAAGCTGTGTTTCCTTAAGAGGAGAAAACTTCCCTTGTAGAGTAAAAACACTCCTTTATAATACAGTAGCCTCCAGCCTGAGTTCATGGACTCTGGCAGGCACACCTGGGAGGTCAGCATTGAGGCAGCCTGTGTAGTCGCCCGTGTGCTACAAGAAAGTCCTGCCAGAAACACCTGAATTATGTGTTTGGTTTTTTAACTCTTTTTTTTTATCTTGACCTTCAGAAATTTTTTAGTGTTGCCAATTTTTTTCCTAGGCTTGACGGTCTGATATGGCAACCCACAGTTGAAGAAGCGGGGCCTTGAAACCCGTCCATAACAAGTTAAACCAGGCAGTCCCAACTACCTTTAATGACTGTGCACAAGCCTCCACAGGGACGTCAGCTGGTCCTTAAGATTGTCCCTGCCTGGGTAGAGCTGCCTGGGGCCTTCCTGGCCTGCAGGCCTGCCTGGATGAGGCAAAGTGACAGCGGGTGCTCCAAAGTGAGGAAGCTCCCACTCTGGAAGCCCTGCTGCTGGCCAAGAGGGATGCCTGCATGCATCACTGCACCACAGGCTTGGCACACAGAGAGGTGGTGCCCTTGTCCTCGGTCCTCCACCCAAGAGCCTGGCACCCTGTCTCAGAGTGCCCTCCCCATTTCCATTCTGCGGCTTCCTCGTGGGAACACCACGAGGACACTAATGAGAGCCACAATGCTGTGCCAGATCCCCGCGGTTTCTACCTCTCATCTCCCTATGATTAAAATAAGAATGGCTCAGACTACAGAGATGGTCCGTGGTTAAGAGCACTGACTTCTCTTTCAGAGGACCCAGGTTCGATTCCCAGCACCCACATGGCAGCTCACAGCTGTCTGTTATTCCAATCCCAGGGGATCTGAAACCCTCTTCTGGCCTCCTCGGGAACCTAGCATGTACAGTGTGCACAGATACACATGCAGGCAAAACACAAACATAAAAAACTCTAAATATGGAGTTATAAACATTTATTCGATAAACATTTTCTGTCAGATACTGTACATCAAGTACTTAAAAACATCAGTAGTTGGGTGGTGGCGGCACATGCCTTTAATCCCAGCACTTCGAAGGCAGAAGCTGGCGGATCTCTGTGAGTTCAAGGCCAGTCTAGTCTACAAAGCTAGTTCCAAGACTGCCAAAGCTGCACAAGGAAACTCTTTTTCTAAAAACCAAAAATAAAAACAAAAATAAAACAATAAAAGAATATAAGTATAGTGCTGGAGAGATGGCGCACCCACTAAGAGCTCTGGGTGTTCTTGCCAAGGACTCTGCTTTGGTTCCCAGTACCCTAAAGGTGGCTCGCAAACATTCATAGGCACACAGAAGCTATACATACATATATACACGCAGGCGAAGTTATGCATATACATGAATCTTATAAAAGAATATAAAGAGGAGCAAGAGGCCATGTGTGACAGGAGTCTATAGTCCCAGCTTCTGTAAAGTGAGGCAGGAAGGTCCCTGGAATGCAAAAGTTTCAGGACAGTATGAGCAACCCAGCAAGGGAAGGCAGAAATGGGGATGCACAGATGGGAGAGAGCCAGCCAGCCCTGCCTTCTGGGAGTCCCCAATCTAGTGGAAGGAGGCAGACAAATTAACAAGTAAATGGCAGCATAGAATAGCAACTGCTCAGGCAGGAGCAGGCACAGGCAAGGCGCCTAGGAGCCCAAAGAGGGCCCAGTCTCCTGCCATTCAAGAGACCTCCCAGAGGTTGCAAGACTGAGCACGGGCGGGAAGCTGGCTGGTCAGATGGTGCAGCAGGTAAAGGGATTTGCCAGGCAATGCCTGGAACCCACATAAGAATGCAAGGAGAAGCCAGGCGGCGGTGGCGCATGCCTTTAATCTCAGCACTCGGGAGGCAGAGGTAAGTAGATCTCTGGGAGTTCGAGACCAAGTCTGGTCTACAAGAGCTAGTTCCAGGACAGGCTCCAAAGATACAGAGAAACCCTGTCTCGAAAAAAAAAAAAAAGGGCAAGGCTGTCGTCTGACCTCCACACATGCCCAATGGCACATGTACCACCCACATCATGCTCACACATGCGCTAATAATGCTTTGAACATGTGGAAAGACCCTGAGAGCAATTCAGCTTTGTCATGTCCATGGAGGGCAGCCAGAAGAACGCACCTCTATTTCCAGACGGCAGGAGGTAGACAGGCAGAACATCCCGAATATGGATACCCTGAGACAGCCAAGAGGCCACACCCACCCATCCTCCTGACACATGAGCACCTTGTTCAACCGTACTGAACACGTGGGTATCATGGACACAATGGCAATGTTTACACCTCCCAGAGCACACAGTACCTACATTGGCACCTGTTGGTGTGTGGTTGCTAGAACCCCTGGACCTGGACGCTAGCACCTGCAAGATGCTGGGGGTGACGAAAGCTCTGCCGTGTTCTGATCCTTACCTGTGAGACCATCTCAGATGGCCCAGTTTCAAGTGCCCCCCCTTTTTTATCTCCCTGCCTTCAGCCCTAGAACAGGGGCTTGGGGAGCTGCAAGGGGGTAGGCCCTGTGCCCTGGAACACTGCTGGGCAGCTGTCCCTTAAAGGCCACGCAGGACATTTTGGCAAAGAAACCAGCAATGTGATGGGAAGTTGGTGTGTTTAATATTCTTTTTCTTTCCTTTTTTTTTTCTTGTGCAGAAGACTATGCTGAACCTTTCAGAACCCATGAAATCAGCAATTTCCCAAGTGACTACTTGAAATCCCATTGTCATTGTTATAAACACACGAAACACTACCCCCTTGCCTGCCTGTCATCCACAGCCCCAAATGGTGGTTACTGGGTTTTTTTCCCCCCTTTTCTTTTCTTTTTTAAGTTTCTCTCTATAAATGACTTAGTTAATTCCTGGAGAACGATAAAATTAAATTACCACTGTTTTTGCAATCGCTAATGAATATTGTCTCTAGGCAGTGATCATCAGTGTTTGTTAAAATATAAAAGAAAAATAATTCAGACGCTGGTGTTGTCTGTCCCTTCCCCTGTGGAACTTCATACGATGCAGGACTGTTCATAATCTCTCGGTTAATCTGAGTGAGCCTTTGGCCCTTCTATATTGGCCTTCCATCACTGTACACGTAGGTATTCCAGCAAATACCCTAGACAAATCACCTTTAAAGGAGGCAGGGTTTATCTGAAGGTTTCCACCCATGATCTTTAGAGCCCTGTTGCTGTGGGAGTATAGTAGCACAGTGCCTCGTGGCAGGGGTTTATGGTAGAGAAGGTCTCAACCTCTAGAAAGGACCGGGTCTGACATCCCCTTCGCACTGCGACACTTATTTTCTGTTGCTGTCATAAAAGCAAGTTAAGGAAGAAAGAGTTTATTTTGGCTTTCAGCTCATGACTCCAGAAGGATAGAATCCATCATGGTAGCAAGATCAAAAAGCATCCACACACAGGAAGGATGGGGCGGGGGCGGGGAGGAGAGACAGAGGGGGAGAGGGAGAGGAAAGAGAGGGAGGGGGAAGGAGGAGAGGAAGAGAGAAAGAACAGGAAGTGGGACAAGATTATAAGCCATCAAAGCCTAGCCCCCATTGATGAGGTACTTCCTCCAGCAAGTCTCTGCCTCCTAAATGTTCCATAACCTCCTAAAGGGGAGGGTGTTTGAACCAAGTATTCAAATACATGAGCTTATGCAAGACATTTCTCAGGCAACACCCACTCTTCCCCACTCTGATCTAGTTTTCCTCCATTAAGGCATTTTCTCTTACTAAAAGTTGTGCCATCACCCAGTAGGACCACAGGCTGGGCCTTTGGGGAGATGCTTCTGGAGTTTGGGAGGCCCAAACTGTAGCATTACCAATGTACAGGAACTACCAAGGTCAGAGGAGATGCCACAGGGTACAACCAGCAAGAGCTAGCTGTGCTGAACTAGAGAGCAATTGGCCACTACCTTTAACAGATATAGTGCAAGAAGAAAGGGGGGTGATAGTGAGGGCTGGTTGGTGGAGTGCGTGCTGCGTAAGCATAAGAACCTTAGTTTGACTTTCAGAAACTGTATTTTAAAGGCTGGACACAGTAGCACATGCTTGTAATTCACTGATGGGGAGGCAGAGACCAGTGATTCCCTGGGACTCACTAGCCAGCCAGTGATATGTCCCAGGTCCCAGTGAGATACCATGTCTCTAAACACAAAGTAAGTAGTTCTTGAAGAACACCACCCAAGACTGATCTCCAGCCTACACACACACACACACACACACACACACACAGAGAGAGAGAGAGAGAGAGAGAGAGAGAGAGAGAGAGAGAGAGAGAGAGTTGGTTTTTTTAAAAAGAGAGGAAGAGATGAGTGTTTTCAACAGCTAAAAGGATGAGTCAGAATTCAAGTACAATGTATAGCCCTTGTTTGAATTCACTGACTCAAATCAGCTATAAAATTGCTTGACTGAACTGAGAAAATATGAACACTGGATAGGTATGCGTTATACCAAAACAGCCACACTCAGCTTTTTAGGTGCATTCATGGTGTGATAGCTGTTTTCTTAAGTGCTTATAATTTAGAACTATAATTTGAAATTCTTGCAAATGGAGTAATAGATGTATCTGTGTTGTGGGAGGTCCTTCTGTCTATGTGTTGCTTTTATTGGTTAATAAAGAAAACTGTCGGGTTGGAGAGATGGCTCAGAGATTAAGAGCACTGATTGCTCTTCCAGAGGTCCTGAGTTCAATTCCCAGCAACCACATGGTGGCTCACAACCATCTGTAATGAGATCTGGTGCCCTCTTCTGGCACACAAACATACATGGAAGGAATGTTGTATACATAATAAATAAATAAATCTTTAAAAAAAATAAAGAAAACTGTCTTGGGCCTGCACAGAGCAGAGCTAGGTGGCGGGGGGGGGGCGCGGGGGGACACTAAACTGAATGCTGGGAGAAAGGAGGCAGAGACAGAGAGAAACCATGGAGCCGCCAGAGACAGATGCACTGAAACATTGCTGGTAGGCTACGACTTCGTGGTGATGCACAGATCAATGGAGATGGGTTAAATTAAGATATAAGAGTTAGCCAATAAGAAGCTAGAGCGAATGGGCCAAGCAGTGATTTAAATAATACAGTTTCTATGTGATTGTTTCAGGGCTGAGCAGCCGGGAACAAGCGGCCTGCTGCAACATATATGTGTTTGGATCCAAGTAGTGTCCTGCAAAGCAGACATAACATGGTGACAGACAACCATAACCCCAGCATTTCAGAGGCTGAGACAGGAGGATCAAGAGTTTAAGGCCAGCCTCTGCTATGTAATGAGTTCCAGGTCTGCTGTGCTACCAAGTGCGACCCTGGAGAAACAGAGAGAAACACGGGCAGAACATAGCCTGCCAATAATAATCATTATTTGTACCAGGCTTTCTTTTGGGCCATCAGTCAGCTCCCAAATAAAGACATGAAGACGCTCTGATTAGTTATGAATGCTTGGCCTTAGCTTGTGCTCACTTTTGGGGTAGCTTTTTTTTTTCTTTAACTTAAATTAACCTGTTTGCCTTCATCTATGTTTTGCCTCGGGGCGTTTGACCTTTTCTTTCTGTTTGTCCTGCTCCTCATAGGCTGGCTGGCTAGCCCCAGGTGGCTCCCTCTCTCCCTTGTTCTCTCCTCTCTTCTTCCCCCTCAGCTCTCTTGAGCCAAGAGTTCTCCTCCTCTTTATTCTCTCTGCCCACCAGTCCCACCTATCCCTCTCCTGCCTCACTATTGGCCATTCAGCTTTTTATTAGACCAATCAGGTGCCTTAAGCAGGCAAGGGGGAAACAGCAGCACATCTTTACATAGTTAAACAAATGCAGCACAAACAAATGTAACACATGTTTACATTGTTAACAAAGGCAACAGAGTTAAAGTAATATCCTGCAGCATAAACAAAGGTGACATGCCTTTACATAGTTAAATATACCACAACAATTATCAATGCTGTTGGTATATTCATAACATAATATGTTTATCTTATGAATAATAATTGCTGATATTTTTCTGTGCTTCTTCCATGTCAGGCTCTATACTAAATGTTTACAAATGGTACCTCGATTTGTCTACTTGGGAAACCCACCGGATGCTACCATCACCATTTGCATTTGAGAGAAGCAAGTCTTGGAGAAGCTGTGCAGCCATTCTAAAGCCACCCAACAAATACATCGCAAGCCAGCTTTGATTGATATGGCTGAAACCCAAGCTCACACTTTCTCCCACTGTTCCATCGTGTCTGATGGCTCTGACAAGGTGGAGGCTCTCCTTGCTGGTTACCTGGCAACTTACAGATGCCTGTCACCTTTGACCCAGCACTCCTACCCTTGGCAAACTGCAGCCCAGGCATAGTAGCAGCCATGTATAAGAAAACCCAAAGCAGAGCTATGGGTAGCAGTAAAGACTAGGAAATGATCCAATGCCTCTCAACAGGAACGTGGATAAATAAACCACAGCGTGTTCGTACAATGGAACGGTGCCACACAGGGGGAATGAACAGCGCTTGTCTTTGTGTGTCGACCAGGAACTTTTTCACAAACATCTGGTTGAATCAAAAAAGCAAGCACGTGTCTTTCAGAACAGCCGGACGCCAGTTATATAAAGCTACAAAAACCCAGAACTTAATTTATTGCCTAGAAGCACATACACATGTCACACACATGTCACAACAGGTACAGGAATATTAAACACCAAGTTTACCAGGATGTTCACTCCAGGAGAGAAACACATAGAAAGGAACCAAAGAAAGATGCAGATGAGTCCTCGACTAATTTGTAAGATTTCTATCTTGAGGGGCTGGAGACATGGCTCAGCAGTTAAGAGCACTGACTGCTCTTCCAGAGGTTCTGAGTTCAATTCGCAGCACACACATAGCAGCTAACAACTGTCTATAACTTCAAAATCTGACACCCTCACACAGATATACATGCAGGCAAAACACCAATGGACATAAAATAAAAACAAATTAAAAACAAAAAGGTTTTCTATCTTGAGAAGAAACGGTGTAGTGGGTTGTAGTAGCCCACACCTGCAATCCCAGCACTTTGTGAGGTTAACCTGGGCTACTTGGTGAACCCCTCTTTGGCCCCTAAAATATATACTGAAGTGATGAAGAAACAGGGATTCACTGTTGGTGGGAGCCCATATGGCTCTTCCTAGAAAGACGGTTTTGTACAACCAACCAAACTTACAAATGTGTCATTTGACCCCATCTGCTAGAAATTTTGCTTTCAAATATATGGATATGTCTACAAAGTTAAGTACACAGATGGTACACTAAAGTATTGCTTGTGAAAACAAAGGCTTGGAAACAGCCTAGATGCCATTGAGTTAATTAAATTTTCTGTCGCTACGATAAAATATCTGACAGAAGAGGCTGGAGAGATGGCTCCGCAGGCAAGATGATGATTTGTTGTTCCTCCAGGGGACCCTCGTTCAGTTCCAACACCCACACTGGGCAGTTCACAACTGCCTGTAACTCCAGCCCCAGGGACTCTAACACCCTCTTCTGGAGTCCTCAGGCACCCTCACACACTTGGCATTCAGTACACACACACACACACACACACACACACACACACACATATGCAGAGAGAGAGAGAGAGAGAGAGAGAGAGAGGCTGACAGTTGTGTTTCCTAGGTAATTCTAAATCCAGTCACAGTGACAGTGAAGATGAACCAGCTCAGACACTTAGTTTTATTTTTAAAAAAATGCAGTAAGATGACGTGCCATGATGCATATCTGAAGCTGAAGAAGTGAGCGCCTAAAGGAAGAGTATCTCAAGTTCCAGGGCAGCCTGGGCTAAGAGAGAGACCCTGCAGGGCGGGGGGGGGGTGTATGTGATGATACACAAAGATTTCTCAGGTGAAGAATGCAGGGCACTAGTTGCTACCATGTACAGAAAGCAGCAGTGTGCGGGAGAAAATGGTTTATGCTTCTATACGCATAAAATACGTGATAAAGCGGTCACAGGTTCTGACCGCCTGTGAGATGGGCAGCTTGGTAACAGAGACTTTGTTCTGCAAACTGTCTTATTTTATTTTGGTGTGGGTGAATATACTGCTACACAAAAACTGATAAAAAAATGCAAAACTCTAAAGCAAGACAAGATCCCTTAACTTCCCAGGCTGATATTGCTGATGATTAAAGGGGCCCTTGTCATCTGCTCCACTGTGGTGTCTTCCAGCCTGCCAATGGTATGCACAGGTAACAGAACCAGCATGCCCAGCATGGTGGCATATACCTTTAGTCCCAGCACTCAACAGGCAGAGGCAGGTAGATCTCAGTCAAAGACCAACCCGGACAACAAAGAGAGCTCCAGGCCTGCCAGGACTACACAATGAGACCCTGTCTTAAAGCAAAAAGACAAGAGCCAAACATAAGGACCCTCATTCTGTCGGCGCCAGGTACCTCTGTGGGCTAACGCAGACCCTGCGTGTTTCTAGACTTGAGTTTCCATCTTCCGTACAACAGGGACTTCCTGTCTCAGACGTGTTACTGATCCTCCACTCCACCAAGTAAAATGCCAAAGTCAAAAAGTACCCAGGACAGGGCACACCAGGATCCTCAATTATCCACTCCCAGAGACCCCAAATTCAGACTATTACCTCCCCAACAAAAGCCTGCTTGTACCACCACAGCAGTCTGCCAGTAATTACGCCCAATCACAAACCCAGAGCCCAGCAAGGCCTCAATTACTCTGCAAAGGGACCTAAGGAAGGGTGGGCTACCCAGAGTGTAAAGCCCACATATGACCTCTGCGGAGACCTGGTAACAAGGGGTCCTGAGCAAGCACACGCACACACCCCAAGACCCTCTCCAGAAATCTGTTTTCTGTTCTCTCACTGTCTGCAAATTCTCCCCACCTCCCACTTTTCCAGGTTAAGGTGCAGCATCTTCAAGCCATCGCCTGGTTCTACAGCACGTGACCATCCCTGGACAAACACTGTGGAGAGATGCCCAGGCAGGGCCTTGAGAGGGAATCTGGAATCTTCTTTGTGGTATCCAGAAACAAAGGGGCCCTGGCCTACTCTGCAAATGTCCTGAGAACACCATTAGGTCTCCAAACCCACAGTCTGGCGGGTTTTCACAAAATGGAACCCCCATCACGTGGAGCAAAGGGCTGGGAAGCCATGAGATGGGAGGGCTTGCTGGTGTGTAAAGAGGCTTGGTTAGAGTCTAAAAGTCAATTTAACATGCTTTTAACTAAAATGTGTAGAATCTGACCTAGTATGTGCAACAGGTGAGCTCAGAATGGCGCGGTGGAGAGGATTTGGAGTTGATGAAGAGAGATGGACAGAGATCAACGTTAAGTGTGTCAGAGTGATGTGGATGCCTGAGGTCTGAATGTGAAGCTGAAAGTAGGTAGTTATTGCCTGTGGAGTTGGGTAAGGAGGGCTAAGCCCCACCGAAGCCCCCTTTTCAAGAGTCGGCTTGCGCAGAAGAGGGCTTCAGCCTCCTGGATTCTTCTCTCCTGGCGAGGGAACCGGAAACTGGAACTGTTAAACGACCCATAAGAAAGGGAACCTGAGAGACAAGCAGCCGGCCCGGTGGCTGTGTGTTCAACCTGAACCATTCTGGGGAAGCGCAGCTTGTCCCCGCACAGCGGGCGGCAGTGCCTTCTGCGACAGCTGCCGGAAGCCCCAGCCCGGGAGAGAAAGTCTTCATCAGGGACCAGTGACTTGCTCAAGTCTGTCCGTCTAGACGTCGGGGCTCCGGGCCCGACTAGCTGAAAGGCTGCTGCGTCGGCCACTTCCTAGCTCGGCATTTGCAGGAATTTCTCTAGCAGCACAAGGAGCTGGAGACGCTGATGGCTCCTGGAAACCCCGGCCAGAGAAACACGGAGCTCCGTCTGGCTCAGGACCATAGCCGCTGGAGGTGGGTGCAGGTCGGAGGTCACTAAGCAGCTTTGTCAGAATGAACGGGGCGAAACGCGGTGGCCCACACAACCTCTGCGAACGGGCCCAGAGGAGCAGAATCCCTCTCTTGCCAGAACGTAGGGCCCTCCCTACCCACCCTGTCTAAGGGGGTAGAGAAGTAACTCAAAGCTCACCCCACCGCTTCCTGGTGCGCCTGCTGCACCCCCCTCTCGCTGAACCGCTGAACCGCAGTGCAGACAAGCACCCCAGTCTCCGGTCCTTAGCTCTGGCTCCTTACCGCCCGCCAGACACGGCCTGGGAGGTGATCCCCACGGCGCCTGCAGTTCTGTTTCCCAGCCTTGTACACACATGAGGCACCCTTTCTCCACCTGGGATTAGGGTGCTGATCCTGCAAAGGACAGCAAGAAATCAATTCCCAGGGATGCATGGCTCCTATTTCCACTCAAAAAAAAAAAAGAAAGAAAGAAAGAAAGAAAGAAAGAGAAAAGGAAAGAAAGAAAAAGGCCCATAGAGACTCTGTCCTACACCCGCAACACACACACACACACACACACACACACACACTCACACACTCCTTAAAGACTGAAAAGGGAGCCGACAGAGGAATTTGGGGAAGTGATGACACACACAACAATGCTGTCACACCTGGCTGCTGAGGAGCTGAGCAGCGGAAATGGAGCCGTTTGAGGGGGTGGGGAGAGAAGGACCCAGGGTCAGCTTGGGTGGTCAAAAAGAGAAAAAAGAAAAGAAAGAAGAAAAAGAAATGGGGGGGGTGAAGTTACCACCTCCAGAATGGGACCAGAGCCAGATGTTTTGCCCCTGCCCAAACCAACCAGACTCATCATGCCTACCCTAGCTGGACGCGCCTGATGTTGAGGAAGAAGACAAACACCTGCAGGCCTGCTCAGATAGCAGTCGGATTTTGAAGAAGTGCTGTTTGCCCCTTGTGTACTCCAGACTGGACTGCGAGAGATAGCCTAGAAAAACATCCAAGCCATTTGGGGATATTTTCAGTAAGGGCTGGAAGTAGGTATCTCCCAGGGAAATCAAGAGGACTCCAGCTCCCGCTCACCCCAGCGGTTAGGCCAGGTTTGCCCTGTTGACCTATCTGGAGACATCTTCAAGATGCTGGATTCCAGAGGCGTGCACCTACCCAACCACACACACAGAGACACACACCCTGTCCTCCTTTCCCTTCATCTCAAAGTGGAGAGCACACAATGTAGACAGGCGTCTGCGGATTCTGGAGCCACTGGCCACTGCAGGCTCTCGGGATTCTGGAGAATTCTTGAAGACCAAGCAGCCTGAGAGAAAGAAGTAAAAACAGACACTGAGCTAGCCACCTAGACATGCCAATCATCCATACACCTTCAGACCACGACCCTTCACAAAGTGTCTGGGCACTCTGCGTGCAGCACCCAGGAGTTTGAAGATTTCAAACACCAGCCTCTCTAAGCTTCGAGACTGTGGGCGTGCGTTAAGGCTGAGTTAAACAGCACACCTGATTTTGGGCCGGCACAGATTTCATCTGAGTTCTTTTCTATTCTTGCAGGTGTAACTGGTTACCCACCAGACTTCTGTTATCTTGACAAAACCTTTAGAGAAAGAACATCAAAACTACTGCCCACCATGACTGAGATGTAAGCAAGTGCCTCCCCAGCCTGTTGCTTTTCTTTTGAGTCAATAGAAACAGAATTACCGAAGCTGGGAGGGGAGGAGGCAGGTAAAGATTGTGGGGGTGGGGAAGAAAGGAAAGAAGTTGTTACATCCACGAGCCATGTTTAATCTGGTACTTGATTCCCACACCTCACTAACGAGCAGATACAACTCTCAAACCTTGCACGTAAGCATACCTGTGTTTCCGAACAGCTCATTTGCAGTATTTCTTACATCACAGACCGCCCTCCCCCCGTGTGACACCTGTGCACACAACAGTCCTCAAAGTCAGTCCCTCAGCAACATCCTCGTCGTCGGTGTCCAAGCCGGAGTACAGGGAACGCTAGTTGGTCTTTAAAACACACATCCAACTCGTGGGATTGCAAGGAAAATTCCGAGGAGAAACCTGGTGCCTACATCCACCCGCAGCACAGGGAGAAAAGCAAAGAATCGATGCAAGCTGTACTCCTGGGTGCCTCTTCCCAGCGATCCTCTCCCCATCCCCAGTCCGACCCAGAGAGCTCGAGGGACAGAGCAGGCCAAAACTTCTGCCTTCCGTGACACGAGCTTTGGGCTGGTTTACCTCCAGCAGCCGCAAAGTTCTACCACTCCACCCCGGTCCGGCCCCTCGCCATCTCGCCCCTCCCTAAGCCTCAAGCGAAAAGTCTAGCCCCAGCACAGCCCCAAGCAGAGAGCAAGGGAGTTGTTTTCTGTCACCTGAACGCTGCCAGGAGGCTTGGATCACTCCTCCTCTCTGGGGACTTTGTTCCCGGGACACTGGCAGGGTGCAGCGAGCCCTCGTCCGGACCTTCCGTGAAGCAAACACCCGCAGATTTCAAGGACTCATGAGTGCGTGAGTCCGGCGGGGTCTCCTAAACTCCCAAGGCCCGGGGCAGGCCGGTCCAAGTTGTGCCGGCCGTTTAAAAAAAAAAGAGAGAGAGAGACTTGGAGATGAACTCGCCCGTGCGCTGCTGGCTGCCCCACTATAGGGGCGAAGGCCCCTGACGCAAGCGGAACTCTGCGGAGCCCATACGAATCAGAACGGAGCAAGGCTCCTGGCGCACTAGGGACTCCAGGAGGCAGCTGCGCCAGAGACGCGGGTCGCGCCTCGGGAAACCGGGTGGTGGGGGAGGGGAAAGCTCCACCAAGAAAACCCACCGAGGCGGGGACTGGCCTGGGCGGGGAGGGGCGGCGGGGCCGAAGCCCCTCGCTGTTGGGCAGACTCCCGATGGCCAGAGGCTGACTTCCACTCCCGCCGACCGCTCCCCGGGGAGGAAAGAGGAGGGAGAGAGCGATAGCAGCGCGAGGCCTCCGGTTCCCGCAGCCTGCAGAAGTTGGAAGCTCAGCCGCGAGCGCTCACTCCTGCGCCCGCCTGCAAGGCGAGCCTGCGCCCGGAGAGCACAGCCCCGGGACGGCCCGGCCGAGGAGCTCCGGCTTTTGTCATGATGGCCAGCTACCCCGAGCCCGAGGACGCCACGGGGGCCCTGCTGGCCCCGGAGAACGGGCGCACAGTCAAAGAGCCCGAGGCGCCGCCGCCGAGTCCGGGTAAAGGCGGCGGGACAGCACCCGAGAAGCCGGACCCCGCGCAGAAGCCCCCGTACTCGTACGTGGCTCTCATCGCCATGGCGATCCGCGAGAGCGCCGAGAAGAGGCTCACCCTGTCGGGCATCTACCAGTACATCATCGCCAAGTTCCCGTTCTACGAGAAGAACAAGAAGGGTTGGCAGAATAGCATCCGCCACAACCTCAGCCTCAACGAGTGCTTCATCAAGGTGCCGCGCGAGGGCGGCGGCGAGCGCAAGGGCAACTACTGGACGCTCGACCCGGCTTGCGAGGACATGTTCGAGAAGGGCAACTACCGGCGCCGCCGCCGTATGAAGAGGCCCTTCCGGCCGCCACCAGCGCACTTCCAGCCGGGAAAGGGGCTCTTCGGGTCCGGAGGAGCGGCGGGTGGCTGCGGCGTAGCGGGAGCGGGGGCGGATGGCTATGGCTACCTGGCGCCGCCCAAGTACCTGCAATCGGGTTTCCTCAACAACTCCTGGCCCCTGCCGCAGCCGCCCTCGCCCATGCCCTATGCCTCCTGCCAGATGGCTGCGGCCGCTGCAGCAGCTGCGGCAGCCGCTGCAGCAGCCGGCCCGGGCAGCCCCGGTGCAGCAGCGGTGGTCAAGGGGCTGGCTGGCCCCGCCGCTTCTTACGGGCCGTACTCGCGTGTGCAGAGCATGGCGCTGCCGCCCGGCGTCGTGAACTCCTACAACGGTCTGGGAGGCCCTCCCGCCGCGCCCCCACCGCCGCCACCGCACCCCCACCCGCACCCTCACGCACACCATCTGCACGCCGCCTCCGCACCCCCGCCAGCTCCGCCACACCACGGGGCTGCCGCGCCACCCCCGGGTCAGCTCAGCCCCGCCAGTCCGGCCACCGCTGCACCCCCGGCCCCAGCGCCCACCAGCGCGCCGGGCCTGCAGTTCGCCTGCGCCCGGCAACCCGAGCTCGCCATGATGCATTGCTCTTACTGGGACCACGACAGCAAGACGGGAGCACTGCACTCGCGCCTGGATCTCTGAGTGGCACCGTGTGCGGGAGCGGCCCCGGAGTGAAGCCGAGCTCGGGTCGCAGCCGCAGCAGCCAGCCGGACAGCACACACTCCGGGACAGCCTTTTGAGCCAGAGCCCTCGAGCCTTCTGCGCGTCCTCGTTCTGCCCCGCTCCTGCGACTCCGCTTTGTCGCCTCCGCTGTTCCTCCGGTGTTCTTCCCCACCGGGCCTCTGCCTTCGTGCCCTCCTGACCGGAGGCCGCCCTCTCCGCGCTTTCCGCAGGCCTCCGCTCCTCCCGGAGTCCCGGAGTCACCGCAGGGAGTGTGTCTCTGGCCTAGCTGCGGCCGCGCTGACCTCTTGGCCTTCTCTTTCCAGGTCGGTGGACCTGCGCTCGACTTTCTCCACCCCACAACCGCTGCGCTGTCTGTGTCTAGAAGCGCTGGGCTGCTGGGGTAGCAGGACCCACGCTGCCGGAGAAAGGAAAGAACGTGCCTCGTCGCTCCGCGATCCCTCCTGGAACTGATCAGAAGCCGCTTGCAGAGGGGCCCTCTGGGCGGGGCGGAGGTTGAGCCCCAGGCTGGAGCAGGGACTGCCTCGTTCCGAGGCCTGTGATCCGGTTCACATCCCCTCGCCTAAAGAGGCCGCCGTGCCTCCGCTCTTCAGCGCACTGCTTCGGGTACCTCCTTGCCAGGATGGCTGGCTAACGTCTTGCTAAAAAGATCGGTGAGGTTTTTAAAATATATTTTTAAAAAATACCTTTTTAAGGGGAAAAAAGAGAGAGAGAATAAAACTTTCATCGGGAAAAACAGTGAAGTGTTATGGCCTTTGCTGAAACCAAACAACAAAATCAAAAGCTTTAGTTTCTTCATTGTCCCTGCTGGGAGATTTGTGTAGAATTCCTGTAGTCACTTCAGAAGGCTGCGCTGAGAGCCAGGAGAAAATAACTAGCTAAAAGAAGGGTTCCACTACAAATCGGGAGTTTTCTCTCTATTTTTAAAAATAAATTCAAAACAAATTTTCCCGGATCTTCCTATTCTAGCCCGTGATGCCAGAAGATCTCTCGCTGCCTGGCTGGGCCACACTTCGGGGATGACACTTCCCTCCCTAGTTTTTGTTTTTCAAACTCCTTGCTTCTTCCACCTTTGGAAGGAGAAATGTGAAACCGGCCAAGGCCGGCCCACACGGGCTTGTGACCCCAGCCAGCTAGCCCGAAATTTCGAGACCTGGTGGTTGAGTAATGTCTTTCGGGGACCAAATTTTCTAGAGGGAACTAGAGCACTTTTGCTGTATTTGTATGTGTGTGCGCGCGTCCCTTGTCAATTCCCAAATAAATTTTTTGTTTTTTCTTTTAACACGGACTTGCACTGTTTCTTTTCCGCCGTAGTTCAGCAGCTAGCTAGCTCAAAGAGCGAGCTCTTCAGCCAAACTGTGGCCTTTCAAAAAATGACACAAACAAGGGTTGAGAGCAACCAGCATGGCAGTCGCTTAGGACTCTCACTACTGTGCCACTGCTTTGTTTTCTGGAGATCGGTTTTCTGTGTTGCGGCTGTTTAACACCGGCGAAATTACCGGCCCTTCACTAGAGGCTACTGTAGGCATGGCTTGTTCTATTTTTTTGTGCCCGTGTAAGTTTATATTTTGCCTCTTATATAATTGTACTAGGTGTATACATGGTGTTCTTATTACTATCCTCATATTACTAAGGGTTTTTTAGTCAAATATATAACATTTTGTAGGAGTTTTTTTTTTTCATATAAAATCCCGATTTCAGAAACACGTTGCAAGCTTCAAACTTTTCTACAATATACTAACTGATTTGCTGTACTGTTGTTTTTAACAATCGACATTCATTTGTCATGAAATAAGAGTAGAAAGTTTGGTACTTTTCCGGAAGTTGAGTGCACTATTACTACAGAGATGAACTTTTGTTTGTTTTTTTTTCTTTACTGAGCTCATGAAATAACGAATTAAGATCCATGTTTTCATTAAGATACAAAAGGTGTTTGACCTGGTGGCAGTCTAAATCTCTCCGGCTGATTAGAGGTAGCTGGCTTTCAGTTTTCAGATGGGGTGGCAGTTATTGGATCTCTTACAGTGGCTGGGAGCTGATACAGCGAGGACTAGATCCCATGCTCAGCCACGCATCTTACACCTCCCTTTCTCTCTCCTTTTATAAGAGACCGGTCTGGAGAAATAAGCTGGGAGCAGCAGTGAGCTTGGGGGATGAGTTTACAGGAACCCACATCCCCTAACTGAAGATCTAACCTTGGGAATGTCAGGGTAGTATCTGGATGGTATGTTTCTGGGATCAAGGGGAAGTCATTCCCACTCCAAATGCCCTCTCCTCCCCCAAATGTCTCAGAAGACGGATCCAGGGTGGTAGAGAAGGTTCTGTGGATTCTCAAAGGTAGAGACTAAAGCCTGTCCAACCATTGGGGGCAGACTGAAAGTAGAAACTCCATTGTTGCAGAGGGAAGCCGCAAAGTTCGATGGGGCCTGAGGCTGCTCTGTAGCTGTCTGATGGGGGGGGGGGTCCCAGACTAAGACAGCATGCTGTGTGCTTCTCCACAATTTCTGTATCGAGTGTGTGTCCTACGGATAGTTGTGTAGTCTGTGCCTGATGTAAATGTGTTTATAGTGTCTGTTATTTAACAGTGATAGGGTAGGAGGTGTGTGTTTATATATCATTCACCTGCAAAGAGGGAGAATGGCATACTTAGGACACTGTAATAACCGAATGACCAACATTAGAGAGTGCTTACTAGACCGTAGTGTGTGCTGCATGCATTCCTCATGCTTATGTAAGTAGTTGTGCTCTGGGTGTGTATTTCTGGCTTGCTGAACGACAACAAAGTATGTACACCCTTCACTTCATCTGGCAGAGGCTCCCTGTTCTGGGACTAGTTGTTAGCACCCCTTCAAACTGCTATCCAGAGCAGAAAACGGGGGACAGCTTCCGAGGCAGTACTCTTGGTGGACAGGTCACTGCCCACCTCCAATGAAACGGAGAAGTTGAGCAGAGCTGGGGAACATCTCTCTGCACCCAAGAACTAACCAGCAAGAGGCATTTGCCAAGTAAAGACAATTAGATGAAGGAATTACTGGGGCTTCCCGAGAGTCTACACCGTGGTTGGAGGAGGTAAGAGAAGGGAGCGCCTTCAGTGTGAATGCCTCCTGAAAGACATCTGTCTCTAATTCCAGCCCTAAGGGGTTCTCCAAAGCGCTAAAGTTTGGTCGGTTTCCCTAGTTGGGGACAATAACAGATCTTGTTTGGCTCAGATTTCCTTTCTCTCCTCTCCCTCTTTGCACTTTTGAATTTGTTAGAGAATCTGATTCAGATAACTTCCTAAATGAAAGCAAAGGCATTTAAAAGAGTTCCTGACACAACATGATTATGCTTTCCCCGTACACAGTCTGACTTGAATAGCTAGCAGCCCATGTAGGTATGTGCATATATGTTTGTAGTGTGCTCTATAAATGTGACATAAATAGAGTTTGGTGCAAATATCCTGCCAATTTTTGAAGGTTCTGGGTAATGAGTTGTTAAACATGGCGAACGATGTGTGTGTGTGTGTGTGTGTGTGTTGACAGGGAGTATATAAATATCTCCAAACCCCGTCAGAATACAGTGTCTTGTCACTTTTACTTCCAGATTCTTACAGTTACCTTTGCTTTTCCTAAAAGCCTAAAGTGGATTGGAGGAGAGAGATACAACTCTCTAATGGGACTAGGGAAACAGTTTCACCAATGCAAAAGATATACTGAGGAATTGTGCATGCGATGGGAACCTAAATAGTCATCAGTATAGTTCCACACTCCTCGCTAGGGCTTGGAGGGCTGTTTTCTCTTGGGCATCCATAGAGAGTTCTCAGCTCTATACCCCCGCTTGATGGGCAAGACGCCCAGGGTCTTTCACCTGAAGCTAGGGGCAGTTAACCTTCCATCGTTTTCTACAAGCCAAGCCTGAACAATCAGCCTTGTAGAGCCCCCTGGTGTTGGGGCAAATCCAGGCTTCGCTAGCTAGAAAGTTCTTTGGTGAAGGCTTAGAGCTTTCCTACCGCTGGCTAAAAATCTTTGCCCCCAAAAGAGGGCCCCAAGGCCAGGAAGTGATTTGATCAAACTTAAGATTCCCAAAGGGTCACCCACTTTATTTAAATAGCAGTTAACTGTGTCCTGTTGACTGTGTAATCACTGGATGGCAACCCCTCTAGAGATGCCCGTGGAACCTGTAGGAAGGCTTGAAACCAGGAACCAGATCTCCGTCATAGGACAGAATAGGGACCAGGGGCAATGAGCTGACAGGAGCAGTATTTTTGCCCTGCCGCCTGCCCCGATGATTCTTCAAACCAAGAGGGTCAGTGGCCATGTGCTTTCTGGACAGAGAGGGTTCCGGACAGTCCCAAAGGAGTGCCTGGGTCCCAGGAACCAAACTCAGACAATTGAGTACTTGAAGATCTGAAGTGGCTAGGGGCGGGTCAGTAGCCTCAGAAATCCTCAGAGGAGACTGCAGAGCAGGTGGTTCTAGCTGCCCCCTGGCTCTGTGAGTCACTCTGCAGCCCTGGGTGTGAATTGAGGCAGACCATTCAGCAGGAACTGTGAATTGTGACCCAGGTTCTGACTTGAGATGAAGCTGTGACACCTTGTTCCCAGCCCATGTTACCCCGGAGAGGTGGCTCTTGCAGGGTGAGATACAGGTAGGAGTCCGTATGCTGGGAAGAACTGGTGTGGAAGCCGGCTAGCCTGCTTTAATAACTATAACCTTGGCAGATGTTTGATTCCAGACTTCAGCTTTCTCGTCTATAGAACAGAGATCTACCAGAGTGATTACAACAGTTAAATATTCCGATTCAAAATACCTAATTTGTTGTTGACCAAGAAGGGAAGAAGGGTCAAACCTTTAATAATAACTCCGTGGAATCTCAGCTGTCACTGCCAGGCCACCACTGGGTACCCCAGGAACTCAAACAAGTCAGCACCTACCAGGGTCCAGGCACAGATGATGGTGTCTGCCTTGCCCAGTCCTTTGACATCAGGAATGAGGCACCAGTGGCATTGAACACTTGACCCCTGAGGGCACAAATGATGAACTCTTAGACAAACCCTGGAAATCTTCCTATGGTTTCCTTCAAGGCCATTGTCTCTGATATTTGAGGTTTTCCCTGAGAAAGATGCTTTTCCCATCAGAGGCCACACTCCTCACTGATGCAGGAATGTTTGGGGTTTCTTTACCCTTTTCAGAAGAGCAGAAGGTGGCCACCCACTGTGGAAGATATGGGGTGGGGGTGTTAGCCTGTGGGTAAGCCTCCCTGGGCCTTTGGGTAGAAACAGAAAGGAGCGGACAAAGGCAGAATGCGGGCTGTACTGAGAGTCAGTGGAAGACAAAACGGGCTGCAACAGAGGTAGTGCGGGACCAACTGCTGGGCAGGGGGCGGGGAATGGGTCCTGGGCCTCCAAGAACGTGGGCACCCTCTTGTGGGCAGCCTGGAAGCTAAGACCTGCAGGCTTGGACTGAAACTCTCTCCAGCTAGCCGCTCTGCACTTACTTTGGGGATGGGGAATGAAATGATTTGGCAGGCAGGTCTGAGCCTAAAGTAGTTTTCACTGTAAGGGTAGGAATCTTGGGAAGGCTGGAAAGTCCGTCCTTAGCGGGGCTGCAGCAATCCGACCCCAGGCACGAAAAGAGACCGAACTGAGACCACAGCCTGCCTAGCTATCTTTGGTAATACCACTAGCACATCAAACGATGCGTGCCTTTTCCTGGATTCTCCCCTGTGTAAAAGGAACATTGGGCGGGCAAACAAATGGGAAAAGCAGGATCCCAGGAAACGTTCATCCCTGTGGACTAGGGGGAAGAAACTTTGGCCATTTTCTTTCTTGTTGTTTGCTTCTAGAAGAGAGAAAAAAAAGGAAATTCTCCACGTATTTTTGAAAAATTTTTCCCAACTACCACTAACGACTGTTAGAGCGAGCAGAGAGTCAGGAAACCGGGCTGCTGCCCGCGGTGACACGGGGCCTTTGTCCTCTTTCCTGAAGCCCCCGCGACTGCTGACCGTGCTGAGATAAAGGCCGGGTCAGGGCCCTGTAGAATCCCTGGGGAAGGGGCAGCGGGTCGTCCCGATGGCCCCTTTCAACTCCTCTTGGAGAGCTGACAATTCCACCCCGCTGACCTCGTGGGTCTACCGAACAGGGGCCATAGCCTGCCTCGGTTCCCAAATTGTATTTGCCCTGAGAGATTTCTGCCTGTCTCCATTCTCCCAGCACTTTTATTTTCTATTTAGAGACTGGGATGGGCAAGAGCTATGCTCCCTGTGGACCTGCTTCTCATAGGAGGGAATAGTGTTAAGCCTTTGCTAGGCTTGGTTGTCCCTATCCGATTCTGTCTGGCGTCTGTGCTGCCATAACTAAGTGCTTGCTGTTCTTTGTCCCCTCCTGCTGAATTTCAAATTGTCTGTACAGTGTCTCCAGTCCTCCCAAATACTCTGCAGAGAAGGCACGAGAGAGGCTATGAGCCTAGGCTATCTACTGCTGGGATTTAGAAAGCTGAGTCTCCACAGAACTCAAACCTGTCTGAGTAATTTTTGTAACAATGACCATAGGCTCCCCAGGGTACCCTAGACACACCCAAGAGCCCTCTGCTCCGATCCCCTTTGAAGGAACAGAGGAAGGAGCAGAGCCAAGCAACGGACTGGTATGGAAATAGAGAGTTATCCTGCCACCTCGTTGAGAGCATTGTTCATTCAAGCCTTGCAGTGTCCTGAGTTTCCTCAGCTCCAAAGGACCCTAGAGCCATATACTCTCCCAAGTCACCAAGTCAGTTCTGCTTCTTCCAAGGAGAAGGAGACTTGTGGAGTCGAGGCTCCATGCAAGGCAACCAGCCCTCAGCTGAATACTTGATCCCCAGGATAGCTGTGCTTGGAGAGGTGGACAGACACAAGAAGGCGGCCCTGGGCACCCTCTACCACCTCCTTCTCGGGCTCCCTGCCCCCATTAACTAGCTCTGGGGTCTCTGTCCCCAGTGAAACTGGAGCTGCCCACCGCCAGCAGATGAGAGATAAAGGAACCCGGTGGCGCCTGAGTCGCGCTGACCTACAGACCCGGATCCGGCCTTTTCCGCACCCCAGTGCAGCACAGGAGACCCTGCTTCCCCGGAGCCATTGACCTAGCTAGGGAGAAATAGGTCGGCTGAACAATGTAGACACCCTGCCTGCAAACATAGATCTTCGGTTGGCCTGCTATGTGCAATGTGCCTGCTCTTCACAGTAGGAGGATGTCCTGTATCTGTGTCCTTGTTCAAGCATCCTTGCCAATGTGTTTATCATGTCTGCATAGAGACAAACGTGCACATTTAAAGTAGGAACGATGCGGATGCGTGTGCACACGAATGAACGATTCCAGCATCCTTCCTGTTGTCTAATGGGCAAAACGCGGGTAGTAGACAGGCCTGGCTACTCTTGAGTCACAACGAAGACTTACTCTTAAGCTTTTCCAATTTTCAAACATAACTTTCACAACAACCCTGGGAAAATCTTCTTCCCAATTTTACAGAAGGAGAAAAGAGCCACGAGTAATCAAACAGAGCCCGTTTACAACCAATCTGTGAGAGACGGAAATTAGCCAAAGCTCTTGGGATCCTGGCTGCTGCCCAAAGCTCTCCCAAGTGAGTTTGCTTAGTATTTTCCAGGGATCCCAGCTAGGTGGGCCCTTTGACAGTCTTCCTTGCCACCACAACAAGCATAAAATTTTTTTTTTCCGTTCCTTTGCAAATGCCCCTTTCCAGGTCTGGGTGACCCAAGTGCTCTTTACAGAAGAGCTCCAGGCTGGTCCAAAAGCTGGGTTTCTAAGGCAGCAACTCAGGCACGGAGAAAGGATGTTTCCCCCAGAGTCAAACTGGGCAGCTCTGCGTAGAGCCAAAGCCAGTGCAGCGAAGAAACCTGAATCCGTTTAGCTCCTGCTGTCTGGAATCCCTAACTTAAGATCCAGAGCCGACCGTGCCCATTTCGCAGCAGAGATTATTAGGAGAACAGTGAGTACCTTCAGCTCAACACCCAGAAAATGGCCAGGGAAAGGCTGGAATCCCCAGTTAGGTTTGTCTGGCCCCCTAACCCAGGTCCCTCTGCTCCCAGAGAGGATCACTTGGTTACTGATAACTAGGTGACTCCACGTTGGCGCTATCCCGCTATTAGCCTCTGACTTCCCTTGCCAAGGACGCGAAGTTTTCCCTAGCGTTCACTAACATCGTTAAGTTTCTACACGCTTATACTCTACGGCGGGGAAAACATTCTTGGTTGATGAACCTTTGCTTTCCTTCCTAAGGCAATTAGTCCTCCCTCCCAGTCCCCTTCCCCTCAAGCCCCCATTGTTGCAGAGTGAGGTTGCCCGGGGACTGTAACTGAACAGCGTCTCGCAGGGTGCCCTTGGGCCTCAGCGTCTGACTCCTACGACAAAGGTTGCTGCTCTTGGTGCTCCAAGGCCACTTTTTCTCTGCTGGGTCGGGTCATTGGAACCCAGCCCGAGATTCGGCAAGGTCGTCGTTCGGCTTCACAGCCTACAGGCTGCCCTCTGCTGGCACCAAACGACATCACCGCCAGCCACCTCCTCTGCCACTCGGGAACAGCAGCCATAAAAGAGCGCAGAAAAAGGCGTCCCTATTCTCACTCAGAACTCCAAAGTGAATGTCGCACCTTCAATTACCGGGCCCTCCATATTCACCAGCCACGGTTGCCGGGGGCTCTAGGTGGCCAAAATAGAAGTTTCGAAGTCAAGCTGGCAACTCTGTTGCTTTACGGCTGGCTTCCGCGGTATCAGGGGACGCTCAGCCCTCCCCAAGGCAACCCGGCAGCACCCGCCAAACCCTTAGCTGCAAGCCACTGGCGAACTCAAGGGACCCCAGAGAGAGCCTCAGGCTGTGCTCAGGCCTTTTATCCACCGGAGCACCGATCTGATGAAGCTCGGGCATCCTAACCCGTGCCCCCAAAAGCCTGCATCTGGCGTACTCCTAACGCCACTTGGACGTTGCCTCGGTTCTAGGCGCCTCCTAATTACTGCAAAGAATTTGTCTCCCCCAACAAATGAGCAGCGCTGCCATGACAAGGAAGGGCTTCTCTCTCTGCCCTACACCACAGGCCCTCCTCCGGGTTTGCTGACAGAACCGATTTCTGACGTCTCATCCTGGTTCTGGAAGGGCTTTGGCAGTGAGGCGGAGAATGTTCCACCGACTGCAATCCACGAATCCACGCTGCGGTGGAATCAGTAACCACACCTGTACGTTTCCAGTAGAATTCCGCACATTTTCGCTTTTCCTCTAGTTACAAAAATAACTCAAATTGAAAATAGTAGAGTATTAAGATTCTCCCCCTCCCTCCCTCCTTCCCTTCTCTCCTCCCCCGCCCCCCCCCCCCCCGTCTCTCAGTCCACCACCCTCACATCCCACCAAAATTACAGTAACCCCAGCCATCCTCTGATAAAGGTAACCACAGCTAATATCTTGGTAACGTTTCTCTTGTCATTTATTCATATGTTGTAATACAAATAAGTCCAATTCCCTAGTCAACAGACCGTAATTTCCATAGAATTTACAGGGTCTTGGTATATATGTAGCTCCGGTTGGCTTCCTGCTGCCTCGGATCCCAAATAAGAATTTTCAGTTTTGTACCCTGCTTGTCTTAAACTTTGTTTAAACGGATTTCTCCAGATCTTGTTGGAAAAAAAAATTATGCAATGATTGCTTAATAACCCATCCAATGAATGAACCACCAATTCTATTTCCTGACCAAGAGTATTTCCTTAGCCACACTCTTTGGGTCATTCAATGCACAATTAGTATTTAATCAGTAAATATTAACTCTTTTAATAATCTAATAAGGAGAGCTAGAATCCCATTCTCAGGACACATAGAATCCACCCAAATGTTTATGACCATCTTGCTCTAGATTAGAAGAGAACCTTCTAGACCCTCTGACAGCTACTTCCCTCTGCTGGAGACCCAGGGAGCCAAACTGATGGGAAGTGTGGCTTGAAAACCATCAGGAATGGGTATTGAGTTGAACAGTCATCCTACACCACTCTTAGGACCAAAGCCAGGCAAACTGAAAGCAAAACAGTATTTGTGACCTGAGTTTCTGCAAAGCCTTTTAAGAGTAGGGAGTCAAACATGCATTCAATTGACCCTCAGAAAAACTGCTTAAGTTCTCTGAACTGCTGACTACAAATTTCAATAATAGAGTCAATAATTACACCCTCAGTCTGGTCCCCATGCAAAGAAAGCTGCAACGTGTGGTAGGTACCACTTGTCTGCCTCTGTCTCCATACCAGCTACGGCTGTTGCTTCTGGCAGTAGCTATGGGCTTTGGGATCACGGCCATTGCCCTCTCCCTCAACTCCTGACCTCATCACTACTGTTAAATACAAGCCCAAATTCTGGCACAAAGCCGGGCACAGGTTCTCAGGGCTCAGGCGGTTGTTTCCAATGCTCTGGTTGGGCTGCTCATGACCTACTGACAATCAGGCCTGGGCTTGGGTTGTTAAAACAGGAAAATATGCAAACCCTTCATTCACAGGGATCCGGCTATTGTTGGGTTAGAAATGATATTTTTGTTTCTAAAATAAAAAGTACATTTGCGGCCACACACACACACTTTGCTTTCATCTCTAGAGCTCAGAAGGCAATTGATCTGATTCATTTCACCAGCTCAAGTAACCAAGCTAGAAAGACCCATTTGGCTTGAATTTATATCTTATGTACTCCAAGAGGACTGAGCTTCGTTGGGTTCTGGTTTTGTCTCCACGTTAAAAGTAAGCCTTCATTGGTCTGCCAAACAAAATGCCTTCCAAAATCTATCCACCAGAGGAGATCGCATGATTAGAAAGCCACTTCCTTCTAGGAAAGAAACTCAACAAGAATTGTATTATTACTTTTTGTTGTTGTTGTTTTGAGACAGGATTTCACTATGTAGCCTTGGTTGGTCTGGAATTCATTGTGCGGATGAGGCCACTCTCAAACTCAGAGGCCTGCCTCTGTCTCCCCAAATCTTGGATTAAAGGCATGTGCTACCACATTGTGCCTCATTTTTAAAACTTTAGCTTAGACCCAGGTTTAGTGGTATATTATAATCTCAGCATGCAACAAACTCAAGCAGAAGGATCCATATATTTGAGGCCTGTCTGGGCTACATCAAGGCAGAGCAGTCTCCCTTGGCAAGACCTTGTCTTCAAAACAAACAGCAAAACCCATTTTAACCCAAACAATCTAATCCTGTAATCTCAAATTCACACACACACACACGGGGGGGGGGTGTTAAGCAGATAGATAGATAGATAGATAGATAGATAGATAGATAGATAGATAGATGGACAAATAGATAATGTTGGAGAAGAAGTCTCACTTTGTAACCCAGACTGGCCTGAAACTTGCTACATGACCATTCTAGCCTTAAACGCATGGCATTTTTGCACCTTAGTCTCCTGAATATTGTTATGAGAGGCATGAGCCACCCTACCCAACTGGCTGAGCAAGGTCAGGAGCTGGTCCTGTCAACTGCAACTGTTGTTGAGGAAAAGGGTCTGATTTTGAGCCCTTCCAGAAGTGAAGATCAGTTAGCATTCATTAGGAAGCAGGCAAGCAGACATTCCCTAGCCTATTATTATGGTTAGTCTGGAACCAATCCAATCATTTACATGCTGTGGTGGTTTGAATGAGAGTGGCTCTCATAAGTTCATATGTTTGAATACTTGGTCCCCAGTTGGTGGAACTGTTGAGGAAGGATTAGGAGGTGTGGTCTTATTGGAGGAGGTGTGTCACTGGGGAGGAGCTTTGAGGTTTCAAAAGTCCATGCCATTCCCAGTGTATCTCCTCTGCCTCCAGTTGTAGATCCGCTGCTGCTTCCAACCTCCAGTCTCCACGCCTTCACTCTACCATCACAGACTCTAGCCCTCCAAAACCATAAGCTCAATTAAATGCTTTCATTTTGTAGGTTGCCTTGATCATGGCGCCTTATCACACCAATAAAAAGAAACCAACACACTGGTTCAAGAGTTTCTGATCCTAACTGGTACCTAAAAGTATGTAGGTGGCTTTAAAAATGACTCTTTCCAGGCTCCACATGTAGGGAGTGGCCAGGACACTTGAGATTTTTTTTAAGTAACCATGCTGGTTCCAACACAGAGCTGAGGTTGAGTCCTGTGGCAAAAGTCAGATGCAGACCAATAAGTCAATTTAGCCATTCCCTAATAACATGGACTCAAAGTAACCAAAATTAAGAGGAAACTTATTAAAAGATGGTGTTTGGGAGGTGGAGAGATGGGTCAGAGGGTAAGAGCACTGATTGCTCTTCCAGAGGCTCCAGTTTTGAGTCCCAGCCCCACATGGCAGTTCATAACTGGCTGTAACCCCAGTTTCAGGGGGTCTAATGCCTCCTTGAGTGCCAGGCACACACAATAGTGCACAGTCTAGAAGCAGGCAAAACATAGACATAAAAAAATGAAATATATATTTTAAATTGGTTCGTATATAGCTTATTTTCACCTAGAGACTAGCATCTTTATCTAAATTTCAAATGCCATGATTATTCAACTTTGACATTATATAAATCTCTTAAATGTTGTGTTAACTTCCTAAAGAAACTTGCTTTTCTGTAGATCTCAGGAATAATATTCCATTATCCCTTCCTGGGATTTTTGTCAGGGCAAAGCTCTCCAAATTAGACAGTATTGGCCTCGCTTGCCTCCATCCCCAGTCCCAAACTTTAGGATGCTCACAAAAGTCTCTAACCCATCTATCCCCCTGCCTTCAGGCCATAGGGGAGACTAGACCCCTTTCAAGTTGGGAAATAATGACCCAAACTTGCTCTAGTCCATGGTGTGCTGGATGAACTTCACTCTGCCTTGTTAGTTTTGTTTCCACCCTGGTAGTTTTCCCAGAGCATTCAATCAACCAGCAGATATGTCAAACATGTCTAGGCGCATGGGTCCAATATAAAAGAGAAGTAGCATCTCAGAGACGTGTCCCTGGCAGAGGCGCCTGAGCTACCACTCTAGAGCACATGAAAGGGGTGTCCTTTTCTCAACCCCCAGAGAGCAAAGGAGAGCAGAGGAGAAGCGTTATGGGGAACGCAGAAAGGGGAGCCACCCCAGAGACCCCACAACTCAGACATTGCCAAGCTTTTGGAAACCCAATCAGATTCCCAGGAGCCAGGCATAGCTCCAATTTGTCACCTCGGCAAGAATTGCTGCTCTTCAGCTTGCTGCCAGCCCCCTACACCCCCAACCTTGTCCCCAAACTGTTTCTGCCTGGAGTTACTGTGGCCCAGGCAGGGTAACACAGGGCCTGGAACATTCCTAGACCATGTGCAACGGGAGCAAAAAAACCCTCATCAGGAGAAGTTGCCGGGAGATCTTACCCGGTTTATTCCTCTGTTTTCAAAGGGGTTTGGTAGCTGCACACACACACCATTAGCATGCGTTCAGGGACGAGTCTCACTGGGTTCAGTCTTTATCAGGGACCAATGAGTCAAAGTGTGTTCAGCCGCTGGTGTGTGTGTGTGTGTGTGTGTGTGTGTGTGTGTGAGAGAGAGAGAGAGAGAGAGAGAGAGAGAGAGAGAGAGGGGGGGGGGGGAAGGAGACAGACACACAGAGAATGGGTTGGTTAGGGGACAGACCCAAAAGCCAAGTTGCTCACCTGTTCCCACCTGACAAATGGCTCTCAAAGTGGTATCACAGGCCCAATTACCTGGAAAGCACATATTGGGGGCTCCAACCTCACCACACCTATAGAACCAGAAATTCTAGGGGTGACGCCCCCCCTTCAAACTTCACCTGGTCCCTCTGAGGAGCCTTTGCACAAAACTTGAAGACCACTGGTCTGAAGGTGACTTGGGGTCGCTCTGGTCTGCTCCAGCTCTGAGAGCAGCGCGCCTGCCCAGAATCGCAGGTCGTCAGGCCCCTGGGCCGCCGGCGGAGACTGGCGGGGAGGAATGACGGCCGTGAGATTCCGCCCTGACTGATTTTGTTCCATTCCAGGAGGAATAATTTGTTTCGTATTGGAATCAAAGCTCCTCTCGCGGTTCGTGCGTTTTATCTCGGCCGCTCTCGGGCCCCGTGGGAAGGGGCTTGGCCGCTGCGCGCCGGCTGCTTCCCATTAGGCCCAGCATGGTCCCCATTACGGGCCCGACTCCGTGCGGAGCCTGTCCCTGCTAACTGGACGCAGCTGACCCGCCTCTGCGCGGCGACACCCAGGACCCGCCCCTCCCCTCCAGGTTACAGAAGGCCCCACAGGGGAGAGGAAATGTGTGACTGCTAGGACAGTTCGAAGGGGCTCCCTTCCGACCAGACGCTGTCCGTTCCCCAAAGGGCAGCAGAGACACCTGTCCCGAGTGTGGAAGCGAGTTCACAGGCCTCCTGGCTTTAGGTCTGAGCCTGGCCAACGTGGCACTTAAGGAGGAAGGGATAGCAGGGGCCCCTAAATCGGGAGAGAAAAGTGCCCCTCTTTCACCTGTGCACAAAAGTTGGAGCTCCCACACAGACTCTGTAGTGGCATTCTTCTTGAGTGGCATCCGGTTCACGAATCGCGTCGAACACCAGTGAAGAGAGAGAAAAGCCACACCCAGTTCCCTGCCTTAACATCCCTGGCAGGCTTGGGGACAGCCCCAGAACCCACCGTGAAGCCAGTGAATTGCCACTTGGTTTGGGCAAACCAAAGAGCTGTGACTTCCACAGTCTGGCTCCCAGAGAGCCAACGGGTCTGCCTTGGAGACCTGCCTGGGATGGGAGAGACAGCTAATTCTACAGCTACAACCACAAGAGAAAAGACCAGAGCCCCAAAGTCACACATGTTCTGATCGAATTTTACACTTATTTTCTTTGATTTCATTAACTTTTTATTACAAAACAATATTGTAGTAAATCATGGCAATTTATAAATAGGATGGGAAAGCGACAATCTTCTAAAGTCTGACCACTAATAAAGTCATTAATGTATCCATTTTTCCATGCTGCTACGCTGTTCTTAACCATTTAACAGTTGTAGATTGTTCAACTATGCAAATGCAACCTAATTTATTTAGCTCCCCCACTAAGGAGGCTACCAAGTTTTCTCATGTAAAAAGAAAATGTGGCAGTGGGAATTTTGATTGTTTCTTTTCCTTAAATTGTTAAGAAGTTCACAGTGCATTTTTATGAGTTTTATGTGATTGTGCAGGAAGTAATTTTTGGTAGGTAATTTAAAAAAATTTAGAATATTATAAAAATGTAAAAAACTAGCTGGGATTACAATCCTTCTTTTGATCCTTATGATTTGCTTGCCTCGACTCTGTATGTTCCCATGACTCCTGTCCTTCGGCTGTGTATGTGCCTCGTTTTGCTTTGTATTTCACGGCTGCCTTTTTGTGCTCCATAACTGTAATAGGACTAAAGTGGAGTCCGTGTTCTTTCATGTGGATTAGAACCATCATGGCTAGTTTGTATTGTGTCCCTGGTGTGTTACAGCCACAGTACTTTATCTTGCTTAATTCCCCAAAACTATATTTTCGTTTCTTTCGACTTATAAAGAAAGTAAGATTGATAAAAAAAAAATGAAACAACTTGTCAGGATGCCCAGTTTGGAAATAGCAACACCGGGCAGAAACCGATTCCACATGCATGTGCTTTCCTCTACAGAATCCAGAGCAGAGTCACATTGTACGCAGGACCTCTAAGTCTCCTTCCATTGATTCAGGATACACCGATTAAGTTGTGATTAATAGCCTGCCATATCTTTGCATCCATTACTTAAATGATGAAGATGATTCTCTCTCTCTCTCTCTCTCTCTCTCTCTCTCTCTCTCTCTCGCTCGCTCTCTCTGTCTCTGTCTCTCTCTCTGTGTCTCTCTCTCTGTCTCTGTGTCTCTCTCTCTGTCTCTGTCTCTCTCTCTGTCTCTCTCTCTCTCTGTGTGTGTGTCTCTCTCTCTCTCTCTGTGTCTCTCTCTCTCTGTGTGTGTGTGTGTCTCTCTCTCTCTCTCTCTGTGGTGTGTGTGTGTGTGTGTGTGTGTGTGTGTGTACACACACACGTCTCGGAGATCCGTGCCTCTAGTACAGGTACAGAAGCTAGAAGAACATGCTACTTAGCTTCCTCTCACCACCTGAAACTGCAGCAAGCATCACATTCCTATTTAAAACAGCCAAGGCAGGGCAGGAGGAACCAGCTCTCCTGTGATTCCTCTTAGGAATCTGAACCACATTTCCAGAAGTCCTTGATGATTGCTACGTTCACCTCAAGTGCTGACTGAGCACGCTCATTGAAGTGTGTTAGGGTGGACACCAGAGCCATAGCACTGAGTTACTTAAATCCCCGAACAAAGTCAAGGTCCTCCAAAGAAGAAGGCAGATACCACTCTAATCTTGAAGGGGAATATATTCCCCAAGATTAACAAACTAGGCATGCCAGAAGCCTGGCGTTTGGAAGGCTGAGGCAGGAGGACAGAGTAGTTGTGTACAGAGGAAGTTCTAGGCCAGTCTGGACTTTGAGACCCTGTCTCAGAAAATAGCTCATATATGTGAGCTGTAAATTAAACAATTTGAAATTTTCTTTATCCCACTTGGAATATTTATAAACATGCTTTAACTTGTTAATTGTTGGAAGTAAATCAATTAAATGCAGATTTTCACATTAGCATGGTTTGGACCATGAAGTTTCTCTGAGGAAAGAAAAGGGATTTCAATGCGTGGTCTTAAGACTGGATACCAGTGGTACCAGGGGTGTCCCTATGGTCTGGCTGGCCCTCCCTCCTGGGCAGTTTGCTGCTTCTCTTAGATTCCCCATAGTCAGCTGGATCAACTTCTTGCTCTCTCTTGGAGCTGGTGAACACGTGGCCTCAAGTAACCCTCCAGTCTCCACCCCCTTGGCAAATTGACAGCCTCTCTGAAATTTGGGGGTAGGGTGGGTCCTTGCTTTGTTCCCCAGTCTGGCCTTGATGCCTGGACAAGCAATCTTCCTGCCTCAGCTTCCCACGTAGCTGACTTGTACCCCCACATTATGTCAACTTCTAACTTTCTTTATTCCTTTCTTCATTGTTCAAGTGGGGGTGTGGGGGTGGGTGAGATCATTTCTCACTAAGTAGAATTAGTTATATATAAATCAGGCTGGCTTGGAACTCAAGATCCTCCTGCCTCTACCTTCTGAATGCTTGGATTACAGACATAATTTACCACACCCAAATGGTCTGACTTTATCTAGTATCAGACTCAGGGCCTGGAGGATTCCAGGCAAGTAGTCTACCACTGAGTAACATTCCCAGCTCACCTCATAAAAGTTCTTAGGTATAAACTCCAGGCAAATAAGTCTCTTTGGGGCTATATCTCTTGCTTATCTAAAAAGCCCATTGGTGTTACTGTCCAGCTTCTTGAATCCCATCATTCCTGTCAGCAACAGCTGAAGATAGCCTTTGTTTGGGCCTTTAAATTTCTTTCCAGCCCAGAGCATCTGGGGCTATATGATTCCTTGGTTGTGCACTCTCTAGCCAGGATACCTGTGACCCATAGCCACACACACATACTCCTTCAGTATCTATCTGTGCTTGGACAATGCTGCATGAGTGTGCTCCAGGGCTCCATGCTCTCCAGACCACTATGGACATTTGGGTTGTGAAGAGCTGTCCAATATAATACAGCAGCATTTCTAGTCTTTGCCACTAGATGTCAGTGCCCCTCTCCTCAGGCCTCATTCAACCTTAGCAATCAACACACAGTGACAAAAGTCGTGTGTGTGTGTGTGTGTGTGTGTGTGTGTGTGTGTGTGTGTGTGTACAAATTTCCCCAGACTGAGTAGCAACTAGGATTGGAGCTAGAAGCTGAGATCAGAGGGCAGTAGATCCTACCCCGAACAACCAAAAACAAGGCTAGGAATGTTCCTCACTTGAATGAGTGCTTGCCTACTGTGTGGAGCCCTTGGGTAAGCCACCAGCACCACATAAACCAGGCCTGTAATCCCAGCATTCAGAAATCAGAGACAGGAAGATCAGTAGGTTAAGGTTATTCTGGCTACATAGTGAGCTCCAGACCAGCCTGGATTAGAAGAGAAACCGTCTCAAAAAACAATGCAAAATAAAGCACCGGTCCTCTATCAGAAGCACACACTTTGTGCTAGGCACACCAATAACCTCAAAAAGCACTGCATGAGCTGGGCAGTGGTGGTGCATGCCTTTAATCCCAGCACTCGGAAAGCAGAGGCAGGCAGATCTCTGTGAGTTCGAGGCCAGCCTGGTCTACAAGAGCTAGTTCCAGGACAGGCTCTAAAACTACAGAGAAACCCTGTCTTGAAAAAAAGGAAGAAAGAAAGAAAGAAAGAGAAAGAAAGCCCACTGCATGAGGTAGGCATCATGCTCTCCATTTTACAGAAGACAAAACCAAGGACTGGGGCTGGAGAGATGGCTCAGTGGCTAAGAGCACTGATTGCTCTTCCAGAGGACCCAGGTTCAATTCCCAGCACCCACATGGCAGCTCACAACTGTCTGAAGATCCAGTTGCAGGGGATCTGACACCTTCACACCAATGCACATAAAATTAAGTTAAATAAACCATAAAAAATATTTTTAAAAAAAACAAGGACTTGAGTCTACAGATGTCGTAGACAAGGTCTGGGATCCCAGTCTTCCCTCCTCATCCACAGCTTCCTCTGCCTCACAACCACCTCCTGCTGTACTAGAGTACAAAAGATGCTTCTAGACCCAGTACCTCAGCCACTGACACACATCAGAATCAGCAGGAACGCTGCTCAGACACACCCCAGTGCCCAGAAGCTCTCTTTGGAGATTCTAGTTGAATCAATCAGTGGTAAATCCCTGAGCACCACCAATCAGTTTTACCTCAATTAGGTGGTTCCAATGCATGGCAAGCTGGCTGAGAACCTGGGACCGTGAAAGGCACAGACACCTTCCCTCTGCACCGTGTAGACGGCCAAGTCCAAGATACAGACCCAGAGGAAATCAAGCTGCTATAAAATGGCCTTTAGGGGAAACTATTTTCCCTCCCAGCATGGCATTAGTCACTTCCCCTCTCTTTGAAGCAGTATACAGCAAGTATTTCCTTAGTTACTTAATGGGAGATGCAAAAGAAGAGATTGGGCTTAATTTATTGGCGAACTCCCTATTGAGTGTTGGGCAGCCAGCAGCCAGGTCTCAGGAGATTTCTGCGTTTAGTAAGCTAGTTATTAAGTGAGACTCATATACCAGCTCAGGGAGGGCAAGGACACAGACCATCCTGAAGATCCTGGCATCCACACACTGCAGAGGCGAAACACTACATTTGGTTCCATGAACCCTCTCTTCAGAAACCCGCTCCCTAAAAGGATGGCCCTCTTGACTGTTGAGTCCCTGAGAACTCAAGGCAGTCCCTTCTGTGAAGGGAACCAGTAGGGACCCAGATGCCCATCAGGGTTCCTGCTGGTCTTTGCCTATTCTAACTAGTATTGGTGTATTGGGGGGGGGGATCCCATATGGAAATTCTCGGTGTTAAAATGACCCTTCTTAGCTGGGTGTAGTGGCACACACCTACAATACCAGTACTCAGAAGATGAAGGGCAGGAGCTTCTGATAGCTCAAGGTCATTCCTGGCCACATAATAAAATAAAGGCCAACTTGCAGAATGTAAGTCCTTGCAAAACTTAAGTAAATAAATAAAATCCCTTGTTTTCTGAACCGCCAATATAATCTGTCTTTGCTAACGTCCTGATCAGCTACACCAGTCGACAGACATGTCCATATTGTCTCCCCAATACTTCAAGGGCTCATAAAGTGCAAAACCCAAGAACTGCCCACTAAGCAATAGTCTGGAGCTCACGGAAGTGGGAGAACCTTGGCGTGGCCACTGAGATTTGCCCTCCCTCTTTTCAGAGGGTCTGAATGAGACCCGTAGCATGGAGTGCCAGCTGAACCAGTACGCTTCTCCACTGTAAAGCCTTTTATCAGGATGGCTAAACTGACTGTTCGGCATCAAATGATTGGGGACAAATAAATACAATTTTGTATTATGGAATAAAGAAAACAAAGAGTGTGTTATTATTTTATTACTGAAACATTAGTTGCTGGGACTAGACACAACTGACTACACAGAGGAAAGGAACCACGAACTTTGGCTTCTACCACAGCAGACCTGGGATCTTGGTTCATCATGGAATGTCATCGTAACCGAGAATGGGAATTCAAAAGCAAAACAACCAACGAGAACAAGAAATGGGATTAAAAAGGTAAACCTGGAGCCAAAAAAATAAAAAATGAAATTGAGTGGGCAAGAACCTGAAAGTACAACAACAAATTTTTGGAATCAAGCAATAAAAAAGTCGTGCGAAACCTTGGCCCTGCCACGAAGCCTCCCCCAGTCCTTGCTCTACCTGCAGCCTGGTTCCCACCCTGGAGTAAGGGACAACCCTGTCGACATTCAGAAGGTGAACCTGGCTCTGCTAGGGTCAACCCATTACCTCCCAGAAGCCAGATCCTTCTTGGATGAGATGGGGAACCCTTCCAAGGGGAACTTCCCACATTGGTTTAGAATCACTACTTACCACTTACAACCACGCCCCTGTGTTTAATCAAAACAAAATCTAAATGTAGATCAATAGGTGGTAGACAGGGAAAGACAGAGACTGGAGGGAGCAGAGAGGCCGACCACTTTGAGGCAACAGAAGCTACCTGACAAGTGGTTTGTTCCTTCTTCAATTCCTCAAACCCCAGTCCCACTTCAGCATTGTAGAAAGCCAGCGACCAGTATCTCTAACTGACAAGGACTTGGAATCTTGGGGCAGCAAGGGCAGATCTGGAGCCAGCTGTGCACACCAGGATGAATCGTTGGGGCTTCCAGCCAAGGCAAGGTGATTCGCTGGCATCCATTCCCAGGGTCCTTGCCACATACTGCAGGAGAGCATCCCCTAGTGCCTGCAATCAAGAGATGCTCGGCCCAGGTCCTAGCTGCTCTATGTGGCTTCAAAGTCCAAGCATCCGGTCAGGAGACACCGGGTCACAAAGTGCCTGAGAAGAGGAAGGGAAGATGTCATTGAAGTGGGCGTCTGGGAAAAACTAAAACTCTCCAAAAATAAGCGGTCTTTGCCCTTGAAAATAGAAAGTCTTCCAAGTGACGCAGAGAGAGAAGGCGCCAAGAACCCCACCTCCTTCTCCGGCCCCCACCGGTCTCTCCTTGGATCCGGCCCTCCCCAATCCTTCATCCTCTTCGCATCTCACGGAAAGCAAAAACCTCTCAAAGTCCCTATGAAATAAAAGGAATGCCTTAGGTGTTCAGCGTCTGCAAAAAGGAGCAACCTGAGCGGTTCAGGGGTGCCCGCTAGAGGGCGCTGCCAGGCGGCAACCAGTTGGGTGGCTATAAAATGCCTGGCTGCCTGTGAGGCAGGGGATGTATGTCAGCGAACAACAAAATAAAGCCCAGTCCCTTGCCTTTGTGAAGCGTCTTTTCGACTTCAGGGGAGGCAGTGTTAAATAGACATAGTAAACGCATGTCAAACGCGCTCGGATGCCACCAAGAACAACGAAGGGGGGCGGGGAAGAAGTAACCCGGAGAGCTCTGTAAGCGGACAGCCTCGGTCTGTACTTGAGGTCCTCTGATGACACAGGGGATAGCAGACACTTACAGGAAGGGAGAGGTCAGCCAAGCAGCCGCTGGACATAAGCGTATGGAGTGGGAGGGCTGTATATATGTTAAATTTAGTAAACTTTAAAACTTACAACATTTTATTATTTGTTTGGGGGGTGGGGTGCACATGTCTGCCCCAGCGAGGGCTCGGTGGGCATCTTGTGGAGATGGGTTTTCCCTACCACTATGGATCCCAGGGAACAAACCCATGTCCTTGGGCAGTAGAAGCCTTTACTCACTGAGCCATCTCATCAGCCCTCAAATGAGTGAGCTTTTGTTTATGTTTTGTTTTTTTTTGTTTTTCCAGACAGGGTTTTTTTTTGTAGCTCTGACTGTCCTGGAACTCTGTAGACCACGCTGGCCTCGAACTCAGAGATTCACCCACCTCTACCTCCCGAGTGCTGGGATTAAAGGTGTGCGCCATCACTACCCAGTTTATGAGTGAGCTTTAAAAGGATGTTTTCATTAGACTTACTAATACACACAATGTGTTTCTTTATGACATTTTCATGAATGAATTGTGCATTTTGATGATATTTAACTCTTATTACTCTCTCTGTCCCCTTGTCATTTCCAATGATCCCTTTCCTTTCCTGTTTATGTGTGTGCATGTGCGCATGCGTGTGTGTGCTTATGTGTGTGCGTTTGCACAGATAACGTGTGTCTGTATGTGTGTGTGTCCCAGCGAATTTCACTGGCATTCCTTACAGACGCATGAGGAAGACATTAATTACAGAAGCCGGGGCATCTCACCAATAGCGACATTACTGAATTACTCTCTCCCTCCCTCAGTAACCACAGCTGCCTATAAATTCCCGTGGTAGCTGGGGGGCTTCTGATCCCCCCATGACAGGGTACTGACAGGCAGAATCTTGCATGGGTCTTAAGTAATAGTAGCTGGGAGTGCAGGAGAGCTGTGGCGTGGCAGGTGTGGAAGGCAAGTCCCACATTGCTTACACATCACCCTCGACTCTGGCGTGCTTTCCGCCCTCTCTTCTGCGATGCTCCTGTGTCACTGAGGGGTGCCCTATAGATGCCCCACTTATGGCTGATCATCTAACAGTCACCTCCGCTTAGCATTTGTCCCATTATGAGTCAATGAGTGAGTTCCGAAGTCCAGATAGCGAACTTTAGATGCCTCTCTGTCCTGGTTTATAATGCCCTCCACATCTGTCCGCTCCCCTTCCAACTATTCATCCACAACGCTGTCCCTTTAGTCAGCCCTTGCTTACTCCAGGCAGGACTTTGAGAAGAGGTTTAATCAATGTGGTCCCACTGGGAGGAGGAACAGATGTCTGGCTTTGGGGCACTGACATGAGGTTTAGGCTTGAGTGTGTAAGAGGTATGCATAAGTGGTCTTGGCCACGGTGTGGTCCCATCAAGGCAGGTCTTTATCCTGGGTGTATTTCAGCTCTATATCCCCTACACAGACACAGAAATAAAAGGCTTCTTAGAAAGGGGGCCTCAGTGTGTGGTATACATGCATGTAATCCTAGCCCCGGGGAGAATGAGCAGGAGGTTCTAGACTTGTAGCAGGCTTGTTCTTTGGGCTGTCAATCAGTTCTCAAATCAAGACGCAGAGACTTATTATCAGTTATGAATGCTCGGTCTTATCTTATGCTCACCCCACTTGCTCTTATATCTTAATTGAACCTGTTCTTTTCATCTACACTTTGCCTTGGGGCTTTTTACCTTTCTTTCATCCTGTATGTCCTGCTCCACGTCTGGCTAGCTGGTGGCTGCCTGGCTGGCCGGCCACAAGTAGCTCTTCTTTTTCTCCCTTGTTCGCTCTTTTCTCTTGAGCCTAAATTCCTCCTCCTACTTATTCTCTCTGCCCACCAGTCCTGCCTAGCCCTCTTCTGCCTAACTATTGGCTGTTCAGCTTTTTATTAGACCAGTCTGGTACCTCAGCAGGCAAGGTAAAACAGCAACACATCTTTACATAGTTAAAATAATATTCCACAACATAAATAAATCTAACACATCTTTACATAATTAAAATAATATTCCACAACATAGACCAGCCTAGGCTATCTAGTAAAATCATGCTTCAAACAACAATTAAATAAAATAAAGTAGGGACTGGAGAGATGGCTCAGAGGTTAAGAGCATTGCCTGCTCTTCCAAAGGTCCTGAGTTCAATTCCCAGCAACCACATGGTGGCTCACAGCCATCTGTAATGGGGTCTGGTGCCCTCTTCTGGCCTGCAGACATACACACAGACATAATATTGTATACATAATAAATAAATAAATATTAAAAAAATAAAGTAAAAGTAAAATAGCCCCATTCCTACTCTGGTGGAGCCACAGAGCATTCTGGAGACTGACAGGTGAGGCGACCATTCAGGCTGAGCACTTCAGATGGTGTCTGGGGCTGCTGTCTGGATCAAGCTGACTAGGTTTTAGAGCCAGTCCTATCAGTTATCAGCCCTAGACCTTGGGGAAGCTATTTACCTCTGGGTCTCAGCTTTCGTTCCTGTAAAATTAAGCCAAAGCTAAAAGGTGACTTGCCAGGTAAGATGTATCCACTGGCACGGTTGTGTCAGGAAGGTTGGTTGTGTGACATTATTCCTGGATAGACATTAGCAAGCAACCACTCTACACATCCTGGATCAGGAACTGAAAACAGACCAAGGAAGGACACCACCAACACCTAACTTGGCGAACCAATGGGTTTGACTGGGGTTACTTGCAGGACTATGGGTCCAGTAAGGAACACTTACAGAAGCAGAAATGACTCAGACAGCCGCATCACCAAAGCCACCCAGCATGGGTGACAGTTCATGAAAGCCAGAAGTCTGATGTTTATGGCACCACTTACAGGCAGCTCAGTAGGTTGAAGAGTGTCTCTTCCAGGCACTGTAGCCATTTGAGCCTCTTCTCAGAAGCAGAACTGGCCTCTGCCTCTCCTAGGCAGCTCACCTGGTCTGAGAGATTGTGTCTCAGCAGGCTTTCCTGCTTATATATGCTTAGGAGGAGAGAAGGACTCCGAGAACCTTGCTCAGTTTCAGGGACTTCCTGAAGCCTTTGAGTTGGTTACTTCCTAAGTTTTATGAGCTTCCGTGTAGAATGAAATGTTTCAGCTCCCTTTTTACATCCTGGGACTTAACAAGTTTACCCCTTTTCTCCAGGATGGAAGGTTTTAACCTAAGAGGAAATTGCTACGCAACAGAGTTAGGAGGGTAACCAACCAATTTCTGACTGGATTGGACGCCAATCCACAGCAGGGAATTTTGTGCCTGGTACCATAAACTTGGTCAAAACCTCATGACCTTAGGGAGGAGCCTACTATTGCTTTGCTAGAAGAACAAGGAGTCAAACTGCCTTCTCAATATGTATATTTAGACCTACAGATTGGTGCTTCCCTTTGTGACATCAGTTAATGCTGGGACTCCAACTGCTCACAGTGCTGAATAGGGGATTTCTGAGCGCTCAGCTCTGCATGGGACAGCTTGCCAACCCCTTCAAGATTCAGAAACACTGGGGGATGTTGCAGGTCCAGAGCTAAACTATCTTGAGCTATCTTAACTCCCTACATAGCTGTTTATTGACTACCTCTGTATGTCTTAGCATCCCTGTGAGTAGTAGGTAAATTCTTTTGGAATCATGAGCATCATCTTCCTTCCTCCAGCACAAAGGCCAAGAATGTCATCATCGAGTACCTCGGGCCTAAGACGATTTTCCAGCTTTGCTATAACATGCCTTCCAGGGGCTGCCACCAGTGTATTTGAAAAGTGTCTGCATTTATGACTTTCTCTGTTATGCTATTATAAAATTTTTGTGGAACTGGTATCACATTGGAACATGGAATTTGGGAAAATCTAAATTTATGTTCTAGGGCCACAATCACTTTGGCTCTATAATAAATTATCTCCTGTTCCCTCTGAGGTGATGGATGCACTTTTGTGTATCCCATTTTAAAATTAAGGGGTACACACAAGTTATTCTTTTTCATGCCAAACAATATACCAATAGCATCCCTGACCCTTGTGAAATATGGTATGGTCATGTAGCACAGGATAGTTGACCTGGCTTCCAACTTGAGGTCTTCCTGCCTCTGCTTTCTGTGTGCTGGGATAACAAGTGTGTGCTTCCATTACTGTAAGTGTGTGCCACTGTGCTTTGTCAATAAATTCTTTATTGCCAAAATATCCTAAAAACCAATTGTATAAACCAATTGTGGTAGTGCAGACTTGCTATCTCCACTTGGGAAGTTAAACAGGAAGCTCTTGAGTTGGATGCCAACCTTGGCTTCATAATTGGATCTCATCTCAAAAAACATCTTGCATGGCAGGGGAGACGGCTCAGTGGTTAAGCACTGGCTGCTTTTCCAGGGGATCTGGGTTCAGTTCCCAGCACCCACATGGCAGCTCACAGCTGTCTGCAACTCCAGTTCCAGGGGATCCAGCATCCTCACACAGACATACATGTAGGCAAAACACCAAAGCAAAAGAAGTTTTTTTAAAATAAAAAAACAAACAAATAAATAAAACCATCATGCAAGTAGATGTTATCAGTTGAATCATTAATTCTTCAACAGGAATATTGATGCCCAGTAGGGTGGTGCTCCCTTGCAGTCCCAGCACTAGGGTGGTTGAGGCAGTAGGACCAGGAGTTTAAAGGCATCTTCAGCTCCAAAGCAGAGGTGAGAACAACCTGCATTTTAAGACAAACATAACTCCAGACAGATGTCCTGAGAAAGGGATCCAGCTCTGATCTGGAACTCATCATTCTTCTATTTTAGCCTCTCACACCCTGGGCTGCCAGCTTGTGACATCAGCACTTAGTGCCGTAGCCTTTTGTGTAGTTATTCATCTTACCAACTTTGATTTTCTTTACCGTATAGCTTTTCTGCTCTAATTGCCACTTTTCTGTTGCCCTAAGGCGTGGGTCTGGAGGGTGGGGGAATGGTGAGAGCAGCTCAAAGGAAAAACTATTGGCACCTTGGACTGTTTTAAAGAATCCCAATGGTCCGGGTGATGGTGGCTCATGCCTTTAATTCCAGCATTGGGGGTGGGGGTGGAGGCAGGTAGATATCTATGAGTTCAAGGCAAGCCTGGTCTACAGAGCAAGTTCCAGGATAGGCTCCAAAGCCACAGAGAAACCCTGTCTCGAACCACCCCTCAAAAAAAAAAAATCCCAATGGGCATGGCAGGATGAAATGAGAATGTCAGGGGAGACTGTACCAAGGCTGTCTAGATGCCTTCACACTTTGAAATCTATATGCTTCCTTGTATAAACAAAATATAGGGACTCCTGAAGGGCCAATGGCAAAGAGAAGCAAATGCTTTTAATCAGGAGGCTTAGCTGAGTATCTCTTACAGCAGCAGCTGTGGCTTGGCCCCACGGGAAGGATAAAAGGTCCCTGGCAGTCATGGGCATGTTTTCACAGCATGTTATTCTCTGCATGGCTGGGCACAGCCTTAGGCACACACCAGGAAGTCTGGCCAGTTTTCCTGGTGTGACGTTGTCTCCTCCATATTTAAACATTCCTCATGGAGGGAGGGAGGGGCAGAATAGGAGGTTGCTCAGGAGACTCTCAGGAAAATTTGAAGAACTCAGAAGAAAATCATAAGATTCGCCTCTGTGGAATTCCTCACAAGCCATAAAATATACGAATCTGCCCACCAAGCTAGTCATGGTTAGACTAGGTTCTTTGGCCAAGGCTTGGTCCACTACCTGAACTGAGAGGATATTTGTTCATATTACTCCAGGAAAAGTTACAAAACAAGTTTGAACAAGAAGGATGCCTTGTCCCACTTTTGATTTCTAGTCAGTCAGCAAGAGTGGGACTAGTATCTGTAACACGTGATGCTATATGGTTCATAGGAAAAATGGTTTCCTTGTGATGTGGATCCTTTCCTTCCCCAACTCCAGCTGTTCCTCTGCCTGTAGTTGTATGTGCTGTGTAGTCATTTGCTCAACATGCTCCCCTTAAGTTCAAGGTGCCTGCTGGACTAGTTTCCTACTGCTACTGTAACAGAACGCCACAGACTTAGTGGTGGCTTAAAACAAGTAAGAAAGGAGGAGGAGGAGGAGGAGGAGGAGGAGGAGGAGGAGGAGGAGGAGGGGAGGAGGAGGAAGGGAGAAGGAGGAAGAAGAGGAGGAGGAGGAAGAAGAGGAGGGGAGGAGGAGGAAGAAGAGGAGGGGAGGAGGAGGAAGAAGAGGAGGGGAAGAGGAAGAAGGGAGAAGGAGGAAAAAGAGGAGGAGGAGGAGGAGGAGGGGAGGAGGAGGAAGGGAGGAGGAAGAAGAGGAGGAGGAGGAAGAAGAGGAGGGGAGGAGGAGGAAGGGAGAAGGAGGAGAAAAGCATTCTCTTACAGTTCCAGAGGCTGATGGCCTGACATGACGCACTGGCGAGCCCTGCTCCCTCTGAAGCTTCTGAACTCCTCCCTGTTTTGCCTGTTTTGATGATCACCAACAGTCATTGGTTGTTCTTTGACTTGTGACTGTATCACTCCAAACTCTGCCTCTGCCTTCAGATTTCCTCTGTATCTGTATGTTATGGGCTAAATTACTCCCTCCTCCAAATTCATATGTTGAAGTGCTAATTTACAGAACCTCAGAATATGACTTTGTTGCCTGAGTGTTTTTACAAAGTTAAAATGAAGACGCTAACTGGTCTAAATGGTCTCTAACTCTATTCAACTTGCCTGTTATAAAAAAGAAAATGGTTCACATATGTGTGCAACAAACACACACACACGTGCTTGTGAGCATGCACACATGCACTCATGCACACATGCACACACGTACACAGATGAAGCCAGAGACGAGGATATACCTTTATTAACTAAGGACTGTCAAAGATGTAAAACCAGCAGGAAGGGCTTTCCTCTCAGCCAAAACAACCAACTCTGCCAACACCCTGACTTGGGACTTGTTGCATCCCGAACTGTGAGGGAATATATTTCTCTTGTTTAAGTCACTCAGTTTATAGACAGTCATCATCCCTTTGCTGTCTGCAGAGAATCAGTTCCAGCCATTTCCAGTAGGTACCGAAATCTAAGGATGAGGGCTGAAGGTTTAACTCAGTGGTAGAACATATGCCTAGCATATGTGATACATTGGGTTTAATCCCCAGCATTTAAAAAAAATCCAGAAACACTAATATTCCATATATAATGTCCCTGCATTTGCACAGAGCCTATATGTCCAATCCCATGCATGTACTTAATCACTGCTAGATTACTTAAAATAACTAATATAATTGCTATATAAATAAATAGTCATATTCTATTTATAGACTAGAAAGACAGGAATAACGAATCTGCATATATTCAGTCCAATTAAAATATATGTGTATACACGTATGCATACTGAGTCTGTATGTATGCTTTGTAGTGTTGAGTATTAGACCAATGGTTTCACTCATGCTAGCAACTGCTCAGACCTTACAAAATATTTTTGACTTGCAACTGGTTGAGTTTGTGGAAAGATTAAATTTTTTTCAGTTCTGGGGATCAGAAATAGTAATCTCTTTTTGAATTCACCAATTATATTTCCTGTCCTCTTAATATCCTATTTGTATATTTCACCAAAAATTTTAAAGCATCATTTGGTATTTAAAAACATATTCGCAGGGGCTGGCGAGATGGCTCAGAGGTAAAGAGCACTGGCTGCTCTTCCAGAGGTCCTGAGTTCAATTCCCAGCAACCACATGGTGGCTCACAACCTTCTATGAGATCTGGTGCCCTCTTCTGGCTGGCAGGCATACATGCAGACAGAACATTATATACGTTATAAATAAATAAATTAAAAAACATGTTCACAGAAACTCTTCTATGTCAAGGGTGCAATGTGTCTGTCATCTGTTTTCTCCAGTTATCTTCCATTTGTATTCTTTTCTTTAAAAATGTATTGCCATGACAGGCAGAATTTTCAAAATATTAGATAGACTAATAATGCTCTTTAATGGTTTTTAATGCGGGTATCTTGCCTAATACTTCTGCTTCACTAAAGCAGAAGTCATACTACTTTAGTTTTTGAAACACAGTTCAGTTATAGAGCTCAGGATAGCCTGGAACTTGCAATTGGCCTTCTCAACCTTCTGAGTACTAACTAGATGCTGTATCCAAGCAGTGGAAGCCAAATGTGAGGCTATTACTGATTATACAGTGGGACTCTCTTAAATATCAACCAAACAAGTACAAAACGCTCCCAAACCAAGATCTTTATCAACCTTTTTTGTTTTGTTTGTTTTTCTAGACAGAGTTTCTCTGTGTAAGAGTTCTAGCTGTTCCGGAACTCACTTTGTAGACCAAACTCACTTTGGAGAGTTCAGGTTGGCCTTGAACTCACAGAGATCCTCCTGCCTCTGCCTCCCAAGTGCTGGACTTAAAGGCATGCACCACCATGCTTGGTCAAACTTTTTTTTTAATCTCTGAATTGATTTGTTTTCTTTACTTTATAATATTTATTTGTAGATTTATTTGTAGATTTTTCCCCCCAGACTATGCAATTGTTTGCCTGAGCTTTTACAATAGCCCTGGATTGCAATCGAGACAATATAGTGTTTGTGTGTGTACACGAATTATATATATCTTTAAAATAAAAGAAATAAGTTAAGTAGCAGTCAATCCCAACACTTGAGAGGCAGAGGCAGGCAGATCTCTGTAAATTCAAGGCCAGCCTGGTCTACAGATTCCAGGTTCCAGGACAGCCAGAGAGGGCTACACAGGTTACCCAGGACCTCACCCAGGATAGCTATGTGCCCCATCATTGAGCACTATCCCCAAGGTCTAACTGTCAGGAAGAGAAATTCAAGCATCTCACTTAAAGGAAAGGCTATGAAACAGGGAGAGGAGACAAGCAAAAAATCTCTGGGCTAAGACATCATCTGCGGTTGCGCAGAGATGAACACAGACGTGTTCCAGAGGCTGGACTTTTCCACCTAAAATGATCGCTCGTATTGCAAGGAATGGAAGGCCAGCTGGACTGTGAAAACAAAGGGTGTCTGCAGAGGAGCTGCCCAACCAGGAGGTGCGGGTTATCCCTAAGGCTACAAGCAGAGGGCAGTACCAAGACACTACCACCCGTAAGTCCTAGCGGCTGCGGGGCACACAACGGGGCGCACAGGAGAAGCGGGATTGGCTCCAGTTCGGAGAATAGGCGGGGCCTCGGGAGGCGGACATCGGGTATTGGCTCTCGCGCGGTTGATGGGTGGGGCCTCTGGAGGGGGTGTGTGTGGTGGGGTCTCGCACTTGCGCAGGCTCAGTCGAGCAGTGGGTGGGTGTCTCCGTGAGCCCGGAAGGCAATAGGAGGCTGGGACCCCGGCAAATGCGGATGCGGGAGCCGGGCGGGCGCGTCCGCGGGAGCTAGCGGCTGACTGCACAGCAGGATCAGGAGCCCGTGGCCTGGCGCCGGGCAAGTGAGCGCGGGAGGTGGCACTGGAGGTTCGGGCGGGCTGGCTCCGAGGTGCGCGGCGCTCAGGCCTCGGGCGGCAGATTACGATCCGCGTTGGGCTCAGGGCAGGAGGCCCCAGAGGGCGTGGGTGAGGGGCGGCCGGGCCGGTCAGTGTGGAAGCCCCGCATCTGCCGACCCTCAGGTGCAGCTTTCGCGGTGCGATCCGAGGTTCTCCGGCTTCGGAGCGGTTAGAATCTGGTTGCAGCAGCACACGCGTCCCGTGTGGCCTTGACCGAAATACCCAGGGGAGGTGTGAACCAAACACACGCCTCTTCTCCCGGTGGTTGCGCGAGGCCAAGCTTACCCTGCTGTAGGTACTCCGTGGACGGGAGCTCTTGGGGAGCAGCCCGCTGCAGCATTCTTGCTGGCTCTGGCTAGTTCTTTCGTGCAGGTTGGCATTGGGGATACTTTTATTTCTGAACCTTTCTAATGTTGTAATACTATCAACTGGAGTTGCTTAATGCAGGAGCCTGTTATTTTACAGCGGCCAGAGTGGGATTCTGTAGTCTCTTCCTAGAATTCTGTAGTTTCCCCTTGCGAAGGCTGACTTGGAAACCTGTCTCAGGTATGGAATGAATTAGTTTAATGAAACTCAGCCAATTCACACTTTGCTCAAGGTGGAAGATCACTGGTGGGACCGGCAACGTGAGTTGTTTTGCTGTTTAACCGATCTAACGTGGCATTTAATCTGTCACCTGTAACAGCGTGTAAACACGAATATAAAATCCTCTACATTACAACCAATGCTCAAGCAAATATTGTGGGCGGTGTTAGTTACTGCCTGGTGAAGTCATCATAATTAACTGAATGGATATTTGGAAATACAGTTTCTAGTAAAATCATCTCCACAGAGTCCGAGTGCTTAGCAGGTCGTTAGTCATTTGGGAGTTGTTGGCTGCTTTGTAAGGTTGTATGTTAAAAGCAGACCTGTGCAGGTATTGATGGTGGCGCACGACAGAGTGGTAGCATTAGGCTTTAGATCTGAATGCAGGCACGGAACAAAGGGGAAACTGAAAGGTTTCCTATGCACTGTATTGCCCACAGCCAGAGTGATAAAAACAAACAAACAAAAACCCACAACTATTGGGCCAAGAGAGCAACTCCAGCGAACTTTTAAAGTGCTGAACTTGGGATGAAATGTGTAAGGTCACAAGAATAGTGGAAGTTCTGGGGAAACTTGTAGTGACCCAAAGGAAGGACTCTTGAGTTGTTCTGAACGTGTTCTCTACATTGTATGAGATTTGTTGCTGAGGATTATTTAGAGATGGGATGCTGTGGAAGAAGCTTCTTTACACCCAGGGCCCTCTTGGCCATGTGGGAAAGTTGAGCAGGTTAAAGTAAGAACCTAGGAAAAGCAGTGAGTGTCCTTTAGAGGGGTGTCTCCTTCCTGCGATTTCCCCACAGTGAGGGAGAGGGGTGAGCCCATTGGGTTTCACTGTGACTTTTCTTTTAGAAATTGTATGGCTGGGTTGTGGCAAGGTCTAATCCTTCTGTAGAAAACACTTTATGGTTTCTCGCTCCTTGAAAATGTCTCAGGAGTCGAAGCTTCACAGCCTTTCAGAAGCCACAAATGCTGATAAAGGTTCCGCAGCTTTTAAAAGAGGAGTTTTAAGCCTTCAGGAGCAATGACAAATGGTTAAGAGGGCTGCTGCTGTGGCAGAAGACCAGAGTGCAGAGGTGCACATCCACCTGTATGTAACTCCAGGTTCAGGGGCCCTGCCATCCTCTTACAGCCTCCATGGGATTCGTAGTTATGTGTGTGTGTGTGTGTGTGTGTGTGTGTGTGTGTGTGCACGCACACACACACACACACACACATTTAAAAATAATAAAAACAAAAAATTAAGTCTTTTGCTTAAAAACAGCAGATAACATAGAAAAACTGGGGCTGGAGAGATGGCTCAGTGGTTAAGAGCATTGCCTGCTCTTCCAAAGGTCCTGAGTTCAATTCCCAGCAACCACATGGTGGCTCACAACCATCTGTAATGAGGTCTGGTGCCCGCTTCTGGCCTGCAGAAACTGTATACGTAATAAATAAATAAATAGAAAAAAAAATAGAAAAACTGAAGTGCTGCTGACTTTCATTAAAGCAGCCTTTTTCTTATTTGACCATATCTATAGAAAAAACACATAGAAATTAGTTTTGTATTGATTTGTGAATTTGTGTTTTGCCAATTTGATATACACAAATATAATTTGTCAGGTAGTTGCTTACTCTGATCATTTTATATAAATGGTCACATATAAATCCTAAGATTAGAGAGTGAAAAAAAAATCACAATTTTTTTTTGTGTGTATGTTTTTTCCAGACAGGTTTTTTCTGTGTAGCCTTGGCTGTCCTAGAACTCACTTTGTAGACCAGGCTGGCCTCAGACTCACCGAGATCCACCTGCCTCTGCCTCCTGAGTGCTGGAATTAAAGGTTTGCGCCACCCTGGCAGGCTTAAAATCACTAATCGCTAAATATCTATGAATAATTGTTACATGTATGAATATCTGTTAATAGCTTAGAATGTTTTAGATAAAACATAATCTTGGTTTTTAACTTCCCTTTGAACTCACTGTGGAAGACTCACTGTCTTCTTTCCTTCCTTCCTTCCTTCCTTCCTTCCTTCCTTCCTTCCTTCCTTCTTTCTTTCTTTCTTTCTTTCTTTCTTTCTTTCTTTCTTTCTTTCTGTTTTAAATAGGATCTTTCTACATAGCCCTGACTGTCCCAGAACTCAACCTGTACTCCAGGCTGGCCCCAAACTCACAGAGATCTGCCTGCCTCTGCCTCCCAAGTACTGGGATCAAAAGCGTGCTCCATCACACCAGTGACTCGGTGTCTTTTATGCTTGGATTAGAAAAGGTGTTATAATCAAGGTGATTCCATGAGTCATCTTTTTAAAAAACTTACTTTTAAATTATGTGCGTATGTATGCGGGGGGTACCCGCATGCACTCGAGTGCAGGTGCCCTCAAAGAGTCTTGAAGAAGACAGCAGGCCCTCCTAGTGCTGGAGTTACAGGTGGTTGTGAGCTGCCCGACCTGGGTGGTAGGAACAGAACTAGCGTTCTCTGGAAGAGCAGTACGTGTTCTTAACCCCTGAACCGTCTCCCTAGCCTCCATGCCTTTAGTGCATCTTAGTAGTACTTGGAGTTCTTTATAATCCAAAATACACCAACAGTTTTAGGTTTGAGTGGCGAACAATCTAAAAGTTGTATAATAGCAAAATTTGAGTGCCATCCCTTCCTTCTCTCTGATTTTCAGAGATTGCCTCCAGCAGTTATATCACACCCCTGACTGTATTCCATTGCCATGCATAGAAACCTTTCTTCTTCTCTAACATCTTGGGAAAGCAATCTGTGGCTCCCGACTTTTTCCAAAAGGGGTTGACAGTCTCTCACTGTTGAGCGCCTTTGGTCATCCAAGGGGCGAAGGCACTCGTTGAGGAGAGTGTTAAAACTGGGCTAGGCCTGGGGAGCAAAACACAGCCAAATCCCTAATAGCTTTGCAGGAGCAGGCTGCTCGCTGTAGCTCTGTCATACGCGCCTCCTGTGCCTGTTAGCGTCTGCGCGCTTCTGTTAGTTCCTTAGTGCTGCAGCCTCTCCGTGCTGTGTTTACTGCGCACCTAAGTGCAGACGCACTCTGCCTTGTGAAACCAACCCCGAAGCAGTGCCTTCCTTGTGCGGTCCTGGTCTCTGCTTCTAGGTGAGACTCTCTGATAAACTGAATGAGTCTTCAGACTGTGGACCTACTAGCTTGTGTAAACGAGTAAATAAACTTTGCTCCCACACAGCAGGCCAGCATATCCACACACATTCACAATTCCTTTGGAGGAAACTGGTTTAAATTATGTTTTCGCTTTCTAAAATCTAACTATAAAATTGGGTTTTAAATTTCACCCTGAATATTGATGCTGCCATCGTGTTTGCTTTGGAGGTTTCCGTATTCACTGGGCCAAGCTGTTTGTCTAACATTGATGTGCTCCCTGAAGCACTGCCGCAGACCCACGGGGCTTCTGTGTTCCAGGCTGAGACACTCGGGAGTGGGACTGGCCTTAGCCTCTAATGTGCAACTCAAAGATGATGTAATATTCCAGATAAACTCGGGTTTATTACCCTGTTTTAATAAACTTATTTTTAAGAAATTATAAATGCTTAAGATAGAAAAGTGGAATTGGCTAATTTGTGTGTTCAAACTCTTTCTGAAAACAAAGCCTGCCTCTCTGCTGTACTTAACTGTAGCTTCATCAGAGCATGCAGGCAACTTCTGAAAGGATTGCAAAGTTTAAAAAGCCCTTTGTAGCTGTCTTTGTTGCTCCCAACCTCTCTCTGCTGCTTTCTGCTTTTCTCTTTCCTGGCTGCTAATTGGATTGCAGACTGTTGCTAACCATGGCATCTGGAGATGACAGTCCTATCTTTGAAGATGATGAAAGGTAAATGCTTTGTTTTGCAATAAAACTAGCCTTTGACAGTCCTGGAATTGTTAGGATAGGTCTGGAGAGTTCGGTGTCTGTTGGAGGCATGGTCTGTGTCATTGCAGAAGGCAGAGTCTGCTTTCTGACTTACACGAGGATGTGGCCACCGTATATGTGGCATTGTCTTCCATCGATTCTTGGCACAGAAGTCATGCATGCAGAACATTATTTAGAGCATGCAAAGTAAGAGCAAAGATTAAAACGAGCAAAGAAGGAAACACAGAGAGAGCGGTGTTGGAGTCGGAGTCCTGGATTTGCAGCCAGCTGTGACCCCATTATTGCAGAACATGTTACTTCTCAAAACTAATAATCTGTATCAGTATCAAATTCTTCCATTACAGTTTTTGAATACCAAATTGGAACAGCTTTTTTGTTGTTTTTGTTGATGTTAAAACAAATCCCAAGGCACTGGTTCTGAAAAGTTTGAAGAGTTTTTGTTTGGGATTGATCTGATCTGAAAAAGGAAAAACACGTTTTTTGTGGAGATGGTCATCAAGTGGAGACTTTTACTGACCTTTCCCTGTACTAGACCAGCCTAGCCCAGAGTGCTGGCAGGGATTAAGTCTTAATCTTATTAGCATTAAGGTGACTTTGGGATTATTAGACTATACCTGTGCATAGTTGTCTCTTGAGGAATGAGCCAGTGAGAGAGAGAAAACAGTTACATGTACTGTGAGTGGGATATCAAGAAATATCATTTTATTATTTTATAATTTTAGGACCTTTGAAAATCTGGTATTGTCATGGTGGGAGAATTTAGTCATTCTCTTACTGTTTTTGCTCATTTTAATGGCTTTGTTTTATTCCTTTAGCCCTCTTTATAGCCTGGAAAAAATGACAGACCTTGTAGCTGTGTGGGACGTTGCATTAAGTGATGGAATCCACAAGATTGAATTTGAGCATGGGACCACATCCGGCAAACGAGTTGTGTACGTGGATGGGAAGGTAGGAAAACGTGTGATTTTGTACAATGTGACAATGAAGCTTGGTTTTGTCAGTGTAGCTTCTTAAAAAGTAAGGATTTTTTTTCTGACTGTGGTTGTTTTTCATTTATATGGTTGTTACAGAATACGCAGACTATAACATCTAACATTTAAACTTAGAATGACCACTTTGTGGAACCTTGACATGAAATAATAAAAATATAAATAGTATTGCCATTTGGACAGTCTTAATTTTTACATTATTTAAAAAATTAAATACTAAATTTTCTGTTTGCATTTATGAAACTTTTATACATTATTATCTAGGAAGAAGTAAGAAAAGAATGGATGTTCAAGTTGGTGGGCAAAGAAACCTTCTGTGTTGGAGCTGCAAAAACCAAAGCCACCATAAATATAGATGCTGTCAGTGGTTTTGCATATGAGTACACGCTGGAGATCGATGGGAAAAGCCTTAAGAAGTACATGGAGAACAGATCAAAGACCACCAACACCTGGGTGCTGCACTTGGACGGCGAGGACTGCAGAGTGGTTCTGGGTGAGTCGGGGCTGCTTCTGCAGAACCCTTTGGCCTTGATGATGTCCTGCCCCACAGACTGCTGTGGGCGCTTTCACTTGAGAGGAAATGTAAGCCCAGTTGTACTTCTCCCTTCCTGCAGGAATGGGGAGTCATTTAACCCACTGGGTTTTGTATATAGTGTCGTAATTGCAGGCACTGATTGTTTGGTTTTTCTCTTTATAAATAAAAAGCAGTTAGAAATTTAAGATCCATCACTAGGGCAAGCATCTTCAGCAGGTAATAGTAGGTCTAGGGTTCCATTAGATCTGAGCCATCCAAGTCCAGCTAAAAGTAGGCTTTTAAGAAGTAACCTTTTCACTATTCTGGTATCCCCATATTATGAAATTAAAATGGTTTAATAAATCATCTTAATTCATTTATTTAGATCCTATTTATTAACTGCCTCTGAAAAGGAAGGTAGTCTGTCTACCAGGGATTGAGGATGCACAGACAGAAGGAACTTTGACCGTGCCGTAGTGGTCCACATTCTAGTTGGATGCTAGCAAATAGGGTTTTTGTTTGAATTTTTTTTTAGATGAGAAAATGTTTATTATCTGATAAATCACATAAAAAATCTAAAAGCCAGGCATGGTGGCTCATACCTGAAATACCGACCCTCCAGAGACTGAGACAGGAGAACCAGAAGGTTGAAGTTAACTGGGCTACAGAGTAAAACTATCCTTAAAATGGGGGGAAGAAAATAAAAGAACCTAAATTAATTACTTACTATAAAAAGTCAGCTTAGCTTGTGGTGTGACCTGGGTTTTGCTGATTGAATACCTGTGGATTGTTAAACTCTTCCATATTTTCTGCAAAGTGATACCTAACTGAAGAATTGTCAGATTGAGTTTTTATTGGATTTTCTTTCTGGTAAAACCAACTTACAGTTTGCTGGTATCTTGAAGCATACAGTTTATCATTCTCTTTCTCTTCTGTATTAGTAGATTCTGGAGGAACAGAATCTAATAGAGTGAACGTGTGTGTGTGTGTGTGTGTGTGTGTGTGTGTGTGTGTGTGTGTGTGTATGAGAGAGATTTATCAGATTGGCTTATCTGCTATGGTCTGGGTATTCCACTAATGTCGGTCCCACACTGGCGAGGCTGAAGTTCTGGTTCATTCGGTGAATCTGATGCCTTAGCAGTACGCCACTGAAGGCCTGGAGAACTCTTGGAGACCCCACTGGTCTCAGTCCACAGTGGAAGCCTGCTGAAGCTGGGCCCTGATATCACTGAAGGATGACGCAGCAGCATCAGGGTGGATACACTTACGTAGAGCGAAGGCAGAGCTTCCTTTAACCCTTTGCACCAGGGGTTGCCACTGGGACGTGCCGCCCACATTCAGCTTGGATCTTCCCAATTACCTGATCAGGAACGTTATGACATGCCCAGTGGCTTACCTTCTGGTTAGTTCCAGATCCAGATAAGTTGACACTAGGATTAAACGTAATACTCAATGCCTAGACCATTCATCCATCAGTTGTTGCCAGCTCTGGTTCTTGGATTTCTTCATTCTTCACTTCCTATCTAGACGTTTGTCTAACTAGAAACTCCCAGTCACATGCCCGTTGCACAGACCCGCATTTCCTGTAGAAGTGCAACATAGCTTTGCTACTCCCTGCAGTCTCCAGCCTTCAAACTGCTGAATTGTTTCCAGTTTTAAATCATTGTTAACACAGAAATAAACAATTTACTTCACTGTAGTACGTTGCAGTTACCATGTTCATTAATCTTTAAAATGTCCCTTATTGGGAGAGGGGAATTTGTGTACGTGTGTGTTTATTCTGAGACTGGGTTTTGCTCTGTCTCTGCTGGCCTGGTGCTCACTGTCACCCAGGCTGATTTGAAACTTTTGTTAATACTCCTGCCTCTGCCTCCCAAATGCTTGGATAACAGGTTTGAGTCATAAAAATGTACGGTTTTGAACCACTGAGGGACTCCTTGTTCAAGTGGTCCCTGAATCCTTGTTTATAACAGTAGCAGAATTATAGTTATGAAGTAGCAACAAAATAATTTTATGGTTGGGGGTCGCTACAACCTGAGCAACTGTGCTAAAGGGTCGCATCATTAGGAAGGCTGAGACCCACTGAGCTAGAGAGCCAATGCAATTGAATATTTTTTGTTCTGATTGTTGAAATGGCCTCAAAATCCAGTGCTGGCTCATTATTATATGACATTGCTTATGTATGTCCATGGTCTTTCAAATGTATTCTATTTTTCGTTTATGGTTTTGGATTAGCCATGTTCCTCATGGGCACATCAGAGAACCCTTGTAGATAATTTGGATAATCTGAATATGTGTGCACATTCAGTAAATAGACTAATGGCCAGTTCTCACTGCCACTGTCATTGGTCTCAGCACTGGATGCTCAGCTATGTATTGAAATCTGCCGGGTTTCCCTGCATCTGACCATGAGGGAATCACATTCAGACTGCCTTTGGGGTGACCAACCCTGCACATACCTTGAGGTCACCACTGCCTTCCCCTTGTCACATTTAGCCCACCTCAAAAACTCCCTGTAGTTTAAATGAAGCGCCATCTGACTGAGGAAGTATTGAGAAGAGAGGCCCCTTTGGCTTGTGCCCCTGCCGCAGGTGGCCTGCCAGTCACACCCTTGGCTGGACCTTCACACATGACCCATGGGCAGCCTTGTCCTTGGAGCCTGGTGCCCATGCAGGTCACAAACACAGGCTCTCGCTCTGCTTCCTCATCGGGCTCCTTGGAGATCACAGTCTTCTTCCAGCCAACTCTTGGGACACTAATGTTGACCGGCAGTGTTGGGGACTCCCACCTGGCAGTCAACTATGGTAGCAAACTGCGGCATGAGGTTGCCGCAGCAGCCCTGTGTTCCCTGTGTCTCCACACTGTAGAGTGCACATGCTTAATCTATTTTTTCTTACAATCTAATAGTATTTCCAAAGTAAAATGACTATAAAATAGGATTATTGTCCTGTCCAGCAAGCAGCTAAAAGCTGAGTTCCTACTGTCTGCCTTCTGCAAACCCAAGGCCTATGGTCGTTACGCCATCATCCAGGGAGCTCTGTCAGTGCGGGAGGCAGAAGTCATCTAGTCAGTGAGGCTAAATCACATTTCCGATGTTGGTTTTATTTGTTAGTCAGTTTCCTAGGAACCAGGTCCTCCTCATTCCCTCATTCGTTTGTCTGTAACCCCTTTAAAAAGATTGTCCTTTAGAATCTGTTTTAACAAGATTTTTATCACGCTGTGATGAGACTGTGACTTTCTCTTAAAAGATTTCTAAGTCAAGCATGGTGGTACACACCTTAATCCCAGCACTCTGTGAGTTTGAGGCCAGCCTGGTCTTCCGATTTTAGGACAGCCAGAGCTACACAGAGAAATCCTTTCTCAAATCTCAACAAAAGAAAAGATTTTTAAAAACCTGGTTTCATGTATGAACAGAGTTTCTTCAAATTTTGAGTTTCAAAGATGTTGAAAGTTTTGAGTTTTAGAACAGCGATTGCAGTTTAGAAATATAGTGAATTCAGCTTTTAAAAAAAGAGGTTTACCTTTGATATAGAACTATAACTTTTGGAATTTATGTTGCTTTTACAGAGAAAGATACTATGGATGTATGGTGCAATGGCCAAAAAATGGAGACAGCAGTAAGTTACCATTTACGTATTCCTAGTGTGTGTGACTAACAGTTCCTCATTCTAGACAAGGGGTTTGGCTGTGGGGAGGATGAGAGCTGCGGTTGGGGTCAACTGCCAGACATGCACAAGGGCTTGAGTTAGGATTCCCAGTGCCATGTAAAAGGCATATTCATACACACACACAGAACATCTGTAACTCTAGTTCCAAGGGGTCCAGTGCCCTCTTCTGACCTCCGCTGGCACCAACCACACATGTGGTGCACAGACATACATGCGGGCAAAGTATGCAGACACATAAAATTTAAAAATACATAAAAATAAAACTTGGGGTTTTTTTTGTTGTTTTTTTCTTTTGAGACAAGGTTTCTCTGTGTAGCCCTGGCTGTTCTGCTGTCCTGGAACTCACTCTGTGGACCAGGCTGGCCTTGGACTCAGAGATCCACCTGCCTGTGGTATCAAAGGTGTGCACCACAACACCTGCTTCTCAAAGCGTTGTTGTTGTTGTTGTTGTTAAAATGAATCTTAACACAGTAAATCAAGGCTAGGGTTGTAGCTCAGTAGTAGGGCACTCATCTAGCTAACACGTGTGAGACCCTCAGTTCTGTCCTCACCTCTGAAAAACTGACAGTAAGGCGGGCTTCTAGAAAGTATTAATGTATGTCATTTGTACAGAATAATGGTTTTCAGTAAGTACATGTGACTTTAAATAAAGTAAAATCTATGATCCGCTTGTTGTTAGTAACTGGCAGGAAGCCAGTGTGAAGACAGCCCTCTGTAACCCCACTGCCTGCTTGGAGCTCCAGCGGCAGAAGCGTCCAGGCAGCTTCCCTATCTCAGCCTGCGCTGATCTGCAGCATGCCCAGACTGCCACACTCCCATGTAGCATCTGCTGTTTTCACCCCAGTATCGTCACTAATGGGTGAAATTGCCAAGAAGGAACTTGGAGAGACTGTGTTAGCAACCTTTGTGTGGCCTTCCACAGGCTCCTTCAAAGTGCCCCAGGGCATGCCTGGGTGGGCTTACAGTACATACCCTCTTACAGTACATGATCAGAGCTGTTGGTTACACTGAGTGTGTGCTAACCATACGCCTGGAGAAGTCACCTGTCTCTGCCTGTCTCCTGAGCTCTGGTGGGAACTCTTCTGTCTTACTGGACAGGCTTTCAGCAAGTTATTAAATTTGCTGCTCTTCAGTTTCTGTATCTATAAAATGAGGATAATAATATCACTTATGGCAGCTCTGTGACACGATGCCCCTATGCTAGGATAGTGCACGTGACTGAGAATGTTTTTGACACGCTCATCGTTCTTAGTTTTGTAAACATTGTCCACACTGCAGACACAGAACTTTCTTCTCCTGAAACTTAAAATCTCTCTAGATTTTGAAAATTACAGCAAATCACAGGGCTCTAAACATAATCTTTGGACTCTGATTTCAAAGTTTGGCATTACGACCGGCACTTTTTAGATGATGTCAGTGCTCTGACAAGTATTTCTGGACACTGATGCTTCCTCCCTTGCTGTCCTAGGGCGAGTTTGTAGACGATGGGACCGAAACACACTTCAGTATTGGGAACCATGATTGTTACATAAAAGCCGTGAGCAGCGGGAAGAGAAGAGAAGGGATCATCCACACACTCATTGTGGATAACAGGGAGATCCCAGAGGTCTCTCAGTGACTGCTTCTGAATGAGTTCTGGGCTGAAGAGGTGACGTCAGGACTTGCTAATGACTGTGGTAATTAAATGTGTTCATGCTGTACATATCTGTAGATTTAATCTGCAATGTTTTTATTTTTATCTTTTGTTACTTGAAACTGTAATATTCTAATGGTCAAGAAAAATGGAATCATAAAAATTTATTTTTTAACTAATGTGTTTCTAATTCAAATGGAAAATAAAATATGGACCCAAACCACTAACATCTCACCACAGTAACCTTGACTACAGTAAACACTGTAAAATAAAATGGTGCTGCTGGCTGTGGCCTACAGTGGGTTTGTTTTCATGTCTCACATGCGCAGGTAGGTTGGCCTGTATTTGAAGCAGCTGGTTCATAATCATGCAATTTGTGTAACCAGAGAAAACAAAAAGCATTTTCTGTCTGAAAACATGAAAAAAAATCCGATAATGTCATATAAGAATTTAATTTAGGTGCTAGAGAGATGGTTTAGCAGTTAGGAGTTCATGGTGCCCTCTTGAGGAGGACCTGGGTTCCATTCCCAGTATCCACACGGTAGCTCACAACCATTTGTAAATTCCAGTCCTTGGTGATCTAACACCCTATTTTGGCCTCCAAGGATTATCAGATATGCATCTGGTGAACATACATACCATCAGACAAAACACTTATATACATAAAATAAAAATAAATCACTCAAAAATGAAAAGATTTCCATTTATCTGGGTGTGGTGGTATATGTTGTTAATTCCTGTACTTGGGAGGCAGAGGCAGGCTGGTTTCTGTATTTTGCGGGTCAGCTCGTAGGATAGCAAATTCCAGGCCAGCCAGGGCTGCATTGTGAAAACCTTGTCTCAAAAAAGAAAGGAAGAAAAGAGATGGTTAAATAGGAAGGTGCCTGCCACCAGCCCAGTGACCTGTGTCCAGTCCCCAGGACCATGGCAGAAGGGAGAACTGATTCCTCGAAGTTGTGCTTGGATGTGTGCTCTGTGGCACGTGAGCCCAAATCCATACCCACAAAGTTAATTTTTTAAAAACTGAATTTAGAATGTGGGTTTATGAAGAGGTTGCTTTATTTTCATTTGTATATGGGAGGAAATAAAGAGAAAAAGAAATCTCACTTACATGGACTGTGTCAATCAGAAGAGAGTACTGCTCCTGTCCACGGCTAGACTGCTCTCCCGTGGTTTGCCTCCCTGCTCTTTGTAAGTCTTTCGTGCCTGGCACCCACTGTGCCCACATCTGAAGGTCAGAAGACAACCTCAGGTGTGGTCCCCACTGTTACACCACAAGACCGACTCTGATGTAGAAACAGAGTCTTTATTCACTCGTTAACTCGGGTCCCTGTGCCCATCTGAAGCAGCACAGGAGAGACCCAGGGCAGAAAACAGGTTTATATAGGGGCAGAGGCTTGGGGAATTCCAAGCCCTGGGGCTTGTGATTGGCTGCCCCCTAGTGGTGAGGGGAATTCCAGACTTCCAAGCTTCTGATTGACCGCAGTCCAATGATGTAAGGGTAATTCCCAACTGTCGGTAACTGCCTTAGGCTTTGATTGGTCTGTTTTCCCTGTTCAGGGATTGGCTGGTTTCAAGTCACGGGCAGAGATGGCTCCCTTTCTGGAGCCAAACTGTGTTTCTTTCTCTGGTTCTTTCTACCTTTTTAGCCTTAATTTGGGGGCCAAGGCAACTATCTTTGGTATGTCCTGAATCTAGGGACTTCGTGAGTTCTTTTGGCCCTAGTTTCAGGGTCCGGGGACTTTTCTCTGGCTCTAGGTTTGGGGACAAACTGTCTCTTCCCCGGCTCTGGTCCCGTTTTCAGGGTGTGTTTCTTTCCCTGGCTCTGAACCTGGAGCCAAGCTGCTTGGGGGTTGTGCTAGGGCTATGGACTTACTGAATCTGGGGACCTGGGCCTCTCACTCACCTTCCACTTGGTTTGAGACCAGTCTCTTGTTTGATGTTGGACAGGCATTTGGAGACCTAGGTGCAGGAAGAGGATGGACCCTAAATTTGCACTCCATTTATACATAAACACTGAGCGCCCCCAGTCGGAACCCCAAGCACCATTCTGCTGGCCCATAACAACCTGACAAGTTAGGTGAGAGCCAAACCAATTCAAGTGCCCACTCAACAAGGACGGAACAGATAATGTATCAAACGCAACCAAAAACCAAATCTCCAGATTAAGGTACTACCACAAAACACAAACAATATGAATGACCAAGATAAAACATCTCCAAAAGTGTGTATTCTCATATTCCCTGAGAAAAGCAAATTAATGACAAAAAAACAATTTCAAAATAGCTGTATAAATATTTTGAAGGAACTCAGGATATGAATGAATGCCAGAATGAAGACGGAAAATAGTTGAATGAAATAAAGGAAGCAATTCAACATATGAAAATTGAATTGAAGAGAATTTCTGAAGAAAAGTCCAAATGAAATAAAACTCAGAATCAAAAATTCAGTAAATCAAATAGATGGTATGGGAAAGAGAATATCATGGCTTAAAGACAAGGTAGAGGTGTTTCTGGATAACTAAGTCGAAGAAAATGTTAAATCTAAAAAATAAATAAATAAAACCAAACCCATGAACAGAACATGCAGGAACTCCCAAACAGTGTAAGATAACAGAAACTGAATCACAGAGAAGAAGAAACCCAAGTCAAAGGCACAAAAATGTTTTCAACAAAATCATAGAAGAAAGCCCCCCAAATATAAGAAAAGAGAAATGGCTATCAGGGTGCTATGTATGTGCATAACACCAGTTAGACAGGGCCAGAAAAGAAATCCCCCGTGCCATATAGTAAAACTCTGACGTACAGAACAAGACAGGACACCGAAAGCTTCAAGAGAGAAACAAGCCACCTATAAAAGCAAGCCTGTGAGAGCAACCGACTTCTCAGTGAAGATTTGCCAGAAGGGCTTGGACTGATGACCTCAGATGCCAGCCGAGACTCCTGGACCCCACAACACTATCAGCTGTACTAGCAGGAGAGAACAGTCGCCACAACAGCCCACGAAAGGAATGTGTGAGCACTGAGCCACCTCGAAGAGGACATTGCGACAAACACTTTGATCGAAGAAAAGGATGAAAACCAGCAAGAGAACACCGGAATATATAAACAGTTTAAGAACAATCAGTCAAAAGATTTAAGAAAATGTAACAGTGATAGAAATTAATGCATGTCTTTGAACTGTAACTTATCATCTCAATTACCTACCCAATAATGAGACACAGACTAGCAGATTAGATTAGAAAAGCAAGATTCATTTTTTTTTACTGTCTCCAAGAAATATATGTGTGTTTGTGTGTATGTGCTTGTGTGCTTCTGTATGAGCCCCCTTCGGAAGCCAGAAAAGGACCCTGGATGCCCCAGAGCCAGCATTGCAGGCAGTTGTGAGCCAGCCAAAGTGGGGGGGGGGCTATGAGCTGAACCCCAGCCTAGGAAAGACCAGCAAATCTGTGATCTCCGGGTTCAGGTCAGAGACCCCAACTCAACAAAATCGGGTGGAGCGTGACTGAAGAACATGCATGCATGTGCACCACATGCAACACGCATGCAGACTCACACCAATAAAGCAAAATATACACATTAGTGCGAAACCTTCCGCACCCTGGGGGAGGCGCTTCCAGAGCTGAATTACAGGAGCCCAGCACCAGTACTGGAGAGCCACGGCTGTAATAAAGGACGGAGCAGGACGGTAAGCAAACTGTCGGTGTTTACACCTGTCCTCCAGAGAGCATGGAATGGAGCTAAAGCAATATTGTTTATTTGAAGGACTTACATTCTTTTTCCAAAGCTCAGAATTCAAATCATATTTGTTTTTATCAACTGATATCCAGAAAAATTAAACCTCTTATCTCCAAGATATTGGTGCCGGGTTCTCTAACATTAGAATACAGGGTGAACTGAAGACAGAGAGTCGAACAGAATTACGAGACACTGGTTTATTGTCACAAAGGGTTCTTTCGAGGTTGAAGGAGCACAGGAGCACACGGCACATTTCATGAGATTCACAGGATCAAATACTTGGCAAAACTTAATTAAAAGTTCAATTGATGTGATCTCTGGGGAAGATGATTAGCCTGAAAAGAAAGGCATTTGCTTAGGGAAAAGCAACTTGCCTAATAGGTATGATTTACATATGCAATAAAAATTAGAACTATCTTAAAAACCTCAACAATGCAAACCATTTACAGATACAAATATGCAATTCAAAGACTTGGGAGGTGAGGCAGAAGGAGCCCAACTTCAAGGTCAGCCAGGGGACCCTTAAAAAAGAAACCAATGGTACAGTTAAGAGTACATGCTATCCTTGAAGTGTAAGAAGTGGCTCAGTGGTTAAGAGCATTTGTTGCCCGAGGAAGGACCCAGTTTGAGTTCAGAACCCATATAGTGGCTCATAACCATAACTCTAGGTGCAGGGGATCCGACACCCTCTTCTGACCTCTGAGGGAACAAGGCATGTCTGTGGTGCAGACATACCTACATGCAGGGAAAACACATAAAACAAAGAAATCAAAGTATTTTTAAAGAATCTGCTGTCCTTATTGGAAAGCACAAACAGGTCTCTGCGCTGATATTCCTGCTCTGGAGGACAGCAGTGTTCATACGACTCCGACTCCCACATGCGACCCTTCTTCACCGTACCTTTGACGAGTCCATCAGATAGAAGGAACAAGGAACAGTTGGTGTGTGTGTATGCGAGGAGGGGCCCTGACTGTTTACTTCTAGGGTTGTGCCAGACAATCAGAAATACCTACAAAATATGTGCCCAAGCATCTTCTAAAACAAGAGACCTTAGGTCGCAGAACAAGAGCTTGCTGCTCTGATGGAGGACTAGCCACCACCCACCTGTATGAAGCCTATACAGTAAGGCGCTCACGTGTAATGCAGCTATCACCTTTCTGGTTTCTGAACGTGAGGGGATTGATATTGGCACATTACCCCATGATCCATAGAAAGAAAAGAAACCTCGCAGCCCGACAATCATAGAGTTCCCCTTTGTCCTCTTGACCATCAGCGAGAGAACTTCACCACCTCCCAGCCTGTCTCGTCTCCCACTTTAAGGATGAAAACAGTGATACCAGGAATGTGACATCACTGCCTGATGTGGACTGGCTTCTCCATCAGCTTTCTCCTCTGTTCCATCCCCAGCATCTAAACACCCAGCTCTGCACCATAGAAATCTCATCTGTCTTTATGCAACGAAAGCAAGAGCTCAGAGGGCTCCCGTGCAGCTCTGAAGGGCGACTCTGACACCCTACAGTGACGATTGAAGCTGTTTATGTTCAACACCATGTTCCAATACGCATAGTGTGTAGACTGAGGCCCAAGGAAATGTAGAAATGTGTTTAATTCTCAGAGCAAACTTAGAGGACTAGATCCAAAACGATAGTCACCATGCCATCTGCTGCGAAAAACTAATTTAAGAAGTGTTACATTTGTTTATGCTGTGGAACATTTGTTTGATGATGCACAGATGTGTTGCATTTTTTTATGCTGCATTTGTTTAACTCTGTGAAGCTGTGTTACTTTGCCTGCCTAAAACACCCGACTGGTTTAATAAAGAGCTAAAAGGCCAATAGCAAGACAGGAGAATGGGTAGGCAGGGCTGGCAGGAAGAGAAAATAAATATGAAGGGGGATCTGGGACAAGATATCAGGGAGCAAGAGAACAAGAAGAGGACACTAGGGGGCAGCCATGAGTAAGAGAGAACGAGAGACATACAGAAGTAAGAAAAGGAAAAAAGTCCAGAGGCCAAAGGTAGATGGGATAATTTAAGAAAAGCTGGCAAGATTTAAGTCAAGCAAAGGCCAGGGATTCATAAGTAAGAATAAGCGTCCGTGTGTGATTTATCTGGGAGCTGGGTGGCGGACCTCCAAAGAGTAAAACAAACAAACAACAACAGACAACAATGCAGTTTTCTGAGTCCAGGCTCAGGGTTCTTTCTCAAACAACAGTTTTGGAAATCATAAATGTAAGTCCCCGTCTCTGACCTCCATCTTTGGAGGCCCCACCCTTGTGCCTACCAAACCTTGTCCCCTCCTCAGAGAAGTGTCCAGGCAGCCTGCCAAGCCTTGCCCCCCCCCAGTCTATTTAAACTGCTCCCCAGAGAGTCCCTTCGTGGTCCCATGTCCGTCCCCTGTCTTCCCTCCCCCCTAGCCCTGTGGTCGTATTGGTGGTTTCCCCTCGTGGGTGGGGGGCACCCAAGAGCACAGAAATCCCATTAAACCTGGATATCCTTTAATTCAGCTTGTCGTGATTTGACTTGATTGGGATTTTTTGGTGTTGGCAGAGAGCTCACGTTAGGAAATATTCTTAACAGTAAAGGAGTTACTTGATTCTTATTTTTCTTATCTAAAAATGTGGTAGCTTTATGTTTTAAGATATGTGAGGACATTAGAAATACTTCAAAAGTTTACTTACAATTCTAGGGCCAGGGCTGTGGTACAGACAGAGCTCTTTCATAGGAAGCATGAGGCATGCTCCACTCCTATCCTGTCAAAAATGAGTAAATACAATTATTGGAAAAGATAAGTTTGTCTTACATGAATGTTTGATTTTAGTACCGTGACCTTTCACCCTGTTAGTGAGCCATCATTCTACCGACAACAGTAACTTACCAACAACTGTCAGCTGAATGGCTCTCTTAGCAGCACTGGCGCCATGGAACACTTCACACTGGTAGGTGCCAGCGTCAGAGAGCTGAACATTGGTTATATTTATAGATGCATCACCAGACCGGAGATCATTACTGGTAAACTTCACACGCCCTTTCATATCTTGATAGAAGCCATCATAAATTTTGTCTGCTAAACTTACAATAAACTAAAAGAAAACCAAAACATAAGAAAAAACAAACATAGGCGGAGGAAATGGCTCAGGGGTTAGACGCATGTAGTTCTCTTCCAGAGGACCCAGGATTGGGGCTTAGCACCCACATGGCAGGTCCCAGTGGCCTGTAACTTCATATCCCTGGGATTAAGCAGCCACTCTGGCCTCCACTGGCACTGGGCATGCACACGGTACACAGATGAACATAAAAACAAAAAGACTCACATGAAATAAAAAAGTAAATCTTAAAAAATCTTTTGTTAAAGCCTGCCTATACCATGTTATCACAGAATTTAAAAATGAAATAGAAATGAGAGATAAAAGAGAGAGAAAGGGAAGAAGAGAGAGAGAAAGTAAAGAGAACCAGAGAGGAGGCTCAGTAAATAAAGTGATGGACAAACACAAGAACCTGAGTTAGGAATCCAGAGCTAGTGTAAGAACCAGACATGATTTCACATTTCTGTAATCCTGCCCCTAGAGGCAGGGTTGGGGGCAAAGTCTAGGCACTGTGGCTAGTCTAGCCGTGGGTGAGTTCCAGTTTCAGTGAGAGATCATATCTCAAACATGTGATGAACAGAGAGCAGATGACACCTGACCTCCACCTCTGGCTTCCACATGCATGCTCACACATGTATACATGCATCTGCACACACATGTACTACATTACATACACAGGAAGAAGAGAAAGGAAGGAAGAAAGGAAAGAAGGAAGGAGAAGAGAAAGGAACATATTACAAGGAAACCTACACTACTTAAAAACAGAACGAGGAAGTAAAAATTGGCCAGTGTGGCCTGGGGTGTAGCTCCACAACCCTATTTTTTATTACTATTTTAAGCTTTTTTATTAATTTGAATCATATTTAGGTTGAGTCATGTGTGGTAGCACTCACCTATAATCCCAGCATGTACTGGGCTTTTTTCTTTTGGGCCACTAACCAGCTCCCAAATCATGGTGCAGAGACTTATTTTTAGTTTTGAATGCTCAGCCTAGCTTAGGCTCATTTCTGGCCAGCTCTTTTAAATTAAATTAACCTTTTTTTGGTATACTTTTTGTCTTGGGGCTTATT